>NC_141878.1:366612172-366929256 GCF_056163025.1 Triticum urartu
CTCTTTACTTTGCCTTTATTTTACTTTGCATCTTTATCACAAAATACCAAAAATATTATCTTATCATATCTATCAGATCTCACTCTCGTAAGTGGCCGTGTAGGGATTGACAACTCCTATTCACGTTGGTTGCGAGGATTTATTTTTTTTGTGCAGGTACGAGGGACTCGTGCGTAGTCTCCTACTGGATTGATACCTTGGTTCTCAAAAACCGAGGGAAATACTTACACTACTTTGCTGCATCATCCCTTCCTCTTCGGGGAAAACCAACGCAGTGCTCAAGAGGTAGCTAGAAGGATTTCTGGCGCCGTTGCCGGGGAGGTCTACGCAAAAGTCAACATACCAAGTACCCATCACATACCCTTATCTCCCGCATTACATTATTTGCCATTTGCCTATCGTTTTCCTCTCCCCCACTTCACCCTTGCCGTTTTATTCGCCCTCTCTCTCTCTATCCTCCCTCTCTTTCTCTATTTGCCTCTATTTGCCTGCTTGCTTTTTGCTTGCTTGTGTGTTAGTTTGCTTGCTTGTCACGATGGCTCAAGATAATACTAAATTATGTGACTTCACCAATACCAACAACAATGATTTTATTAGCACTCCGATTGCTCCTCTTACCGATGCTGAATCTTGTGAAATTAATACTGCTTTGCTGAATCTTGTCATGAAAGATCCGTTTTCCGGCCTTCCTAGTGAAGATGCCGCTACCCATCTTAATAGCTTCGTTGATTTGTGTGATATGCAAAAGAAGAAAGATGTGGATAATGATATTGTTAAATTGAAGCTATTTTCTTTTTCGCTTAGAGATCGTGCTAAAGCTTGGTTTTCGTCTTTGCCTAAAAATAGTATTGATTCATGGAACAAGTGCAAAGATGCTTTTATCTCTAAGTATTTTCCTCCTGCTAAGATCATCTCTCTTAGAAACGATATTATGAATTTTAAGCAACTTGATCATGAACATGTTGCACAAGATTGGGAGAGAATGAAAGTAATGATACGTAATTGCCCTACTCATGGTTTAAATTTGTGGATGATTATACAAAATTTTTATGCCGGATTGAATTTTGCTTCTAGAAATCTTTTAGATTCGGCCGCGGGAGGCACTTTTATGGAAATCACTTTAGGAGAAGCTACTAAACTCCTAGATAATATTATGGTTAATTATTCTCAATGGCATACTGAAAGATCTACTAATAAAAAGGTGCATGCGATAGAAGAAATTAATGTTTTGAGTGGAAAGATGGATGAACTTATGAAATTATTTGCTAATAAGAGTGTTTCTTCTGATCCTAAGGATATGCCCTTGTCTACTTTGATTGAGAATAATAATGAATCTATGGATGTGAATTTTGTTGGTAGGAACAATTTTGGTAACAACGCGTATAGAGGAAATTTCAACCCTAGGCCTTATCCTAATAATCCCTCTAATAATTATGGTAATTCCTACAACAATTCTTATGGAAATTATAATAAGATGCCCTCTGATTTTGAATCTAATATTAAAGAATTTATTACTTCGCAAAAGAATTTTAATGCTTTGATTGAAGAAAAATTGCTTAAGATTGATGATTTGGCTAGGAACATTGATAGAATTGCTCTTGATGTTGATTCTTTGAAAATTAGATCTATTCCACCTAAGCATGATGTCAATGAGTCTCTCAAAGCCATGAGAATTTCCATTTATGAGTGCAAAGAAAGAACTTCTAGGATGCATGCTAAGAAAGATGCCTTTATAAGAGCGTGTTCTTCTAGTTCCTATGAAAATAATGATGAAGATCTAAAAGTTATTGATGTGTCCCCTATTAAATCTTTGTTTTGCAATATGAATCTTGATAATGATGGGACTGAATATGATTCACCTTTACCTAGAAGGCGTTCCAAGAATTCGGAATTTGTTGATCTTGATGCTAAAATTGATAACAGTGGGATTGAAGAAATTAAAACCCTAGATGTTGCTAAACCCACTATTATGGATTTCAAGGAATTTAACTATGAAAATTGCTATTTGATTGATTGTATTTCCTTGTTGCAATCCGTGCTAAATTCTCGTCATGCTTATAGTCAAAATAAAGCGTTTACTAAACATATCGTTGATGCCTTGATGCAATCTTATGAAGAAAAACTTGAATTGGAAGTTTCTATCCCTAGAAAACTTAAAGATGAGTGGGAACCAACTATTAAAATTAAAATTAAAGATCATGAATGCTATGCTTTATGTGATTTAGGTGCTAGTGTTTCCACAATTCCAAAAACTTTGTGTGATTTGTTAGGTTTCCGTGATTTTGATGTTTGCTCTCTAAACTTGCACCTTGCAGATTCCACTATTAAGAAACCTATGGGAAGAATTAATGATGTTCTTATTGTTGCAAATAGGAATTATGTACATGTAGATTTTATTTTTCTTGACATAGATTGCAATCCTTCATGTCCTATTATTCTTGGTAGACCTTTCCTTAGAACGATTGGTGCAATTATTGATATGAAGGAAGGAAATATTAGATTCCAATTTCCGTTAAGGAAAGGCATGGAACACTTTCCTAGAAAGAAAATTAAATTACCTTATGAACCTATTATGAGAGCCACTTATGGATTGCCTACCAAAGATGGCAATACCTAGATCAATCCTTGCTTGTTATGCCTAGCTAGGGGCGTTAAACGATAGCGCTTGTTGGGAGGCAACCAAATTTTATTTTTGTTCCTTGATTTTTGCTCCTGTTTAGTAATAAATAATTTATCTAGACAGTGTTTTTTTGTGTTTTTTGTGTTTAATTAGTGTTTGTGCCAAGTAGAACCGTTGGGAAGACTTGGGGAAAGTCTTGTTACACTTGCTGTAAAAAACAGAAACTTTAGCGCTGACGAGAACTACTGCCATTTTTATTTGGAAAGTTCTATTTAGTTAATTATTTTTGAATATTATTAATAGATAAATTCCTCACGTCCAGCAATTTTTTTAGAATTTTTGGGGTTCCAGATCTTGCGCTAGCTACAGATTACTACAGACTGTTCTGTTTTTGACAGATTCTGTTTTTCGTGTGTTGTTTGCTTATTTTGATGAATCTATGGCTAGTAAAATAGTTTATAAACCATAGAGAATTTGTAATACAGTAGGTATAACACCAATATAAATAAATAATGAGTTCATTAAAGTACCTTGAAGTGGTCTTTTATTTTCTTTCGCTAACAGAGCTCACGAGATTTTCTAATTTAAGTTTTGTGTTGTGAAGTTTTCAAGTTTTGGGTGAAGATTTGATGGATTATGGAACAAGGAGTGGCAAGATCCTAAGCTTGGGGATGCCCATGGCACCCCCAATATAATCTAAGGACACCAAAAAGTCAAAGCTTGGGGATGCCCCGGAAGGCATCCCCTCTTTCGTCTACTTCTATTGGTAACTTTACTTGGAGCTATATTTTTATTCACCACATGATATGTGTTTTTCTTGGAGCGTCTTGTATGATTTGAGTCTTTATTTGTTAGTTTACCACAATCATCCTTGCTGTACACACCTTTTGAGGGAGCCATACATGATTTGGAATTTGTTAGAATACTCTATATGCTTCGCTTATATCTTTTGAGTTATATAGTTTTGCTCTAGTACTTCACTTATATCTTTTAGAGCATGGTGGTGGTTTTGTTTTATAGAAACTTTTGATCTCTCATGCTTCACTTATATTATTCTGAGAGTCTTAAATAGCACGGTAATTTGCTTAAAGTCTTAATATTCTTGGTATACAATATTAATAATAAAACTTTCTTATGAGTGTGTTGAATACTATGAGAAGTTTGATGCTTGATGATTGTTTTGAGATATAAAGATGGTGATATTAAAGTTGTGCTAGTTGAGTAGTTGTGAATTTGAGAAATACTTGTGTTAAAGTTTGTGATTCCCGTACCATGCACGTATGGTGAACCATTATGTGATTAAGTCCGAGCATGATTTATTTTTTGATTGTCTTCCTTATGAGTGGCGGTCGGGGACGAGCGATGGTCTTTTCCTACCAATCTATCCCCCTAGGAGCATGCGTGTAATACTTTGCTTTGATAACTTGTAGATTTTTGCAATAAGTATATGAGTTCTTTATGACTAATGTTGAGTCCATGGATTATACGCACTCTCTCCCTTCCACCTTTGCTAGCCTCTCTAATACCTCTTCGCCGGTATCATACACCCACCATATACCTTCCTCAAAACAGCCACCATACCTACCTATTATGGCATTTCCGTAGCCATTCCGAGATATATTGCCATGCAACTTTCCACCATTCCGTTTATCATGACACACTCCATCATTGTCATATTGCTTAGCATGATCATGTAGTTGACATCGTATTTGTGGCAAAGCCACCATTCATAATTCTTCCATACGTGTCACTCATGCGTCATTGCATATCCCGGTACACCATCGGAGGCATTCATATAGAGTCATATTTTGTTCTAAGTATCGAGTTGTAATTGTTGAGTTGTAAGAAAAATAAAAGTGTGATGATAATCATTATTAGAGCATTGTCCCAGTGAGGAAAGGATGATGGAGACTATGATTCCCCCACAAGTCGGGATGAGACTCCAGACTAAAAAAATAGGCCATAAAAAAGAATAGAAAAGGCCCAAATAAAAAAAAGAGAGAAAAAGAGAGAAGGGACAATGTTACTATCCTTTTACCACACTTGCGCTTGAAAGTATCACCATGATATTCATAGTAGAGAGTCTCTCATGTTATCACTTTCATATACTAGTGGGAATTTTTCATTATAGAACTTGGCTTGTATATTCCAATGTTGGGCTTCCTCAAAATGCCCTAGGTCTTCATGAGCAAGCAAGTTGGATGCACACCCACTTAGTTTCTTTTTGAGCTTTCATATACTTATAGATCTAGTGCATCCGTTGCATGGCAATCCCTACTCACTCACATTGATATCTATTGATGGGCATCTCCATAGCCCGTTGATATGCCTAGTTGATGTGAGACTATCTTCTCCCTTTTTGTCTTCTCCACAACCACCATTCTATTCCACCTATAGTGCTATACCCATGGCTCACACTCATGTATTGCGTGAAGATTGAAAAAGTTAGAGAATGTCAAAAGTATGAAACAATTGCTTGGCTTGTCATCGGGGTTGTGCATGATTTACATATTTTATATGGTGAAGATGGAGCATAGCCAGACTATATGATTTTGTAGGGATAACTTTCTTTGGCCATATTATTTTGAGAAGACATAATTGCTTTGTTAGTTTGCTTGAAGTATTATTATTTTTATGTCAATATTAAAGTTTTGTCTTGAATCTTTCGGATCTGAATATTCATACCACAATTAAGAAGAATTACATTAAAATTATGCCAAGTAGCACTCCGCATCAAAAATTCTGTTTTTATCATTTACCTACTCGAGGACGAGCAGGAATTAAGCTTGGGGATGCTTGATACGTCTCCAATGTATCTATATTTTTGATTGCTCCATGCTATATTATCTATTCTTTTGGACATTATTGGGCTTTATTATCCACTTTTATATTATTTTTGGGACTAACATATTAACCGGAGGCCCAGCCCAGAATTGCTGTTTTTTGCCTGTTTTAGGGTTTTGAAGAAGAGGAATATCAAACGGAGTCCAAACGGAATGATACCTTCGGAAACGTGATTTTCTCATCAGATAAGATCCAGGAGACTTGGACCCTCCGTCAAGAAAGCCACGAGGCGACCACGAGGGTGGAGGGCGCCCCCCTAGGGCGCGCCCCCTGCCTCGTGGGCCCCTCGAAGCTCCACCGACGTACTCCTTCCTCCTATATATATATCCACGTACCCCCAAACGATCAGATACGGAGCCAAAAACCTAATTCCACCGCTGTAACTTTTCTTACTTAAGGATTAATTAACTTACATAATCTTGTTTAATTAACCTAATCAATTAACTAAACTAATCAAACCGGTTTAGTTAGCCTGAGTCTATGACAGGTGGGTCCCACTGGACCCACAGGCCAGGTTTGACTCTGGTCAGCTGGGTTTGACCTGCTGACGTCATGGTGATGTCATGCTGACATCACCTTTCACTATTCTGGATAATGTTCTATTAAAATAATTAATTAAATGCTAAAAATGATTTAAATCTTTTAAAATCAATATAAAATAAACCGTAGCTTGGATGGAAAAACTTTGTACATGAATGTTGCTCAGAACGACGAGAAGAATCCGGATACGCAGCCCGTTCGTCCACCACGCATCCCTAGCATAGCAAACACGCAACTTTCCCCCTCCAGTTCGTCTGTCCGAAAACACGGAACACCGAGGATATTTTCCCGGATGTTTCCCCCTTCACCGGTACCACCTCATACCGCGTTAGGGCACACCTAGCATCACGCTTTGTCATGTCATGCAACGTCATGCATCTGTTTGCTTAATATTTATTGTTTCTTCCCCCTCTTCTCTCGCTAGAAACTGAGACCGACACCGCTGCTACCCAGTATGACTACGGTGTTAACGACCCCGCTCTCCTGCCAGAGCAACCAGGCAAGCCCCCCCCCCTTGATCACCAGATATCGCCTACTCTTCTCTATATTGCTTGCATTAGAGTAGTGTAGCATGTTACTGCTTTCCGTTAATCCTATTCTGATGCATAGCCTGTCATTGTTGCTACAGCTGTTGATACTTTACCTGCAATCCTAAATGCTTAGTATAGGATGCTAGTTTACCATCAGTGGCCCTACATTCTTGTCCGTCTGCCATGCTATACTATCGGACTGTGATCACTCGGGAGGTGGTCACGGGTATATAATTATATACATAATATATGATACGTGTGGTGACTAAAGACGGGTCGGCTCGTAGGAGTACCCGCGAGTGATTCACGGATTGGGTCCAAAAGGACGTTTGTCCCAACGGCCCTCTGAGTGGATCTTTGTGGCGGAGCGACAGGGTAGGTTGAGACCACCTAGGAGAGAGGTGGGCCTGGCCCTGGTCGGCATCCGTGGTTATTTCAAGATAACACGTTTAACGAGATCTTGGTATTTGATCTAAGTCTTGCCACTGGCCTATACGCACTAACCATCTAAGCGGGGACAATTATGGGCACTCGACATTGTGGTACCAGCCGAAGCCTTCGTGATGTCAGTGACTGAGCAGCGCGCGCCGGATTGGACCGTAAGCCTGCTCTTGTATTAAGGGGGCTAGTTCTGCTTCCGGTCGCGTATGCAACGTGCAGGTGTGCAATGGGCGATGGGCCCAGACCCCTGCGCCATAGGATTTAGACTGGCGTGCTGACCTCTCTGTTATGCCTAGGTAGGGCTGCGACGTGTTGATCTTCCGAGGCTGGGCATGACCCAGAAAAGTGTGTCCGGACAAAGGGGATCGAGCGTGTTGGGAAATGTGGTGCACCCCTGCAGGGAAGTTAATCTATTCGAATAGCCGTGATCTTCGGTAACACGACGACTTGGAGTTGTACCTTGACCTTATGAAAACTAGAACCGGATACTTAATAAAACACACCCTTCCAAGTGCCAGATACAACCGGTGATCGCTCTCTCACAGGGCGACGAGGGGAGGATCATCGGTTAGGATTATGCTACACGATGTTACTTGGTGAACTTACCATCTACTCTCTTCTTCTGCTGCAAGATGGAGGTTACTAGAAGCGTAGTCTTTGATAGGACTAGCTATCCCCCTCTTATTCCGGCATTCTGCAGTTCAGTCCAGATATGATACCCTTATTCCATTTGATACCAATGTATACATATGTAGTGTAGCTCCTTGCTTGCGAGTACTTTGGATGAGTACTCACGATTTCTTTGCTCCCTCTTTTCCCCCTTTCTATACCCGATTGCTGCGACCAGATGTTGGAGCCCAGGAGCCAGATGCCACCGTCGATGATGACTACTACTACTCGGGAGGTGCCTACTACTACGTGCAGCCCGCTGACGATGACCAGGAGTAGTTTAGGAGGATCCCAGGCAGGAGGCCTGCGCCTCTTTCGATCTGTATCCCAGTTTGTGCTAGCCTTCTTAAGGCAAACTTGTTTAACTTATGTCTGTACTCAGATATTGTTGCTTCCGCTGACTCGTCTATGATCGAGCTCTTGTATTCGAGCCGTCAAGGCCCTTGGCTTGTAATATGATGCTTGTATGACTTATTTTATTTGTAGAGTTGTGTTGTGATATCTTCCCGTGAGTCCCTAATCTTGATCGTACACGTTTGCGTGTATGATTAGTGTACGATTGAATCGGGGGCGTCACAGCTGCTCAAAAAGGATAAGAAGTTTGAATGGATGGAGGACTATGAGAAAAGTTTCAATGAGCTAAAGATAAGACTAACAACCGCACCTGTGTTGACTCTCCCAGACATTTATCGCAGCTTTGATGTGTATTGTGACGCCTCCAGGCAAGGCCTTGGTTGCATACTTATGCAAGACAGCAAGGTAGTAGCATATGCATCGTGACAGCTACGACCTCACGAGGGAAATTATCCTACTCATGATTTGGAATTGGCTGCGGTGGTTCATGCGCTAAAAATTTGGAGGCACTACCTCATTGGAAAAAGGTGCCAAATTTTTACCGATCACAAGAGCCTTAAATACATATTTACTCGGCCGGATTTAAATCTCCGTCAACGAAGATGGCTAGAGTTGGTCAAGGATTATGATCTTGGAATAAATTATCACCCGGGTAAGGCCAACGTGGTTGCCGATGCCCTCAGTCGAAAGCCTGTCAGCTTAAATGCCATATTGAAATCCTTGCCTCTCAAACTCTAGGAGGAGATCGCTCAGCTCAACCTGGTCATAGTGGATGCTGGCCTCGCTAATACTTTGGAAGTTACCCCCACACTTGAGGAAGAGATCTGCATGGCCCAGACAGCTGACATCAAACTACAGAAGCGTGCCAAGAGCCCGATGGCAGGGCAGACCCCAAATTTCTCCAAGGACAAATTCGGTACCCTCCGATTCCATGGATGAATTTGTGTACCCAACCATCCGGACCTAAAGAAGAAAATCCTGTTGGAAGCACACGAATCCTCATATTCCATTCACCCGGGAGGTACAAAAATGTATGAGCACCTTAGACAAATATTCTGGTGGGAGGGAATGAAGAAAGATATTGCCTATTTTGTGGCCTGTTGCGACATATGCAACAAGGTGAAGGCAGAGCATCAGAAGCTAGCCGGACTCCTCCAACTGTTGCCGGTTTTGCAATGGAAATGGGATGACGTTTGTATGGATTTTATTACAGGATTGCCTAAGACTCAGCGAGGAAATGATGCAATCTGGGTCATAGTGGACACCTTGACCAAGGTTGCTCACTTCATTCCGATCAGCACCAGATATTGAGGAGATCAACTTGCACAGCTGTATGTATACAGAATCGTCAATCTGCATGGAGTACCCCGAACTATCACTTCCGACCGAGGTTCCCTGTTCACCTCTGCTTTTTGGTCCCGTCTCCATCAAGCCTTGGGGACAACGCTGAAATATAGTACTGCTTATCATCCTCAGACCGATGGACAAATAGAGCGGGTAAATCAAATACTCGAAGATATGTTGCGAGCCTGTGCTTTAGCTCAAGGACCTAAATGGGAAGACTGCTTGCCATATGCCGAGTTTTTCTATAACAACAGCTTCCAGACTAGTCGAAAGATGTCACCGTATGAAGCTCTATATGGACGTAAGTGACGCATTCCTTTAAATTGATCTCAAATTGGAGATAGCCGTATCTTCAGAATAGACCTCATGATGGAAGCTGAGAAACAAGTTAAGGAAATCAGAGACAGATTGCAATTGGCCAAATCTCAACAGAAAAGTTATTATGATGCAAAGCACTGACAGATCAGTTTTGAACCTGGAGAGCACGCATACCTCCGAGTCACTCCTATGAAAGGAGTCAAGATATTCCAGACCCGTGGAAAGTTGGCACCCAGATTTATTGGTCCATTCCCGGTTATGTCTCGAGTGGGTACTGCTGCATATCAATTGGAACTACCCGCTAAATTGGTAGACGTGCACAACGTGTTTCATGTTTCACAATTGAGACGATGCATATCCTCGCCTGAGAAAAGGACCGCTATGGCTGAGGTAGAGTTGGCAAATGATTTAACTTATGAAGAGAGACCGTTTAGAATTTCGGATCAGATGGAAAGGGTCACTCACAGTAAAGTAATAAAATTCTATAAAGTTCAGTGGGAGCATCACACAGAGTCAGAATCAACTTGGGAGCGGGAAGAATTCCTAAGGTCTCATTATCCTGAGTGGTTTTCCCAAGCAACCTATATCAAGGACGAGATTCATTCTAAGTGGGGGAGGTTTGTGACAGCCTGGTTTTGCCCTCTCTCATTTGCTTGATTTTCTTTTGGGTTCAATTTGAAACTTGGAGTTCTTGAATCTTTTCATATGGACTTAAACACTTGGGTACCCTTGACTTTCACCCAAGTGCTTCATTTCCATCCCTTATCATCATTCCCCTTCTGATCCACCCCAAAATAATCTTTGGAATATTTTTCTTAAATGAAAAATATTAATTTCTCTCTCAAAAACCCAAGCTAGATCACTATGCTCCAAAGCAACCCTAATTTTTATGGCTGAGAAAAATCTGAGATAATTCACAAATATTATTTGAACCCTAGAGCACCTTCTTGAGAAAAAATATTTCATCACTTTTTGGAATATTTTTGGTACAGAAAATATTTTCTATTCTGGACAGAAATGGTGGTTTCTACATCAACTACCATTTTACTTGCTCCATTGTGCCTGGTTTTTCTCGTGCATCTTCACCTTAGTAACTCATGGCTAACCTCCAAAGCACAGCCTCCAACCACAGCCATTTGACCTCAGTAACCTCTCAAAGTTACTCACCAGAAACTTACCTGGCATGTAAAAACTTCTCTACTGCACCTAGATCCAAACCAAAGCGTGGTAACCTCTCAATCTACCACGAACAACATGCCAGACATGAAGTTTAGGCTTAGCTCGGCCTGATGTCATAGTCCATGCGGTGACCGCATTCGTCCAGGGGTGCTGGCATGCGTGTCGACGCGCTCTGAGTGCCGCTGAACGCTCTGTCCGCGCGTGCTCGCTTCCCCCGCCTGCCGTAGCGCACCAAACTTCTCCACCATCTTCGTCTCAATGTCCTTAACTCCTCCCTGGCGCTTGCCGACGCCGGAGCTCACCGCAGCGAGCATGGGCGCGGTCTGGCCAACCCAACAGTGCGGTGCGCACTGTGCTCGTCGCCTTCCCCTCGCTCCTGTGCTCGTCCCCGCTCGCCCACAGTTCCCGCGTGAGCTGCGTCGCCTTCTCTCCCTCTCACTGATGCCGCTCGTCGCCGGGCGCCGTGGACAGGTGTCCACCAGCGGAGCCCGAACCCCCCTCTCCGCTCGCCTATAAATGGAGCCGCCCCCAGTCTCCTCGAGCACCATCCACCACTCCCACACAACCCACAAGTGAGTAGGAAGCCGTATCACGGCCGGTGTGACGCCCTGAGACCGTTGCGCCAGGTGTCTTCCAGCTATTCGCTGTTGTTGCCTTGTCATTTGCTTGCGTGTCGCATCTTGCCATGTCATCATGTGCATTGCATCATCATGTTTTCGAAACTTGCATCCGTCCCGGTCTCCTCGTTCCGTCCGTTGTCCGTTCTGAGCCCAGACACACTTGCACGCGCCCGCGGCACGTCTGAAATAGTATTTTATAAGTGGCCGGAAAATGTTCTCGGATTGGGTTGAAAGTTGGCATGTGGTCTTATTATATTGTAGCTAGACCGCCTGCCAAGTTTCATCGCATTCGGAGTCCGTTTGACGCCCCAACGGATAACTATAGCGGCAGTGTAGCCGGGCACACATCGGACGTTTTCGGTCTCCGGAAAGAGTCGCCGGGCCTCTCTTCTATTCTCTCAGCCTGAGACCTTCTACACAGTCCACTACCTACCGCCAGGCCTAACCTAGGCTCTCTCGTCAGTCCGCGGACCTCCTCGCGCGCACGTCCGAAGTTGTCCCGGACCCGACCCGGGGAGTCGTCACTGTTGTGTCCGGATCATCCCCAAACATCTACAAAATATCATCATTTTATTTATTGGACTCTTTAGCATATTTTTCTTGTCCGTCCGATTATGATCGGAGGGGCCAGATAGCCCCTAACCTTATCCACGTGATGTATATATATACATTATCCAACCCTAGATCCTAGGCGCCTTGTCCCATCCTTCCTTTCCCCCGCCGCCACCAGACCAACTCCCTTCGCTCATCGGGATCCTCTCATTCCTCCTCCCACCAACCAGAACTCGAGCCCTTGGATTCGAAGTCATCTGAGATGAGCACCGCCGCCTCCCTTCTTCTTCTCTTTCCCGGTGCTCCGTCGTTCCTCTCGATCTCTCTCACAGCGTGCTCTCTCTCTCTCCCATGTCTCTGCAGGAATTGAACTCCGCCGCCCCTGCCCATGGCGCCATACCTGCTCTGCCAGATGAACTCCGCGAGCACCCGCGCCGGCCAGGTCGCCTCACCTCCTCCAGCTCTCCCTCCGGTCCTCTCTTTCTCTATTCTCTCAGCCTTTTAACTGAATTTTCTTCCCCCTCCATGGCCCTGCAGCTCCCGCCGCCGCGCTGCTCTGCTCATAGCTGTCTTCAACAGATCCGATGCGACCTCATGTACCCGGCCCCGTCGCCGCCCAAGTCCACCAGGGCCTCAGCCGTGCCCGTGCCTTCCTGCCTCGAGCAGTTGGTCACCGGAGTTCCAGGAAGCCCGAGGAGCCCCATCGTCTCCATGGCCTCCTCCCCGTCGACCGAAAGCCGCTGCCCACCAGAATAGCAGCAACCAGTACCTCCCTGCGATCCCAACCTCATCCCCACCTCCAGGTCGCCGCCCCGCCTCACCGGAGTGCACCCGCGCCGGTGACCTCCACCTCCCTGCAGTTGTCGCTGCCTCTGTTCTTCTTTCAGAGGATGAGCGCCTCGCGTTGACCCGCCCTGCCTCGCTGAACCGCTCGATTGCTAGATCCGCACACGCCTGGGCCGGCCTTGCCTCGGCCCAGCTGGCGGCCTACCAGCTCCTCCACTGACTGGGCTTGGCCCATGGTGAGGCCCAGTTCGCCCCAGTTTTGGCCCATGTAGTATTTTTTTCTCTCGGGACGAATGTAGCTTTTATCCAGTGTTTTTCTGTTCTACAAAAAAAAACCCTAACTTCATGCATTTAATAACTTCACAACCGTGCATCGGTTTAAAATGTTTTATATATGAAACTTGTCTAAAATTTTGTCTAGTTTAATAATATCGAACTTTCATCTATGTTTAAAATGCCGTTTGGTTAAATTTGCTCCTATGCCATGCTAAAATGCTTTAATTCATAACTTTTTAACCATAGCTCCAAATTTAATAAACTTTATATGTAAATGGGGTAGAATTTTGCCTAGTTTAACATGGTGTACTTGCTTTGCATGTTTGACAACTCTAAAATTATGATTAGGGAAGATCAGTACCAAACCTAAAATATGCATATGAGGATTTTCCGGACTTGTTGTTTGTGTTCCGGCCTCATTTAAACTTGCCTAGATAGGTAGTTTTCATTTGCTTCACCCCTTGCCATGTTAATCAACATTTAATATTGTTGGGTACATAAACGAGATCGAACTAAATAACTTGTTGTAGTGTTTCGTCAATATGCAACTCGTTGCATATTGAGCTCCACTTAATTTGTAGGATTGTTTGTGCACTTTGCCATGCCATGCTTCATTAAACCGGACCTGCATCATACTTGGTTGTGCATCATGCCATGTTGATGTGATAGTTGTTTACTATGTTGTTTGCTTCTTTCCGGTGTTGCTTCTTCGGGTTGGTTCCGATAAGTTGCGTTTGTGAGGATTCGTTCGACTACATCCGTTTGTGTTCTTCATGGACTCGTTCTTCTTCCTTGCAGGATCTCAAGCAAGATGACCATACCCTCGAAATCACTTCTATCTTTGCTTGCTAGTTGCTCGCTCTTTTGCTATGCCTATGCTGTGATACCTACCATTTGCTTATCATGCCTCCCATATTGCCATGAGCCTCTAACCCACCTTGCCCTAGCAAACCGTTGTTTGGCTATGCTACCGCTTTGGTCAGCCCCTCTTATAGCGTTGTTAGTTGCAGGTGAAGATTGGAGTTTGTTCCATGTTGCAACATGGATATTTTGTTGGGATATCACAATATCTCTTATTTAAATTAATGCGTCTATATACTTGGTAAAGGGTGGACGGCTCGGCCTTATGCCTGGTGTTTTGTTCCACTCTTGTCGCCCTGGTTTCCATCATATCGGTGTTATGTTCTCAGATTTTGCGTTCCTTACACGGTTGGGTTATAATGGGAACCCCTTGATAGTTCGCTTTGAATAAAACTCCTCCAGCAAGGCCCAACCTTGGTTTTACCATTTGCCTCACCACCTCCTACTTTTCCCTTGGGAGTCGCTCTCTCGAGGGTCATCTTATTTTTAACCCCCCTGAGCCAGTGCTTCTCTAAGTGTTGGTCCGAACCAAGTAGACTGCGGGGCCACCTCGGGGCAACTTGAGGGTTGGTTTTACTCGTAGGATGTCTCATCTGAGTGTGCCCTGAGAACGAGATATGTGCAGCTCCTATCGGGATTTGTTAGCACATTCGGGCGGCTTTGCTGGACTTGTTTACCATTGTCGAGGATGTCTTGTAACCGGGATGCCGAGCCTGATCGGATTGTCTTGGGAGAAGGAATATCCTTCATTGACCGTGAGAGCTTGTGATGGGCTAAGTTGGGACACCCCTGCAGGGTTTGAACTTTCGAAAGCCGTTCCCGCGGTTATGGGCAGGTGGGAATTTGTTAATGTCCGGTTGTAGAAAACCTGAAGTTGATCTTAATTAAAATACACCAACCACGTGTGTAACCGTGATGGTCTCTTTCCGGCGGAGTCCGGGAAGTGAACACGGTGTTGGAGTAATGCTTGACGTATGTTGTTCTAGGATCACTTCTTGATCATAGTTTCTCGACCATGCTTTGCCTTCTCTTCTCGCTCTCATTTGCACATGTTAGCCACCATATATGCTAGTCGCTTGCTGCAGCTCCACCTCATACCTTTCTACCCTACCTATAAGCTTAAATAGTCTTGATCGTGAGGGTGTGAGATTGCTGAGTCCCCGTGACTCACAGATACTTCCAAAACCAGTTTGCAGGTGCCGATGATACCGTACAGGTGACGCAACCAAGCTCAAGGAGGAGCTCTATGAAGATCTTGTCCTTTGTGTTGTTCCGTCCTAGTCGATCAGTAGTGGAGCCCAGTTGGGGTCGATTGGGGATCTGTGTAGCTTTTGGGGTAGTCTTCTTTTATTTTGGTTCCGTAGTCGGACCTTGAGTGTATCTGGACGATGTAATGTTATATTCATGTAATTGTGTGAAGTGGCGATTGTAAGCCAACTATGTATCTTTTCCCTTATGTATTACATGGGTTGTGTGAAGACTACCTCACTTGCGACATTGCTTTCAATGCGGTTATGCCTCTAAGTCGTGCTTCGACACGTGGGAGATATAGCCGCATCGAGGGCGTTACAGCCGGGCAGGCCGCGGGCCGCCATCCTCGAGCTCAAGCTCGCCGGCGATCCCCTTTGGTCGCCGCGGTAGATCCAGCCCATCCCAGGCTAGGGCAACACTTCCAGGGCCTCTGCCTCTCTCCGGTGAAGCCATCACGCCCCCCTGGAGCCCCTGGAGTTGCCTCTGCTCGCCGTCTTCTTCATCTCCGGCGACCACCGCGTTCTACCTCCGCTTGCGAGGTTGATTCCGACGCCGTCCGACCACCCCTAGCCACGCTACGGGTACGAGCAGGTGCGCCACCGTCCCCTCTCTCCACCCCCTCTCGTTTTGGCCAAGGAGTCCTCGTCGCCGGCGAGAGCTCCGGCGGAGCCGCGACTCCCTCTGTTTCCTTCTTCCCCTCCTTCTCAGCTGACTAACGGGGCCCTCTAGTCAGCCACTCTGTACGTGCGTGAAGCGGTACGAGTGGTGGCACCCTGAGGCTTTACACCTTCGACGTCACCCCCCTAGTCTGTTTATTTAAATTCAAACTTAATTCAATTCCAGAGAGCTTCAAACGACCATAACTTTTCAACCATAAGTCCAAACGAATTGATTCTTTTTGCATATTGTTCTTTGCAAAGAAATCTAACAGCTCAACCAAAAATGAGATTTTTCTGAGCTGTTTAGAATTTCTGGTGATTTTCAGAAGAGTTCTTGATATTTTCTTCTTGTTTTTAAAATGATTTTCATAGGGTGAGGCTTGTCTTGAGGATCACCAGAAGGCTTGTGAACCTCATCTGCACTAAGGCAAGCCACAACAACATTTTCATGGTGCCATTTTCAATATTGATGATTTTCTTACTTGAATGATATGATTAATCCATGCATTTAACTAACTATTATGTTATTTACATTCTGTTAAGTGTGTGTTGGTATTATGCTTGATTTACAGAACCTTGAAACTTGCTTAGTTGGTAAAAAAGAAGCTAAGATATAATTGTGGTAATGATAAAATGATTTGTTATGCATATGGATAATGGATTAAAGTTATTTTCTTACATAAATAAAAATGGTTAAATTTGCTAGAAAATATCCTGTTAAGTGCTTGTTTAGCCAATTTACCTAAGTTACAAAATGTTTGAACCTAACTTGATTGGTAAAGAAATTAGGATTTGGTTGCGATGATGATAGTAGAAGCTTTGCTATGCATGTGAGGAATTAATCGGAGTTATTTTCCTGCATGAGAAAATAATATTCCTTGCTGCAAAACAAATGGTTAAAGTAAGACCAGGAAAGTAATATAAGTTGTTGATGCTTATGTTTAGTGTGAATATGGTTGACATTAGTCATTTTCGTATTATGTGATGCATGTGTAGTATTGCATTTCATGGCATGCTATGACACCAGTCATTCTCCTTTTAAGTTGAACCTGAATATAACTCAACCTAAATATATTGTTGACTGGGTCACGGTGCCGCTGAATCGAGATTTTCCCAGTGCAACCACATTTTCCTTTGTGGGAAGGCCTTGATTTGGTCCATTGACATGCCTCTGGTCGGTGCCTCCAACTAGGGAAGGTTATGGGCGTGCTTACCCTGGCCTGGTAAGCAGGCATAACCTTGTGTGCCCCTGTTTGAGATTTTTGGTACCGGTCCCTATGAGGGAAGTTTTGGCCACGACGGTGGTCGGTGTGTCTTTGGTAGACACGGGGCCACCCAGGACTAGCCCGTTGGGGATTGGGTCGGAGTGGCCGGGAGAGTGTCATGGCAATGGAAGGGTTTCGTCGGAATGCCGTTGGTCCACCCGAAAGGGAGTGCGAGGCCATGAGTTCTGAGGTGTGGGTACAATGTGCTACCCCTACAGAGTGTATAGTCTATCGATAGCCGAGTCCACGGTTACGGACAACTCGTAGTAGGTCCCACCATGAGTCAACATTTAATAAACATGCACACTAAGTTATGATCATTGCACTGATGTTGATGGCGAAATGCCATCGAGATGTTCGAGACCATGATGGTGGTTTGGTGGCGATCGCCATAAGGATCACGAGTTACTTCGGTGGTGATCGCCGTAAGGATCACGAGTTACTTTGGTGGTGATCGCCGTAAGGATCACAAACTACTCTGGTTAAGACTGCGATTGTGGTTTGTTTCTGATCCGAGAACGATCACGATTGGTAAGTCGATACTGAGGGATGTTTATCCCAAGAGCATGAGCACAGCATGTTGGAACATTATTGCATTATTAATTGGTTAAATATCATGATATTGTTTGTCATTATGATTATGCCTGTTGTGAGCTTCTAAGTACATTCAATGTACTGACCTGGCGTGTCATGCCAGATTTCAGGAAAGTCGCGTTGGAAAGGAGCGCTGCTCGAGTCTAGATCGTGTCCACATCGGTGTCCCTGTGATATGGAGTTTCCGCTACGATGTTGTTCCGCTGCCGCGTAGTTGTTATGATCGAGGCCCCTTTATGTTCACTAAATAATGTACATATTGTTCAGCCGCACCATGTGTGCTGCTCGGCCTCGACATCTGTTGTAATATAAATTCTGAGCCGCTAGCATCAATAAAGCGGTTGTCTTTCTGTACCAAGATGTTGTGTGTTGCCAGAAGACATGGTCTCTGGGCTGGCAATGCAAGGTAAACCGGTCGCTCTGAGCCGGGGTGCCACACAATTGGCGATGACTAGGTCATCTATATATGAGTATATTGACTGAGGAGTCAAATGAGAACATTTGATCGTAGGTCATACTCATCGTTTAAGCACAAATGGGGTTACCACTTTTACATAAAGCATTGTTGTGTTCACACCATTAGAGTTGCTTTAGCTCAATTGATTAGAGTAAAGCTCCCCCTAGATGTGATATCCCTCCTAAGAGGGATGAACTAACCTTGAGTTTTGTCGATGATGACTTCATGTAGGTGTTGAAGATGTAGTTGGTCAATGTTGATGTAGATCATTTGGATCAATCCATTGGAGTGAGTTACACTTTCAATACCTACACGGGTTAGTCCCACAAGGAACAAACAAGGATATCCATAGACATAGAGTGATGTTCACATAAGATGATGTCCACGAAAGCATTAGGTTACCTTGTCCCTTGTCTTACTAACAAGAGGGTTTGCGACTCCTTGAACTAGTGCAAGATATGGAAGTTGTTTGCACATGTTCTTTCCAAAAGATATGAGTGAAGTATGTTGGCGGAGTCACCCTCAAGAACTCTCTAGTTCTTTTTCTTTGGGATCCACACCATCTTGATGGGAATCCTTGGAGTTGTAGTCATACTTGATGAAGTGGAACTTGATATAGTCTTGGGAACCCACTTGACCAAGGCCTTGGGAGCTTCTTCAAACGCATCAATCTCCTCTTGAAGCTTGTCCTTGCCTTTTTGCTTGTGGTCTTGTGGTGGAAGATCATCTTGAGCTTGTGTTCCTTGGAAAGAAGTAGGATAATACTTCTCTTGTTAAGGAACAAACTTCGTATTAGAGTATTGATCTTCTTCCCACTCAACTCCATTGGCATTGAACCTTCGTTCAAAACCAATTCCTTGATTCTTCTGGTGTCTTCCTTGCTTGCGTACAATTTCCTCAAATTGCTTACTTCCGGCAAGGCTCTTATAAACACCTTTCTCTATAATTCCCTTCAATAAGCTATTTTCTTGCTCAAGTGTAACTTGGCTAAGATAATCATTAGTGGAATCAAGAGAACTAATAGAAGCAACAACATTGGATTTAGCATGATTATTGTTACTACTAGAAGAACAATCTTTCTTACTCTTGTTGCTAGATTTAACTTGTGGCATGTAAGTAGACAAGAGTAAACGCTTGGCAATGTAAGAAGAACTTTTCTTGCGAAGATCATCATTGATCGCTTTTAAGAACCCATGCTCTTGCTCAAGGTTGAACTTTTCAAAGCGTAACTTTTCATGAGTCTTTAAAAGCTCTCGATGATTTTCCAATGTAGTTTCATGAGCTAAGTTAAGAGTGTTTAGTTCTT
The DNA here is from genome assembly GCF_056163025.1 of Triticum urartu. Lineage (NCBI taxonomy): Eukaryota > Viridiplantae > Streptophyta > Magnoliopsida > Poales > Poaceae > Triticum > Triticum urartu. Next base: position 366,631,639 of record NC_141878.1, read on the forward strand.
TAGTTAGATGCTCAATCTTCTTGTTATCATCGTCATTCATTTTATCTTGATTAGCATGGTTAATAGCAAGTTCATCATAGTTTTCATCACTAGAATTATCAACAAGTAAATAATCATCACCTAGCAAATCATCTTCATCACTATTGAAATCAACATACTCGGGGTGTGATACCTTTTAGCCTTTAGCCATGAAGCATCTTCCATTTCCTTCATTTGGTGACTCAAATATGTCGTAGGAGTTGGTTGACACAAGTGCTAGACCGGCAACACCTTCATCTTGAGTATATTCGGAGTCGGAGTGATAACTTCTCTCGGAGTGATTGTCAGAGTTGGAGCCGGATACCCATTCACCAACATGAGCTTGATGTCTTCATTTTGTGTAGCTCCTTGATGATTTGTCCTTCCTTTCCGAATCCTTGCTTCTTCGTGATGTTCTTCATTCATAACGGTCATCTCTACTCCTCTCTCTTGGTGGTGATTCTTCTCTTCTACTTCTTCTTTTGGGAGAATCTTCTCTTCTTTTGTAGGGAGCTGTACACTCATTGGAGTAGTGTCCGGGTCTTCCACAATTGTATCAATTTCGTTCATGACTTGAAGATCTTTTGTCATTGTAAGACCTTGACTTGGAACTTCTTTCCTTGCTTCTACTCTTGTAGAACTTGTTGAAGTTCTTTACCATTAGGCCCAATTCTTCATTGAAGGCCTGTTTCTCACCTGATGATGTGGGAGCATCATATGAGGCTTTGTAAGCACCACTTGACTTGTTGTGAAGCTCTTCCTTATCCTTGAGTGACATCTCATGAGCAACAATTCTTCCAATGACTTCCGTTGGCTTTAGATCTTTGTAATTGGGCATCATTTGGATCAATGTGCACACGGTATCATATTTTCCATCCAAGGCTCTTAGGATCTTCTTGATGATGAATCTATCAGTCATCTCTTCACTTCCTAAGCCGACAATCTCATTTGTGATGAGAGCAAGCCTAGAGTACATTTCAGCGACACCTTCACCATCCTTCATTTTGAACTTGTCAAGTTGACTTTGAAGCACACCCAATTTGGATTCCTTGATGGAGTCGGTACCTTCATGCATATCAATCAAAGTATCCCAAATTTCCTTTTCATTCTCAAGACGGCTGATTTTGTTGAATTCTTCGGGGCACAATCCGTTGAAGAGAATATCACAAGCTTGAGCATTGTATTGCAGCATCTTCAACTCTTCCGTGCTAGCTTCACGGTTCAGTTCTCTCCCATCAAAGAATTCACCTTGCAAGACAATACAAACAAGACGGCGGGGTTATGTCCAAGAATATGCATTTTCATCTTATGCTTCCAACTAGCAAAATTAGTACCACCAAAGTAAGGACCTCTACGGTGGTAATTTCCCTCGCTAGATGCCATACTCTCTTAGGTTGTGAAACCAAGGCTATGATCACCAAAAGCTATGGAAATCAAGGCAAATGGATACCAAAGATCTGATACCACTTGTAGCATCAAAAGTATGTCTAGAGGGGGGGGTGTAACGTCCTGAGACCAATGTGCCAGGTGTCTTCCAGTTATTCGCTGTTGTTGCCTTGTCATTGCTTGTGTGTCATGCATTGCATATCATGTCATCATGTGCATTTCATTTGCATACATATTTGTCTCATGCATCCGAGCATTTTCCCCGTTGTCGGTTTTGCAATCCGGCGCTCCTATGTCCTCCGGTGTCACTTTCTACCTCTTTTCGTGTGTGGGTGTTAAACGTTTTAGGATTGGACCGAGACTTGTCATGCGGCCTTGGTTTACTACCGGTAGACCGCCTGTCAAGTTTCGTGCCATTTGGACTTCGTTTGATACTCCAACGGTTAACCGAGGGACCGAAAAGGCCTCGTGTGTGTTGCAGCCCAACACCCCTCCAAAGTGTCCCAAAACCCACCTAAACCTCCTCCATCATCTCGGTCGTCCGATCACGATCGCGTGGCCGAAAACCGCACCTCATTTGGACTCTCCTAGCTCCCTCTACCTATAAATATGTGATCCCCCTCCGAAATTCTCGGGCAAACCCTAGATCAAACCTCCTCCTCGCCGCCGGACATGTCCATCCCGCCACCGGACAACCCGCGCCGCCGCCTCCAGCCAATCCTGGCGCTCCACGTCACCGCACGCCTCTCTCCATGCCCCAGCGCCGCCGCGGCCCGCCAGGCCCGCGGGAGGCCCGCACCGGGCTGCAACGGGCCCGAGCCGCTCGCGCGCCTCCGTCGCCGCGTGCCGTTCCCCGCTGCCGCACGCCCCGCTCGCCAGCGCCCGCGCCACCGCCCGCCGCTCGGTCGCCGCTCCGTGCCGCTGCCTCGATTTCGCCGTCGCCGCCCCGCTTCACACACCGGCGCCGCCGCCCTACCACCGGCCCTCGCCGCTGTTCCCCGTGGTGCCCCGCCTTGGCGGGGCCTTGCTGCGGTCCCGTGCTCTGGCAGCCACGCTAGAGTTCGTCACCGGAGCCGCCCGCGCCTCGCCGGAGATGTCCGCCCTCGCCGGAGCCCCTCGCCGGCCGGATCTGGTCGGGTGGACCAGATCCACCAACTCGGCCATCCAAACGCCTCCCTCCGTCCCGCACCGCGCCGTCCCGCTTCTCTCCATCCCGGGTTGACTTTTTCTGCAAGGGTAAAAATCTTACCAAGTCCCAGTAATTTTGTGCATACTTTGACATGCCATAACTCTGCATACGTGGCTCCGATTCATGCGTGTAGCATATCAAAATGTTTGTCTCGACGAGTACATCATTTTCATTTGAGCTCATCTTGATGCCCGAAATGCTGTTGGAAGAGGGCTATGTGAGGATTGTTTCAGATCTGTTTCAGCAAATGCCCTTTTGTCATTTTTGCCATGATTAATGTTTGCATGCTATGATCCTGAGCTCTACATGTGTTTTGATGTATGCCATGCCATCTTTACAGGGGTGTATGCCATGTATTTTTGTGATCTTTGTGGTGACTAGCACAAGCATGCAAAGTAGCTTACTCAATGATGCTGATTTCAGGGACTTAGAATTTCACTAAGTCCTTGCCCTGTTATTATTTTTATGCCATATGTTCATGTTGTTTCCTAGTGATCCGTGCCCCTTTTGAGCATGATCAGTAAGGATGTTTTGTAGATAATGTTGTGCTCTATCCATCCATGTCTTTGTTTGCAATTATGGAGCACCCTAGCTTGAGTCAACCGAGCTCTACTTTTGCTATAAAATGTTCCTGGTAGATTGTTAACATGTTTAGCGATTTTGCCGAGCTTGTTGTTGTTGATCCATGCATGCTATGATGTTGTTCTTGCCATGTCGAGCTTCTATGCCATGTCTATTTGCTGGGTGTATGCTTAGTTTGTTATGCAATGCCTCGTAGTGAGGGCATCGAGCTCGTAAATATGCCTACTTGTTATCTGTTTTGCCATGCTCCAGTTTTTCACTAAGTCTGAATATGTTTATGTTTTTGCTATGTTCACATGCTTGCAATTGTATTTTCTGATCCCTTTTGGCTCATGGTCACTAAGGGACTTTTGTTATATGCTTAGAGTAGCTTCATGCCATGCCTTTATTTTCCATGATATGTTCCTGTAGCATGTAGTTATCATGCTCTAAACATTGCTTCCTGATGATAAATTCCTGACATGCTGTTAATTTCACTAAGTCTGAAACCTGTTATCTTTTGCACTTTTGCCATTCTTGTTTGAATCTGCCATTGAGTGAATTAGCCGTATCTCAGTGTTCATCTTATGTCAAGCATCATGAGTGGATCCATGCCATGTATTTTGTTTTCATGTTGGAGTGCTGTAGAATGTTGTTCTTGTGGCATTTAGATGGCTTCTTGCTGTTTATCGCAGACCGGTGCCATATTTGTTTTGCTTGTCATTTCCAAACCGTTCATCCGATTCTGGTGATATTTATATCGATTTTGACCGAAATCAACTCACCTTTCCAGTGGCACTCTTGGTTTTCCATGTTGAGGCCAGGTTCAATCATTCCTTTTCAAGTCATGCATATGCATCACATATCGCATCCCGCATATCATGCCCTATTCATGTGTTGGTTGTTTACTATGTTGTGTGCTTCTTTCTGGTGTTGCTTCTTCAGCTTGGTTCCGACAACGTCACGTTTGTGAGGACCCATTCGACTATGTACATTTGACTTCTTCTTGGACTCATTCTTCTTCCTTCAGGGATTTCAGGGAAGATGACCATACCCTCAAAATCACTTCTATGTTTGCTTGCTAGTTGCTCGCTCTTTTGCTATGCCTATGCTGCGATATCTACCACTTAATATATCATGCCTCCCCAATTGTTAAGCCAAGCCTCTAACCCACCATGTCCTAGCAAACCGTTGTTTGGCTATGTTACCGCTTTGCTCAGCCCCTCTTATAGCGTTGTTAGTTGCAGGTGAAGATTGGAGTTTGTTCCATCTTGGAACATGGATATTTGTTGGGATATCACAATATCTCTTATTTAATTAATGCATCTATATACTTGGTAAAGGGTGGAAGGCTCGGCCTTATGCCTGCTGTTTTGTTCCACTCTAGCCACCTCGGGGAAACTTGAGGGTTGGTTTTACTCGTAGCTTGACCTATCCGGTGTTGCCCTGAGAACGAGATATGTGCAGCTCCTATCGGTATTATTGGCCCATCGGGCGGCTTTGCTGGACTTGTTTTACCATTGTCGAGGATGTCTTGTAACTGGGATGCCGAGTCTGATCGGATTGTCTTGGGAGATGGAATATCCTTCGTTGACCGTGAGAGCTTGTGATGGGTTAAGTTGGGACTCCCCTGCACGGATTGAACTTTCAAAAGCCGTGCCTGCGGTTATGGGCAGATGAGAATTTGTTAATGTCCTGTTGTAGAAAACCTGAAGTTGATCTTAATTAAAATACATCAACCACATGTGTAACCGTGATGGTCTCTTCTCGGCGGAGTCCGGGAAGTGAACACGGTGTTGGAGTTATGCTTGACGTAGGTTGTTCTAGGATCACTTCTTGATCATAGTTGTTCGACCATGCTTTGCCTTCTCTTCTCGCTCTCATTTGCGTATGTTAGCCACCATATATGCTAGTCTCTTGCTGCAGCTCCACCTCATACCTTTTACCCTTCCTATAAGCTTAAATAGTCTTGATCGCGAGGGTGTGAGATTGCTGAGTCCCCATGACTCACAGATTACTTCCAAAACCAGCTTGAAGGTGCCGTTGAACCGTGAAGGTGACGCAACCATGCTCAAGGAGGAGCTCTATGAAGATCTCGTTCTTTATGTTGTTCCATTTTCCAGTTGATCAGTAGTGGAGCCCAGTTGGGGTCGATCGGGGATCTGTGTAGCTTTTGGGGTAGTCTTCTTTTATTTTGGTTCTGTAGTCGGACCTTGGTTGTATCTGGATGATGTAATGCTTTATTCATGTATTTGTGTGAAGTGGCGATTGTAAGCCAACTATGTATCTCTTTCCCTTATGTATTACATGGGTTGTGTGAAGATTACCTCACTTGCGACATTGCTTTCAATGCGGTTATGCCTCTAAGTCGTGCTTCGACACGTGGGAGATATAGCCGCATCGAGGGCGATACAAGTTGGTAATCAGATCCTTCCCCGACCTTAGGAGCCCCTTGCTTGATCGAATCGTTGGTGTTGTTGAGTATAGAAAAATGTTTTGAGTCATTTAGGATTATATATATCGGAGAGTTAGGAATTCTTTTTACTCCTCAGTCCCTTCGTCGCTCTGTTGAGGCATCCTAACGTAGAGTTTTGACTCTTCTCTTCTCAAATTTCACTAAATTTTTTTTGGATCACGCGGGTATCTTGGAATCGTTCCGATGGTTTTGTGACGAGAACATTGTTCTTGGTGCCTCCTGACATTTAGGGGTTGTGGCAGTGTCCCGGGGAGTTGAGCTCCGAGGTGTTGTCGTCACAATTTTGTCGTTGCAGTTCTGGAATACCTGAGTTTTGCCGACATCGAAAATCTCTTTTATGCAGTTGTTGGTGAGATAACCTCGACGCCACCCGGTACTGGGGCGGGAGTTCGGGAGTATTGCCATAACTTGTATAACGGATGCTTTTCGAAGGTTGAGGTAAATGATTTCTGAAGGTTTCTTGGTTATGTGTTGAAGGATGGATACATCTGGATGTAGGATTTGTTAGTTTTGGGTGAGATATTATGCTTCCCCTGTATCCCCAACACCTGATTGCATAACCGGAAAGTTTCGGGAGTTTATAAGTGGGAATTGAAGTAGCTCCTAGGATATCTTTCCGACAGATGTATGATAGGAAATTGGGGTTCGACGTCTAGTGGTCCCCCTATTCATGGTTGGTTTTACAGTGGTCTCGTTGTGTCTTAAAGAGTCCTTGGCTATGCCGACTCGGGGATGCTTCGTATGTCATGTGCACTGCCTTGTACATGATGGTGCTGTACGATCGAGCCCGTGTAGGCCCCACCACGAAAACTTCGGACGAAATCTCTATCATATGTTTGTTCCGGCTTATTCTGCAAGCCAATCCTTTGTTTTGTTTTGAGTTGTGGTATTCGAGTTGCTTCAATGTCAAGTGTTGATTCCATACCTATCTTAAACGGTGTTCTCATACTCCGATGTGAATACCAATCCTTCATGATAATCGAGATTGTCATGTCAATCCTTTTCAACCGGTGTGTTTTCTCTTCAAGCGGATCCGTTCAATCTTAGCTTTCTCAACGGTGTTCGTTCCATTCATCCCAAGTTGTCTTTGTTTTCCCACCCTCCCACCCTTTTTCCTCAAGGACTAGGATTTCTTAATCAAGTATCTATCTTATGATTATGAAGTCTCTCCATTCTTTTCAATCAGTGTTCTTATCCGGTGATTCTCAAGAAGATACTAACAGAGCTTCAAGTTATCATTATTCGTTCCTTTTCTTCTCCGGTGGATTCAAGTCAAGCTTTGTTGATCATATCCTTTCCTCATTTCAAATGCCTTCTCATACCGGTGCACCTCATAATAATTCACTTCTCGCTATTCATTTGTTCCGGAGTGCTCAAGATATCTCAAAAGGCTCGTCTTGTCATTCAAGATCTATTCAACCTATTTCGAGGTTGTTATCTCATTCAAGCCATTTAATTTAACCGGTTAATTCCCTCTTTTAAATCGTTCTACGATGTTTCTTTTGAGTGGGCCCTAACCCACAGGTCTTTTTCCAGGATCTTACCTGACTCTTCTAATTTTACCGGAGCTATTCTCAAATCTTTTATAGCTTGACGTGAATAAGAATTATCATCAGTCAAATGTCTTCTCCAAGATCTGTCAAAATCTTTTCATCGTTGGTTCAACCTCTTCGTTTTGATTCTTCCGGAGTGTATAAATAATTCATGGTGGTGTTTCTCCTCGTCATTCTTGGATTTTGAAGACCGAAGAAGATTTTCTCTTTAATCTTGCTCCATTCTCTTCAAGATTCACGATTCTAGCTTGCTGCCATCCTCTCATAATTATCTTCGGTTGTGAAAAATTTCTTTTCACCTATCCGAAGAAAATTCAAGATTCTGTTCAGTTTGATTATCCGGAGCCCATCAACTAAGATTTATTCATTCTCAGCTGTCGGTTATCTTCTCCAGTCTTACCGGTGCATCATTCAAGTGATCTCTAATCAGTTTGTGATCCCTTCGTTCTCATGTATCTAGTTGTCTCAAGTATTTTTGTTCATTTCATAATTCTTACCCGGTGTTTCCTTATCTTCTCTTCGTTCATTTTAAATTCTTACCGGTGATTCACCCCTTTACTTCGTTCATTTTAATTCTTACGGTGGCTCGTTCAAGATCTCTTTTCCTTCGGTATTATACCAATTTATTCGTGTTTCAATTCTACCGGTGGTTCATTCAAGAGATCTCATCCTTTCGTTACCGTATCAAGTCATTTGTTGTTTTCCAAATTCTACCGGTGATTCGTTGAAGACCTTCTCAAGTTTGTGCTATATCTATCTTAATCCTTTCTACGAGAATAAGTAATATGCCAAATCCGTTGCTTGTCATCAATTAAATTGATGAAGGATAAGCATAATGTAATTCTTATTCTTGTTTCATCGAGTAAAATTCAATTTCTGCTTTCCGGAGTGGTTCATCATATCACATTCTCGGTGCGAGATGCTTTATCTTTTCTTCCGGAGTTCCAAGTTTCCACTTCATCTCGTCGCAAAGTCTCATCCAAATCATTGCAAGGATTCACCTTGTGTTTTCAACTTCTCTTTCCTTTCGTTTGATAATTATTTTATTACCGGAGTTCTCATGAAGGCTCAACATGGTGGTTCATCAAGGATTTAATTCCTTCTCGAAGTGTTCATCGAGATTCTTTTCAGAGAAGCTCAAGCTTTCTTCATCTTGCAATCCGGAGTGCAATTCTTTCTACCGTCTCATTGGGGGTGGTATTATGTCATTCTTGATAATTTGATCTCGTGTTTCATGATTCACATGTTGTCAAGAATGAGATATTTTAAATCCATCAATCTCTTCATTAGAGTTGTCTTGTGTCATACTTCACCTAAAGCCTTCTCTAAGGGTCGTTGCTATTTATGGTGCTATTAAATGACTCAAGTTATTCTTTTACCCTTCCGGTGAATAAGCTTCTCGTCTCCTTGTAATATCAATCCAATCAAATCTTTTCCGTGTATGGCAAGTTGTCACCTCATAATTTTAGATGTCTTCTATAAGTCCATATCAAGCTTATCCTTTTCGTTGGTGTTTTCTTCCAACAACTCCGTGCGACCTTTCTCTTTAAGATGCTTTCAAGCTCATCGGAGCTAGAAGATGTTGTTTTCTTCCCCGTTCTTTTGTTCCGATGATCCAACTTCTATTCTCTCATTCCGGAGGCATTGTGATATTGCTCTTTTCAATCCCATCATCTCGTTTTGTCAAAGATCATGTTCTTTTCATGCCTATCCAATTAACCGGAGTGTTGTGCCCTTTTCTCAAGTTCTTTTCGCTTTATCAAGCCTTGCATCTCTTTTCAACCGGAGTGCTGTTCGAATTTGTTCTTCCTTGTTCCTTTTCCTAACGGAGTGCTTTCAACTTCGCTCTTTCTCTTTGCGTTCTTTCTTTCAATTTGTTTAACCTCTAAAGGCTCGTGGTTTCACTCATTTGTCAAAGAAGCAACTTAGTTTTACCTCTTCTTTTTCTCTTACGTTTGTCCCTCCGGTGCCATTCTAGATCTCGGGACGAGATCCTCTCGTAGTGGTGGAGTGTTGTAACGCTCCGAGACCGATGTGCCAGGTGTCTTCCAGTTATTCACTGTTGTTGCCTTATCATTGCTTGCGTGTCATGCATTGCATATCATGTCATCATGTGCATTTCATTTTCATACATATTCGTCTCATGCATCCGAGCATTTTCCCTGTTGTCCGTTTTGCATTCCGGCGCTCCTATGTCCTCCGGTGTCACTTTCTACCTCTTTTCGTGTGCGGGTGTTAAACATTTTCGGATTGGACCGAGACGTGTCATGCGACCTTGGTTTACTACCGGTAGACCGCCTGTCAAGTTTCGTGCCATTTGGACTTCATTTGATACTCAAACGGTTAACCGAGGGACCGAAAAGGCCTCGTGTGTGTTGCAGCCCAACACCCCTCCAAAGTGGCCCAAAACCCACCTAAACCTCCTCCATTATCTCGGTCGTCCGATCACGATCGCGTGGCCGAAAACCGCACCTCATTTGGACTCTCCTAGCTCCCTCTACCTATAAATATGTGACCCCCCTCCGAAATTCTCGGGCAAACCCTAGATCAAACCTCCTCCTCACCGCCGGACATGTCCATCCCGCCACTGGACAACCCGCGCCGCCGCCTCCAGCCAATCCTGGCGCTCCATGTCACCGCGCGCCTCTCTCCACGCCCCAGCGCCGCCGCGGCCTGCTAGGCCCGCGGGAGGCCCGCCCCGGGCCGCAACGGGCCCGAGCCGCCCGCGCGCCTCCACCGCCGCGTGCCATTCCCCGCAGCCGCACGCCCCGCTCGCCGGGGCCCGCGCCACCGCCCGCCGCTCGGTCACCGCTCCGCGCCGCCGCCTCGATTTCGTCGCCGCCGCCCCGCTTCAGACACCGGCGCCGCCGCCGTTCCTTGTGGCGCCGCCGCCTCGCCGGGGCCTCGCTACTGTCCCGTGCTCCGGCAGCTGTGCCGGAGTTCGTCACCGGAGCCGCCCGCGCCTCGCCGGAGATGGCCGCCCTAGCCGGAGCCCCTCGCTGGCCAGATCTGGTCGGGTGGACCATATCCACCAGCTCGGCCATCCAAACGCCTCCCTCCATCCCGCACCGCGCCGTCACGCTTCTCTCCATCCCGGGTTGACTTTTTCTGCAAGGGTAAAAATCTCACCAAGTCCCAGTAATTTTGTGCATACTTTGACATGCCATAACTCTGCATCCATGACTCCGATTCATGCGTGTAGCATATCAAAATGTTTGTCTCGATGAGTACATCATTTCATCACACTGCATCATTTTCATTTGAGCTCATCTTGATGCCCAAAATGCTATTGGAAGAGGGCTATGTGAGGATTGTTTCAGATCTGTTTCAGCAAATGCCCTTTTGTCATTTTTGCCATGATTAATGTGTGCATGCTATGATCCTGAGCTCTACATGTGTTTTGATGTATGCCATGCCATCTTTACAGGGGTGTATGCCATGTATTTTTGTGATCTTTGTGGTGACTAGCACAAGCATCCAAAGTAGCTTACTCAATGATGCTGATTTCAGGGACTTAGAATTTCACTAAGTCCTTGCCCTGTTATTATTTTTATGCCATATGTTCATGTTGTTTCCTAGTGATCCGTGCCTCCTTTGAGCATGATCAGTAAGGATGTTTTGTAGATCATGTTGTGGCATATCCATCCATGTCTTTGTTTTTAATTATGGAGCACCCTAGCTTGAGTCAACCGAGCTCTACTTTTGCTATAAAATGTTCCTGGCAGATTGTTAACATGTTTAGCGATTTTGCCGAGCTTGTTGTTGTTGATCCATGCATGCTATGATGTTGTTCTTGCAATGTCTAGCTTCTATGCCATGTCTATTTGCTGGGTGTATGCTTAGTTTGTCATGCAATGCCTCGTAGTGAGTGCATCAAGCTTGTAAACATGCCTACTTGTTATCTGTTTTGCCATGCTCCAGTTTTTCACTAAGTCTGAATCTGTTTATGTTTTTGCTATGTTCACATACTTGCAATTGTATTTTATGATCCCTTTTGGCTCATGGTCACTAAGGGACTTTTGTTATATGCTTAGAGTATCTTCATGCCATGCCTTGCTTTGCCATGATATGTTCCTGTAGCATGTAGTTATCGTGCTCTAAACATTGCTTCCTGATGATAAATTCCTGACATGCTGTTAATTTCACTAAGTCTGAAACCTGTTATCTTTTGCACTTTTGCCATTCTTGTTTGAATCTCCCATTGAGTGAATTAGCCGTATCTCAGTGTTCATCTTTTGTCAAGCATCATGAGTGGATCCATGCCATGTATTTTGTTTTCATGTTGGAGTGCTGTAGAATGTTGTTCTTGTGGCATTTAGATGGCTTCTTGCTGTTTATCGCAGACCGGTGCCATATTTGTTTTGCTTGTCATTTCCAAACCGTGCATCCGATTCCGGTGATCTTTATATCGATTTTGACCGAAATCAACTCACCTTTCCAGTGGCACTCTTGGTTTTCCAAGTTGAGGCCAGGTTCAATCATTCCTTTTCAAGTCATGCATATGCATCACATATCGCATCCCGCATATCATGCCCTATTCATGTGTTGGTTGTTTACTATGTTGTGTGCTTCTTTCCGGTGTTGCTTCTTCGGGTTGGTTTCGACAACGTCGCGTTTGTGAGGACCTGTTCGACTATGTACATTTTACTTCTTCTTGGACTCATTCTTCTTCCTTCAGGGATTTCAGGGAAGATGACCATACCCTCAAAATCACTTCTATGTTTGCTTGCTAGTTGCTCGCTCTTTTGCTATGCCTATGCTGCGATATCTACCACTTAATATACCATGCCTCCCCTATTGTTAAGCCAAGCCTCTAACCCACCATGTCCTAGCAAACCGTAGTTTGGCTATGTTACCGCTTTGCTCAGCCCCTCTTATAGCGTTGTTAGTTGCAGGTGAAGAATGGAGTTTGTTCCATGTTGGAACATGGATATTTGTTGGGATATCACAATATCTCTTATTTAATTAATGCATCTATATAGTTGGTAAAGGGTGGAAGGCTCGGCCTTATGCCTGGTGTTTTGTTCCACTCTTGCTGCCCTAGTTTCCGTCATATCGGTGTTATGTTCCCGGATTTTGCATTCCTTACACGGTTGGGTTATAATGGGAACCCCTTGACAGTTCGCTTTGAATAAAACTCCTCCAGCAAGGCCCAACCTTGGTTTTACCATTTCCACTAACAACCTAGCCTTTTCCCTTGGGTTTCACGGACTCAAGGGTCATCTTTATTTTAACCCACCCCCCCGGGCCAGTGCTTCTCTAAGTGTTGGTCCGAAACGGGCAGCCTGCGGGGCCACCTCGGGGAAACTTGAGGGTTGGTTTTAGTCGTAGCTTGACCTATCCGGTGTTGCCCTGAGAACGAGATATGTGCAGCTCCTATCGAGATTGTCGGTGCATCGGGCGGCTTTGCTGGACTTGTTTTACCATTGTCGAGGATGTCTTGTAACCGGGATGCCGACTCTGATCGGATTGTCTTGGGAGAAGGAATATCCTTCGTTGACCATGAGAGCTTGTGATGGGCTAAGTTGGGACTCCCCTGCAGGGATTGAACTTTTGAAAGCTGTGCCCGCGGTTATGGGCAGATGGGAATTTGTTAATGTCCGGTTGTAGAAAACCTGAAGTTGATCTTAATAAAAATTCATCAACCGCGTGTGTAACCGTGATGGTCTCTTCTCGGCGGTGTCTGGGAAGTGAACACAGTGTTGGAGTTATGCTTGACGTAGGTTGTTCTAGGATCACTTATTGATCATAGTTGTTCGACCGTGCTTTGCCTTCTCTTCCCGCTCTCATTTGCGTATGTTAGCCACCATATATGCTAGTCGCTTGCTGCAGCTCCACCTCATACCTTTTACCCTTCCTATAAGCTTAAATAGTCTTGATCGCGGGTGTGTGAGATTGCTGAGTCCCCGTGACTCACAGATTACTTCCACAACAAGCTTGCAGGTGCCGTTGAACCGTGCAGGTGACGCAACCAAGCTCAAGGAGGAGCTCTATGAAGATCTCGTTCTTTATGTTGTTCCGTTTTCCAGTTGATCAGTAGTGGAGCCCAGTTGGGGTCGATCGGGGATCTCTGTAGCTTTTGGGGTAGTCTTCTTTTATTTTTGTTCCGTAGTCGGACCTTGTTTGTATCTGGGTGATGTAATGCTTTATTCATGTATTTGTGTGAAGTGGCGATTGTAAGCCAACTATGTATCTCTTTCCCTTATGTATTACATGGGTTGTGAGAAGATTACCTCACTTGCGACATTGCTTTCAATGCGGTTATGCCTCTAAGTCGTGCTTCGACACGTGGGAGATGTAGCCGCATCGAGGGCGATACAGGGGGTGATTAGACTACTTGACCAAATAAAAATCTAGCCTTTTCCCAATTTTAAGTCTTGGCAGATTTTAGCAACTTAGCACTAGTCAAGCAATCAACCTACACATGCAAGTCTAAGAGTATAGCAGTGGAATGTAAAACATTGCACATGAAGGTAAATGGAGGATTTTTGAGGGAGCAAACGCAATGTAGACATGGAGATTTTTGGCGTGGTTCCGATAGGTGGTGCTATCGTACATCCACGTTGATGGAGACTTCAACCCACGAAGGGTAACGGTTGCGCGAGTCCACGGAGGGCTCCACCCATGAAGGGTCCACGAAGAAGCAGCCTTGTCTATCCCACCATGGCCATCGCCCACGAAGGACTTGCCTCACTAGGGTAGATCTTCATGAAGTAGGCGATCTCTTTGCCCGTACAAACTTCTTGGTTCAACACCACAATCTTGATGGAGGCTCCCAAGTGACACCTAACCAATCTAGGAGACACCACTCTCCAAAGAGTAATAGACGGTGTGTTGATGATGAACTCCTTGCTCTTGTGCTTCAAATGATAGTCTCCCAACACTCAACTCTCTCTCACTGATTTGGATTTGGTGGAAAGATGATTTGAGTGGAAAGCAACTTGGAGAAGGCCAGAGATCAAGATTCATATGGTTGGAATGTAGTATCTTGACCTCAACACATGAGTAGGTGGTTCTCTCTCAGAAAATGTATGATGGAAGTGTAGGCATGTTCTAATGGCTCTCCTCATGAATGAAGAGTGGGTGGAGGGGTATATATTGACTCCACACAAAATCTAACCTTTACACACAAATCACCAAACTCGATGGGACCGAATAATGAAACTCGGTTGGACCAATTTAGTTCAAAATGTGAACGTTAGGATTTTCGGTGGGACCGACATGTCAACTCGGTGAGACCGATTTCATTAGGGTTACACAAACTTTGTGGCACCGATTTTGGTAATAAGCTAACTAGAGAGTTGGTCAGGCAAACTCGGTGGGACCAATTCGCTCATCTCGGTGAGACCGAAACATTACAAAGGGGAAACAGAGAGTTTGCATTGCGAACTCGGTGGGATCGATCGCTCATTTCGGTCGGACCGAAACGTTACGAAAGGGAAACAGAGAGTTTGCAATCCCATCTTGGTGAGACCGAGATCCCTATCAGTGAGACCAAAAAGACTAGGGTTTTGTGGCAGTGGCTATGTCAACTGAACTCGGTGGCGCCGGATAGAAAGTTACGGTGGGGCCGAGTTTGACTTTTGGGTTGGGACATATGTGGATATGAGAAAGTGGTTGAGGGTTTTGGAGCATATCACTAAGCATTTTGAGAAAGTATCCCATTAAGAAACACCTCATCCCCTTTTAATAGTATTGGCTTTTCCTATGGACTCAATGTGATCTTGGATCACTAAAAGGTAAAATGTAGAGTCTTGAGCTTTATAGCTTGAGCTAATCTTTTGTCCTTAGCATTTTGAGGGGTCCACATTTCTAATCCATGCCATGCCAATCATTCAGCTTTCCTGAAATATTTATCTTGAAATAGTATTAGCTCAATGAGCTATATGTTGTTAGGAATTACCAAAACCACCAGGATAATTGCACTTTCACGGCGCCTACTACACCATCAACATGGTGCCTTCGCTGCCTCCGGCGCCGTGGAATCCAGCCCTCTTTACGGCTCTTCCTTCGGTTCCATCACCAAGCAACCATACCAGCGACAGTGATTAGTATATGGATACTGGTGCCACTTCTCACATGGCCTTCCATTCCAGTAACCTCCATACTTCCCACCCTATCAATACTTCCACTCACATTACCGCCGGTGATGGAGCTAATGGCTTCGTTGCTGGTGGCTCCAGAACCTATCAGAGGAAATCCTGGGTTGCTTGTAAGGATTCTTGACCTTGTCGAAGAATGTTTTGTGCTCTCTGAAGCTTAAGACACTGAAAGCACCCTGTGTGGTAATAGGACTTGGAAGCCTTGGCAATCTTGGCTTCGGCTTCCGTGTTTGAGTCATTCGCTCAACATGGTAATCATATTGGAGACCATGAGAAACTCGAGGCATCAAAATTGGCCATTTGACACTGATGAGCTCATCTTCACGATTGAAGGACCTTTCCATTGTGTGTGGAACAGGTGGAGCAGTAGCAACCTCCGAAGAGGATGGCTAAAGATCTTCTGTGGAAACTTGGGCTTCAGACTGAAGGATGGCTTCAGGAGGTGCATTGACTTCAGCCATGACAACGCCATTGGCTTCAGTAGAAGGGTTAGCAACATCATCATTTAAAGGGGCTTCAGTGGCTTGAATAACTGGTGGGTCGGGTACAACCACATCTTGAGCTTCACGTGGTTCAGTGGTAGGGGGAATAACAGCTTGATCTACTTCTTCTCTTTCCTCGACTGATGCAGCCGGAATATCTTCAGCCGCTTTGGCTCCAGACTCTTGAGTAGTTTCTGAAGGGATGGCTTCATGGAACACTTGACGTGCTATGAGCTTGTGATTTGCACATCCTCTTCAGGAATGCTTGACATGGAGACCGTTGGACTTGGGCCTCGGCGAAGC
This sequence comes from Triticum urartu, assembly GCF_056163025.1. NCBI lineage: Eukaryota > Viridiplantae > Streptophyta > Magnoliopsida > Poales > Poaceae > Triticum > Triticum urartu. The sequence goes on from NC_141878.1 coordinate 366,647,709, forward strand.
CTTCGAAAAGAGGGTGACGCCTGCGGTGAGGGAGTGGTTTTCTCCATGTCTTCAGGGGTGTCTTGTGGAGTCTCAGTCACTGGAGTGGTGACTTATTGAGCTGGTGGAGTGCGAGGAATGACCTCATGGAGCAGAGTGTTGGGGTGTTGCTCTTCCCAGAAATCATCATGTGCGATTGGCGTTGTGGGACCGCTAATACTTATCTGTTCACTACTCGAGGGATCAGGCAATGATACCCGCTTGGGCATGATCTGGGGAAACTAAGGAAGGACTTCATCATCAACTACATTGTCTTCATAACCAATGTCTTCAGCTATGGTGGTGTTAGCAGCTAGAATTTCTTCAGACTCATGAGCCTCTATGGTAGCAGTGTAGCGCCCCGAGACCGATGTGCCAGGTGTCATCCAGTTATTCACTGTTGTTGCGTTGTCATTGCTTGCGTGTCATGCATTGCATATCATGTCATCATGTGCATTTCATTTGCATACATGTTCATCTCATGCATCCGAGCATTTTTCCTGTTGTCTGTTTTGCATTCCGGCGCTTCGTTCTCCTCCGGTGGCCATTTCTAGATTTCTTTTGTGTGTGGGGATTAAACATTTCCGGATTGGACCGAGACTTGCCAAGCGGCCTTGGTTTACTACCGGTAGACCGCTTTTCAAGTTTCATACCATTTGGCTTCGTTTGATACTCCAACGGTTAACCGAGGGACCGGAAAGGCCTCGTGTGTGTTGCATCCCAACACCCCTCCATTTTGGCCAAAACTCACCTAAACCCTCTCCATCATCTAGAGCGTTCGATCACGATCGCGTGGCCGAAAACCGCACCTCATTTGGACTCTCCTAGCTCCCTCTATGCCTATAAATAGGTCCTCCTCCGAAATCCGGACCCCCCTTGTCCAAAACCCTAGTCTCCTTCGTCTCCACGCGCCGCCGGACAATTTCCCGCGGGCCGGACACGTCCGGATCGACCCCGCCGCCGCCACGTGTCGCCTCCTCACTGGTCCGTGCCGCCGCCCCACTTCGTCGCCGCCGCCGGCCCGGGAGGCCCAGATCGGGCCCCCGAGGCCCATCCGCCGCCCCGCGCCTCCCTGCTCCCCGCCGCCGCATCGCCGCCTCCCTCGCCAACGCCGGCGACCGGAGCTCCCCTTCGCCCGCTCCGGCCACCGCGGTCGTCGCCGCCCCGCCGCTCCTCGAAGCCCGCCGCCGCCGCCGTCAGCACCGGCCGGGGAGAGGCCGGCCTCGCCTCCACCTCTTCTCCTCTCCGACGAGCTGACCTCACCGGAGCTACAGTCCTCGCCGGAGCCACCTCGGTTCGCGTGCCACCGAAACCCTAGATCTGGTGGTGTTTTTTTTCTAAGTCCCCGGAATTTTCTAGTCCAAGTGCTCATGTTCATAGCCTCGTAACTTTGCATCCGTAGCTCCGATTCATGCATATAGCATATCAAAATGTTCATCTCAGAGAGTACATCATTTCATTCCATTGCATCATTTTCATTTGAGTTCATCTTGATGCCCGAAATGCTGTTAGAATAGGGCTACTTGAGATAATTGTCAGATTTGCTGCTCCATTTAGCTTTTTGTCATTTTTGTCATGATTATTGTGTGCATGATATGCCCTGATGCTCTACATATGTTTTGTTAAGGGTTTTGTCATCTTTACAGAGGTGCAGCTCATGTATTTTTGTGATGTGTGTGGTGATTAGCACGATCTTGCAAAGTGGTGCACTTAGTAATTCTGTTTTCAGGGACTTGGCATTTTCACCAAGTACTTGAGCTATTTATCTCATGTTGTCATATGTTCATGTTGTTTCCTAGTGATCCGTGCCTCTTTTGAGGATGATCAGTAATGATGTTTTGTTAATCTTGTAGTGCTCTATCCATCCATGTCTTTGTTTGCAATTATGGAGCAACCTAGCTTGAGCCAATCGAGCTCTACTTTTGCTACTTTGTGAATCTGGGCAGATTGTCAACTTGTTTGCAATTTTGCCGATGATGTTGTAGTTGATCCGTGCATGCTATGCTATTATTCTTGCCATGTCTAGCTTGAATTTTGTGCCTTCTTGATGGATGTATGCTTATCTTGTCATGACTTGCACCGTAGTGAGTGCATCGAGCTCGTAAACATGCCTACTTGAGTTATGTTTCAGCATGTGCCAGTTTTCACTAAGTCTGAAAACTGATTATGTTTTTGCTATGTTCACATGCTTGCAATTGTATTTTCTGATCCCTTTTGGCTCAAGGTCACTAAGGGACTTTTGTTAAGCTCTTTGAGTAGCCCCATGCAATGCTTTACTTTGCCATGTTCAGGTCTTGTAGAATGTAGTTTTGTTGCTCCGGAGAGTGCTACCTGATCTGAAATTCCAGACAAGTGTTAATTTCACCAAGTCTGAGATCTGTTTGCCATATGCATTTTTTCCATGCTTGTTTGAACCTGTTAATGGATGATTTGGCCGTAGCTCAGTGCTAGACTTTTGTTAAGCATCTTGAATGCATCCCTGCCATGTATTTTGTTGTCATGTTTGAGTGCTGTAGCATGTTCATTTCGTTGCATTTAAATGGCTACTTGCTGTAAATCGCAGACCGGTGTCATTTTTGAATCGCTTGCCATTTCCAAACCGTAACTCCGTTTCCGGTGTTATTTATATCGTTTTCAAGTGATTTCATCTCATCTTTCCAGTGGCACACTTGGATTTCCAAGTTGAGTCCAGGTTCATGCATTCCCTGTCACATCTTGCATGTGCATCCCGCATCGCATCCCGCATAGCATAACATCATTGCATCATATTGTTTGAGTCTTGCACGTGGTTGATTGTGTCTTTGTTGCTTGTTTGTCTTGTTTGGGTAGAGCCGGGAGACGAGTTCGCTAACGAGGAGCCCGTTGAGTTTGCTTTCGAGGATCCAGTCAACTCTGACAACTGTGCAGGCAAGATGATCATACCCTCGAAATCACTACTATCTTTGCTATGCTAGATTGCTCGCTCTTTTGCTATGCCAATGCTACGATGCCTACCATTTGCTTTCAAGCCTCCCAAATTTCCATGTCAAATCTCTAACCCACCATGTCCTAACAAACCGTTGATTGGCTATGTTACCGCTTTGCTCAGCCCCTCTTATAGCGTTGCTAGTTGCAGGTGCAGATTGGAGGCCGTTCCTTGTTGGAACATTTATTTACTTGTTGGGATATCATTATATTGCCATGTTATCTTAATACATATATATACTTGGTAAAGGGTGGAAGGCTCGGCCTCTCGCCTAGTGTTTTGTTCCACTCTTGCCGCCCTAGTTTCCGTCATATCGGTGTTATGTTCCCGGATTTTGCGTTCCTTACGCGGTTGGGTTATAATGGGAACCCCTTGATAGTTCGCCTTGATTAAAGCTTTTCCAGCAATGCCCAACCTTGGTTTTACCATTTGCCGCCTAGCCTCTTTTTCCCTTGGGTTTCCGGAGCCCGAGGGTCATCTTATTTAAACCCCCCCGGGCCAGTGCTCCTCTGAGTGTTGGTCCGAATAGAGCCACTTGCAGCGCCACCTCGGGGCAACTCGAGGGTTGGTTTTAGTTGTATGTAGTGTTCATCTGAGTGTGCCCTGAGAACGAGATGTGTGCAGCTCCTATCGGGATTTGTCGGCACATTCGGGTGGTGTTGCTGGATTTGTTTTAACCTGTCGAAGTGTCTTGAAGAACCGAGATAGCGAGTCTGATCGGAACGTCTTGGGAGGAGGTCTATTCCTTCGTTGACCGTGAGAGCTTGTCATGGGCTAAGTTGGGACTCCCCTGCAGGGATTTGAACTTTCGAAAGTCGTGCCCATGGTTATGGGCAGATGCGAATTTGTTAATGTCCGGTTGTAGATAACTTGAACCTTAACTTAATTAAAATAAATCAACTGAGTGTGTTACCGTGATGGCCTCTTCTCGACGGAGTCCGGGAAGTGGACACGGTGTTGGAGTAATGTTTGCGCAGGTTGCTCTCTAGTTTCTCGCTCTTGCCTTGCCTCCTCTTCTCGCTCTCTTTTGCGAACAGGATAGCCACCATATTTTGCTAGTCGCTTGCTGCAGCTCCACATATTTACCTTGCCTTACCTACAAGCTTAAATAGTCTTGATCGCGAGGGTGCGAGATTGCTGAGTCCCTGTGGCTCACAGATTACTATTACACCAGATGCAGGGCCTGATGATTCCACTCCAGGAGACGCGCTTGAGCTCAAGTGGGAGTTCGACGAGGACTCTCAACGTTACTATGTTTCCTTTCCTGATGTTCAGTAGTGGTGCCCAGTTGGGGGTGATTGGGACCGTGTCGCTTGTTGGGTTCTCTTTTATTTTGGCGCCGTAGTCGGGCCATGAGTGTTTGGATGATGTAATGTTATTTATGTACTTGATTGACGTGGCGAGTGTAAGCCAACTATGTTATCTCCCCTTTTATTATCATATTACATGGGATGTTGTGAAGATTGCCTAACTTGCGACATATGCCTTCAATGCGATTATGCCTCTAAGTCGTGCCTCGACACGTGGGAGATATAGTCGCATCGAGGGTGTTACAAGCAGGATCATGAACAACCAGATGGCGCTCGCGATTGGAGGATGCAGGAAGGGTAACAAAAATTGGTTCAACAAGCAATGACTCTCCAGGAGCAGATGAGGCAGTTTGTGCTTGGGCCCTTCTTGAAGCCTTAGAGGGCTTTGTCTTCAGCCTCTTTTGTGAAGGAGCAGCATCAGAGGCTTCTTGATGCTTTCGCTTCTTGGCCTCAGCCTCAGCCTGCTATGTCTTCTTTTTCTCAGAAGCAGCTCATGGGACCTTTGGCTTCAAGCCAGTCATGCTGGCAGGGAAGACAATGCTTGTTCTTTCCTGCCTTTGAGCTTCTGCTTCAGCCAAAATTGGCTTCTTTGGCTTTTTGGCGACCATTTGAGGGTCAATGCCAGGATGCCCAAGGGCCTTTCTCTTCACAGCTTCATTGTGAGCGTGTACACATTTCTCATCATAGTACTTCAGGCGACACGGGAGCCCTTGGCTTCATCACGACGCTTACAAAACTCTTCCTTGAGATCAACCATCATGGTCTTGAAGTTCTAGACATCTGTGGCACTGAGCTTGGCCATGTGCTTCTTGAAGACAACCTTCTCATGGTCAATCTTGTTCTTCTGCTCAACAACCTTTTGAGCCACAACAAGCTCTTTGGCAATGCAGCTCTGGAATGTGACACTGATGTCAATAGGCAGCAGCAGATCATCAATTGTGAGAGACGTATCTTCAAACCACTCGTCGATGAAGTTATTCAGAATATCATCATCAAATAGAGGCAAATCTCTGAATATTTCAGCCTCCTGCTTGCTCTTAACACTACAAAAAAACACACTTCCGTGATGATACATGTTTGTCATAGTAGGTCACATTTTTTTGTCATGCATGTACATCCATGATGATTTTATGACAGAATCAAGATAGTCATACCTGTGCTATCATAGAAGTGTTCCATGACATTACCAAAATTACCATCACGGAAGTGTCCACTTCAATGACGATAAATCGCGCGTCATAGAATTTCTTTCGTCAAGGGTAACTGACACGTGGCATCCACCGTAACGGGTTGCCGTTAAGCTATCGGGTTCCAGTTTGGATCCGATAACCCGTTAACAGCCCAGACCAATGGGGATTTTCCACGTGTAAAATTCTCAATGGCTAGAGGAACTACGTGTCGGCTCACTGTTGGGACAGATGTCATACACTCATTGGACCGAAGGCGCCTATGATACATCGACACGGCCCAACAGAGGCCCATTCCTATGAAAAGGCTGACCCGTTTGACTTGGTCAAAAGATAGCGGGCCGGCCCATGGAAAGCCTGTTGACGGCTTGTTCGCATATAGCCCATTTACATCCCACTAACTCACGGCCCATTACGGCCTATCCGAATTAGGCCCAGTAGCGTCATCTAGGCCGTCCAATATGATTCCAGCCCATTGTAACTTCTGGCCCATGACGTCTTTCGGCCCATATGAGGCCCTTTGTAACTCTTGGCCCATTAACGGCCTGTGGTGAAACTGGCCCGTAATGAACAGTGTATCGTTTCCATTAACAACCCATTGTTCCATTGGGCCGTTTCCAGCCCGTGTTATCTTTCGGCCTTCCAAGGGCCCATTTATTCTTGGGCTCATTTCCAGCATTCGACTACTTACGCCCCGTTACTGGCCTTTTCTGCTTGTGGGCCAAATTCAGCCCATGGTTACAGTCGACCCGTTTGTGGCCCGTTAATCCGTTGGGCCGTTTTCATAGCGTCATCAAATACGGCTGAATAACGACGGCCCATTATGGTCGGCCCATGAACGGATGATTCCAACTCTAGCCTATTTACGGCCCATAATGCGGTCCTTTATTGGACCATGTTTGGCCAATCGATCATACGGCCTGTAGAAGGCCCATTGACGCTACACCCCGTAGAAGGCCCATTGTTTCTATGACCCATAGGAGGCCCAGGGTCACTATAGTAAATATATAGCCCATGTGGCCTAGTTTTAAAAAATAGGTTATTGCGGCCACTAGCAAACCGCAGAAAAAGAACTGCACTGACTACAAGCAAACAAATAAACAAGACAATGCTACTTCTTGAGCTTGCGTTGGTTTTTCCCTTGAAGAGGAAAGGGTGATGCAACAAAGTAGAGTAAGCATTTCACTCAGTTTTGAGAACCAAGGTATCAATCCAGTAGGAGACAACGTGCAAGTCACAGAATACCTGCACAAACAAACAACAACTTGCACCCAATGCGATAAAGGGGTTCTCAATCCCTTAACGGTTACTTGCAAAAGGTGAGATCTGATAGAGATTGATAGAGGCAAAGGTGTCCCATCTTTCGATGAGATGGTGATTATCGTTTCGGAGGAGTAGACTTTGACGATCCGACTACGAACGTGCGGAGACGTCGCGCCTTAGCAATCGCTAAACCAACTCCGAGAGGTTATTGACCACGCCAGAGCACGATCAACCTGACCACGAAGGTCTATTTCCCGCAAGCAAATGAAGAACAGGCAAGAAACTAAGATTGCAATCTGGAATTGAGAATATAGGATGAAAGCTTTATTGATGAAGGTGGGGTTCTGTGATGTCTTTGTCTGGTCGTTGAACACAAACGAAGTACGCGAAGTTGCAGCTATGGCGAACTTTTAATCTAAACAAAACCCAAAGTCTAAACGACGCCCTAAGGGCTGTATATATGGAGGAAGAGGGGGGGATTTCGTGGCCCTTGGAGGAGGGGTCCGAAACCAACCCTAAATCTTGTTTTCCCACACATACGGACTCTAAAAACAGCCTATACTTAAGTATTTCGAATATACATGGGCATGGCCCAATAATAAGGTGATGCAACACCTAGAATAGCCTCTGGATGAAACTTATGAAGTGGCATCTTGTATATTTCGTCCAAGGCTTCATGCACTCCTTATGGTGGCTTCAATGTCCTGAAATCATCACTTGTAACTCCGTTCTTGTTCCCCCTAGCGCATGCCATCATCTCCATGCTTGGTCTTGCTCCAGTCTTCATCCCTCTTATCCATGTCAGGCCCTTCATTTGTAAGCAAAACAAATGTATCCAATTTAGGCAACATCATATTCTCATGAACATTAGAATCATTACCAAGAAACGAAAGTACCTGATAATTTAATTGGCATGCGTGAGCTCTAGTAATTGGTCCAGTATGTATGGCAGCAGGGGTTGTGGGTGTAACAATGGTATTGATGTCCTCATCAGAGATAGATAAACGATAAAGTAAATATTGTTGGTATTTTTGGTTTATAGGTCGGAAAGTAAAAAGATTGCAAAAAGAGTAAAACAAAAACTAATATTGTAGATCGGAAACTTATATGATGGAAAATAGACCTGGGGGCCATAGGTTTCACTAGAGGCTTCTCTCAAGATAGAAAATAATATGGTGGGTGAACAAATTACTACCGAGCAATTGATAGAAAAGCACAAAGTTATGACGATATCTAAGGCAATGATCATGAATATAGGCATCACGTCCGTGTCAAGTAGACCGAAATGATTCTGCATCTACGACAATTACTCCACACATCAACTGCTATCCAGCATGCATCTAGAGTATTAAGTTCATAAAGAACAGAGTAACACATTAAGCAAGATGACATGATGTATAGGAATTAACTCAAGCAATATGATGAATCCCCATCCCCATGTTTTGTATCCTCGATGGCAACAATACAATACGTGTCTTGCTGCCCCTACTGTCACTAGGAAAGGACACCGCAAGACTGAACCCAAAGCTAAGCACTTGTCCCATTACAAGGAAAACCAATCTAGTTGGCCAAACCAAACCGATAGTTCAAAGAGAATTACAAAGATATTAAATCATGCATAAAAGAATTCATAGAAGATTTAAATAATATTCCTAGATAAGCTGATCATAAATCCAAAATTCATCAGATCTCGAAAAACACACCACAAAAAAGTATTACATCGAATAGATCTCCAAGAACATCAAGGAGAACATGGTATTGAGAATCAAAGAGAGAGAATAAGCCATCTAGCTACTAGCTATGGACCCATAGGTCTGAGGTAAACTACTCACGCTTCACCGGAAGGGCAATGGTGTTGATGTAGAAGCCCTCCGTGATCGAATCCCCCTCCGGCAGGATGCCGGAAAAGGCCCCTAGATGGGTTCTCACGGGCACAGAAGGTTACGGCAGTGGAAAAGTGTTTTCGTGGCTCCCCTGGTTGTTTTGGGGATATATGGGAATATATAGGCGAAGAAACTAGGTTAGGAGATGCACGAGGGGCCCACAAGGGTGGGGGCATGCCCTCCGTCCTTGTGGCCGCCTCGTAGCTCCTCCGACTTCATCTCCAAGTCTTTTGGTTGTCTTCTGGTCCAAGAAAAATCATGGCGAAGGTTTTATTCCGTTTGGACTCTGTTTGGTATTCCTTTTTTTGTGGAACTCAAAAACAAGGAAAAAAACAAGAACTGGCACTGGGCTCTAGGTTAATAGGTTAGTCCCAAAAATAATATAAAATAGCATATTAATGCATATAAAACATCCAAAACAGATAATATGATAGCATGGAACAATCAAAAATTATAGATACGTTGGAGACGTATCAAGCATCCCCAAGCTTAATTCCTGCTCGTCCTTGAGTAGGTAAATGATAAAAACATAATTTTTGATGTGGAATGCTACCTAACATATTTATCCATGTAATTTCTATATTGTGGCATGAATGTTCAGATCTTTATGATTCAAAACAAAAGTTTAATATTGACATTAAAACAATAATACTTCAAGCATACTAACAAGGCAATTATGTCTTCTCAAAATAACATGGCCAAAGAAAGCTTATCCCTACAAAATCATATAGTCTGGCTATGCTCCATCTTCATCACACAAAATATTTAAATCATGCACAACCCCGATGACAAGCCAATCAATTGTTTCATACTTTTGATGTTCTCAAACTTTTTCAACTTTCACACAATACATGAGCGTGAACCATGGACATAGCACTATAGGTTGAATAGAAGGTGGTTGTGGAGAAGACAAAAAGAGGGGGATAGTCTAACATCAACTAGGCGTATCAACGTTCTATGGAGATGCCCATAAATAGATATCAATGTGGGTGAGTAGGGATTGCCATGCAACAGATGCACTAGCGCTATAAGTTTATGAAAGCTCAAAAAGAAACTAAGTGGGTGTGCATCCAACTTGCTTGGTCACGAAGACCTAGGGAAATTTGAGGAAGCCCATCATTGGAATATACAAGCCAAGTTCTATAATGAAAATTTCCCACTAGTATATGAAAGTGACAATATAGAAGACTCTCTATTATGAAGAACATGGTGCTACTTTGAAGCACAAGTGTGGTAAAAGGATAGTAGCATTGCCCCTCTCTCTTTTCTCTCTTTTTTTATTTGGGCCTTCTCTCCGGAGTCTCATCCCGACTTGTGGAGGAATCATAGTCTCCATCATCCTTTCCTCACATGCGACAATGCTCTAAAAATGAAGATCATCACACTTTTATTTACTTACAACTCAAGAATTACAACTCGATACTTAGAACAAAATATGAATCTATATGAATGCCTCCGGCGGTGTACCGGGATGTTCAATGAATCAAGAGTGACATGTATGAAAGAATTATGAAAGGTGGCTTTGCCACAAATACAATGTCAACTACATGATCATGCAAAGCAATATGACAATGATGGCTCGTGTCATAATAAACGGAACGGTGGAAAGTTGCATGGAAATATATCTCATAATGGCTATGGAAATCCATAATAGATAGGTATGGTGGCTGTTTTGAGGAATGTATATGGTGGGTTTATGGTACCGGCGAAAGTTGGGCGGCACTAGAGAGGCTAACAATGGTGGAAGGGTGAGAGTGCGTATAATCCATGGACTCAACATTAGTCATAAAGAACTCACATACTTATTACAAACATCTATTAGTTATCAAAATGAAGTACTACGCGCATGCTCCTAGTGGGATAGATTGGTAGGAAAATGCCATCGCCCGTCCCCGACCGCCACTCATAAGGAAGACAATCAAAAAATAAATCATGCTCTGACTTCATCACATAACGGTTCACCATACGTGCATGCTACAGGAATCACAAACTTTAACAAAAGTATTTCTCAAATTCACAATTAATCACTAATATCACCATCTTCATATCTCAAAACAATCATAAGGAATCAAACTTCTCATAGTATTCAATACACTTTATATGAAAGTTTTTATTATATCCCTCTTGGATGCCTATCATATTAGGACTAAATTTATAACCAAAGCAAATTACCATGTTGTTTAAAGACTCTCAAAATAATATAAGTGAAGCATGATAGTTCATCAATTTCGATAAAATAAAACCACCGCCGTGCTCTAAAAGATATAAGTGAAGCACATAGAGCAAAATTGCCTAGCTTAAAAGATATAAGTGAAGCACATAGAGTATTCTAATAAATCATGATTCATGCATGTCGCTCTCAAAAGGTGTGTACAACAAGGATGATTGTGGCAAACTAAAAAGCAAAGACTCAAATCATACAAGACGCTCCAAGCAAAACACATATCATGTGGTCAATAAAAATATAGCCTCAATAAAGTTACCGATAGACAAGGATGAAAGAGGGGATGCCTTACGGGGAATCCCCAAGCTTCGGCTCTTGGTTATCCTTGAATATTACCTTGGGGGTTCCTTGGGCATCCCCAAGCTTAGGCTCTTGCCACTCCTTATTCCATAGTCCATCAAATCCTTACCCAAAACTTGAAAACTTCACAACACAAAACTCAAGAGAAAACCTCATAAGCTCCATTAGTATAAGAAAATAAATCACCACTTTTGGTACTGTTGTGAACTCATTATTTATTTATATTGGTGTAATATCTACTTTATTCCAACTTTTCCATGGTTCATACCCCCCGATACTAGCCATAGATTCATCAAAATAAGCAAACAACACATAGAAAACAGAATCCGTCAAAAACAGAACAGTGTGTAGCAATCTGGATATTTTGAATACTTCTATAACTCCAAAAATTCTGAAAAATTAGGACAGCCAAAGAAATTTGTTTATTAATATTACTAAAATAGAATCAGTATTTTATCACGCTTGTGTTAAAAATGAGAATTGTTTTCCTGAGCGCAAAAGTTTATGTTTTTCAGCAAGATCAAATCAACTATCACCATAAGCTATCCCAAAGGTCTTACTTGGCACAAACACTAATTAAGTCACAAAAAGCACATCTAACCAGTGGATAGATGAATTATTTATTGCAAAATAGAACCTAAAAAGCAAAAACAAAAATAAAATTGGGTTGCCTCCCAACAAGCGCTATTGTTTAACGCCCTTAGCTAGGCATAAAACACGAATAGATCTAGGTATTGTCATGTTTGGCATGCAATCCATAAGTCGCTCTCATAATAAATTCATAAGGCAATTTAATTTTGTTGCTTGGAAAGTGTTCCATGCCTTTCCTTAAGGAAATTGAAGTCCAATGTTTCCTTCTTTCATATCATTAATTGCACCAATCGTTCTAAGGAAAGGTCTACCAAGAATAATAGGACATGTAGGATTGCAATCTATATCAAGAACAATGAAACCTATGGGCACATAATTCCTATTTGCAATAATAATAACATCATTAATCCTTCCCATAGGTTTCTTAATAGTGGAATCCGCAAGATGCAAATTTAAAGAATAATCATCAAATTCACGGAAACCTAACACACCACACAAAGTTTTTGGAATCGTGGAAACGCTAGCACCCAAATCACACAAAGCATGGCACTCATAATATTTAATCTTAGTTTTAATAGTAGGTTCCCACTCATCATAGAGTTTTCTAGGGATAGAAACTTCCAATTCAAGATTTTCTTCAAAAGATTGCATCATAGCATCAACGATATGTTTAGTAAAAGCTTTATTTTGATCATAAGCATGAGGAGAATTCAAAATGGATTGCAAAAAGGAAATACAATCTATTAAAGAACAATTATCATAGTTAAATTTCTTGAAATCCAAAAGAGTGGGTTCATTGCTACTTAAAGTTTTGACCTCTCCAATCCCACCTTTATCAATTTTTGCATCAAAATATAAAAACTCCGAATAATTGGGACGCCTTTTAACAAAAGTTGACTCATCTATAGTCCCATCTTTATCAAGATTTATATTGGAAAGAAAAGGTTCAATAGGAGCCACATCAATGACTTTAAGATCTTCATCATTATTTTCACGGAAACTAGAAGAACGCGTTTTTACAAACCAATCTTTTTTTAGCACGCATCTTAGCGGTTCTTTTTTTGCACTCATCAATGGAAATTCTCATAGCTTTGAGAGACTCATTGATATAATGCTTGGGTGGAATAGATCTAAGTTTCAAAGAATCAACATCAAGAGAAATTCTATCCACGTTCCTAGCCAAATCATCAATCTTAAACAATTTTTCTTCAATCAAAGCATTGAAATTCTTTTGCGAACTCATAAATTCTTTAACACTAATCTAAAAATCAGAGGATACCTCATTATAATTTCCATAAGAATTGTTGTAGGAATTACCATAATTATTAGAGGAATTACTAGAAAATGGCCTAGGATTAAAATTACCTCTATAGGTATTACCAAAATTGTTCCTGCCAACAAATTCACATCCATAGATTCATTATTATTCTCAATCAAAGTAGACAAGAGCATATCATTAGGATCAATAGAAGCACTATTTCTAGCAAATAATTTCATAAGTTCATCCATCTTTCCACTCAAAACATTAATCTCTTCAATCGCATGCACTTTTTTACTAGTGGAAGATCTTTCGGTATGCCATTGAGAATAATTAACCATAATATCATCTAGGAGTTTAGTAGCTTCTCCTAAAGTAATTTCCATAAAAGTACCTCCCACGGACGAATATAAAATATTTCTAGAAGCAAAATTCAATCCGGCATAAATTTTTTTGTATAATCATCCACAAATTCAAATCATGAGTAGGGCAATTTCGTATCATCAATTTCATCCTCTCCCAAGATTGTGCAACATGTTCATGATCAAGTTGATTAAAATTCATAATATCATTCCTAAGGGAGATGATCTTAGCGGGAGGAAAATACTTGGAAATAAAAGCATCTTTACACTTATTCCATGAATCAATACTATTTTTAGGCAAAGATGAAAACCATGTTTTAGCACGATCTCGAAGTGAGAACAGAAATAGCTTCAATTTAACAATATCATTATCCACATCCTTTTTCTTTTGTATATCACACAGATCAACGAATTTTTTTATATGGGATGCGGCATCTTCACTAGGAAGGCCGGAAAATTGATCTTTCATAACAAGATTCAGCAAAGCGGCATTAATTTCACAAGATTCCGCATTAGTAGCGGGACCAATTGGAGTACTAATAAAATTGTTATTATTGGTGTTGGAAAAGTCACACAATTTGGTATTCTCTTGAGCCATTGTGAAAAAGCAAGCAATCCAACACATGAGCACACAAAAAGCAAACAAAGAAGACGAACGGAAGAGGGGCAAAGAAAAGGCAAATATTTTCAAAAATTGTTTTAGAAGTGGGGGAGAGGAAAACGAGAGGTGAATGGCGAATAATGTAATGCAAGAGATGAGAGTTTATGATGGGTACTTGGTATGTCTTGACTTGGCATAGATCTCCCTGGCAACGGCGCCAAAAATTCTTCCTGCTACTTCTTGAGCTTGCGTTGGTTTTTCCCTTGAAGAGGAAAGGGTGATGCAACAAAGTAGAGTAAGTATTTCCCTCAGTTTTGAGAACCAAGGTATCAATCCAGCATGAGATAATGCGCAAGTCACCGAATACCTGCACAAACAAACAACAACTTGCACCCAACGCGATAAAGGGGTTATCAATCCCTTAACGGTTACTTGTAAAAGGTGAGATATGATAGAGATAGATAAACGGTAAAGTACCTATTTTTGGTTTATAGATCAGAAAGTAAAATATTGCAAAAAGAGTAAAATAGAAACTAATATTGTAGATCAGAAACTTATATGATCGAAAATAGATCCGGGGGCCATAGGTTTCACTAGAGGCTTCTATCAAGATAGAAAATAATACGGCGGGTGAACAAATTGCTACCGAGCAATTGATAGAAAAGCACAAAGTTATGACTGTGACGCTCGGATAATTAGGCTACAGTAACCCCCGTTAATGATGCCACGTCACCTCTGTCACTGTAGTTAATCTCGGGTTAGTTCAAAAACCGATTCAAAATTCAAATTCAAAATAGAGGCAAACAATAAAAGTTTTCATATATTCAAATTTCGGGCATCGAACTGTTGCCTGCTCGCTCGAAACTTCCCATGAAACCTCATTATTTTGCTCTCATTAATTTCTTATGTTTCAACTCGAGAGTTACTTTCTGCCACCTTCCCTAATACTATCTACCGGATAAGCAGCCTTGTAGAGGTCTGTCCTTTTGAAGCTGCCCCTTTCCTATTCGTAAGTACGATGGAGTTCCCAAAGAAAGGATACCGACTTCATCATGATGACCTCAAGCTGAAGTATGAAGACATCAGCGTTATGGATCGACCTCTTCGAGGAGAGCAATCACGATTGACAAGGCCCGCTAGATTAGTAACCAATCCATTCCCCCTTTCACTACCTCTTAAATCTCGGGACGAGATTTCTTGTAGTAGAGGAGAATTGTGACACCCGGATAATTAGGCTACAGTAACCCCCGTTAATGATGCCACATCACCTCTGTCATTGTAGTTAATCTCGGGTTAGTTCAAAAACCGATTCAAAATTCAAATTCAAAATAGAGGCAAACAATAAAAGTTTTCATATATTAAAACTATAATGTTCGGGGTGAGCCAAATAATGCATAGGAAAGTATGGTGGAGAAACCACACTTTTGGAAAAGGTTTTAATACTCTAAAAATATTTTTAACAGTAGCAAAAACAATTAGTTGAATGCCTTTTACAAAAAAAATTAAAAAATTTTTAAACTATTTTATTTAGTTGCCCAAACTTATGTGGCAGTATCCTATTTACTAACACTAAATTAGGGACTACTTTTATAGTTTACAAAACTAAAATAAAAGAGGAACTAAAGTAAAACAGAAAACAGAAAAGGAAAATTAAACAAAAGTAAAATGAGGACAAAAGAAAGGGAAACCCCCCTCCCTCGCTGGGCCTCGGCCCAGCTAGCCATCGGGCCAACCAGGCCGGCCCAGCCGCCCCCTATTACCCCCTGAGCCACCCCGAAACCCTAACCGCACCCACTCCCCCCGATTCCCCCCCACTCCTCTCGCTCGATCCCTCACCTCCTCCCCTCGCGCCGCCGCACATCGAGACCAAAGGCGAGGCGCCTCATACCCGACCCCCCCTTGCAGCCTCTCCTCCCTCCGTTCGATCCTGCTTCACCCCTGGACCTCCACCGCGGCAGCAAGCAGCAGGCGCCGTCCTCGCCTTCTCGGACCTCTCCCGCACCACGGCTACCGCGCCTCCGACCAACCTCGTCGATCCGGTGGCCACCGGCCTCCCCTCATCGCTCCAAGGCGTCCAGGAGCTTCGCCATAGTCGTCTCGTTCGCCTACGTGCTCTGAATCGAGCCGGGACGCACGTACGCTCGCCATCGAGCTCATCTCCGCCGCTGTTCGTCGTGGGTTCCGACGGCTCCACTGCATCCCGCGCATCCCCGAGCCTCTCCCCGTCAACGATGTTAGCCGACGCGCTTTTCCCCTCTGCCTTCCCCTTGATCTGCATCCTCTGACCGCCGTGCTCGTCATTGTTGTCCCGCGCTAGAAGTCATCGTGGCCGGCGCTCCCGTCACGTTGACTCTGCCTTGCTCCAACACGCACACGCGCACCCCTGGCCGTGCCCCTACGCCGCCCGGGCGTGCATCCACCGTGGCTTGGCCGTCGCCCGAGTGCGCTCTGCCCGCTGCTACCCGCCTGACGTCGCCGTCGCTTCCGCCCGCTGCTTGCGCCGGTGGACGCGCCCCCAACCACCCTTCCCTCGTCGTCCTCCGCCCGGCCCCTCCCAAGTCGCGGCCGCCCTGCTCGCCGGCGCTCTCGCTCGGGCGACGCCGAGCATGATCTCACCCCTGTCGGGCGCCTGCTCCTGGCGCCCGCGCCCGTTCGCGCACTCGCGCCCAAACCCGCTAGGCCCCCTGGGCCAATGACAAGGGGCCCCCACCCCCTGAACGTATTTATAAGAATAAAAATAAAAACAAAAACAATTAATTAATTAATTAATTAGAGAAATAATTAACTTAATTAATTTTGATTAATTAAACTAAACAACTAACTGAACTAATTAAACATTAGTTATCTAATTAACCTAGTTAGTTAATTAGCTATTTAATTAGTATTGCAGTGGGGCAGACCCCCCTAATTAATACTAATTAGGGTAATTAAAATGTTTAATTAAAATGTGTCACTGACCAGTGGGACCCACTGATCAGGTTGACCAGTCAACTTTGTTGACTGCTGACGTCAGCATGACATCATGTTGATGTCATTAATCCATTTTCCGAATTAATTTAAATAATTAATTAAATTCCAGAAATTAATAAAATCTTTAGAAAATCATATAACTCAGATTAAATTATTTCCAACATGAAAGTTGCTCAGAACGACGAGACGAATCCGGATATGCAGCCCGTTCATCCGCCGCGCGTCCCTAGCATAGTGAACCTGCAACATTTCACTTTCGGTTCATCTGTCTGGAAACGCGAAACACCGGGAATACTTTCCCGGATGTTTCCCCCCTTCACCGGTATCACCTCATACCGCGTTAGAACACGTCTAGCTCTGCCTGTTATCCTGTTATGCACTTGCTTGCTATGTATTTACTGTTTCTCCCCCCTCATCTCTTCGGTAGACCCCCTGACGGTGCTGATGCCCCTATGGTCGACTACGTCACCGACGACCCCTCCTTCTTGTCTGAGCAACCAGGCAAGCCCCCCCCCTTTGATCACCAGATATCGCCTACTCTTCTCTATACTGCTTGCATTAGAGTAGTGTAGCATGTTACTGCTTTCCGTTATTCCTATCCTGATGCATAGCCTGTCCTTGCTACTACTGTTGTTACCATTACCTGCTATCCTACTGCTTAGTATAGGATGCTAGTGTTCCATCAGTGGCCCTACACTCTTGTCCGTCTGCCATGCTATAATACTGGGCCGTGATCACTTCGGGAGGTGATCACGGGCATATACTATATACTTTACACAGTTACATTACTTATGATACTGTTCGGAGATGGGGGCTGAAGGGGCAGGTGGCTCCATCCCGGTAGAGGTGGGCCTGGGTTCCCGACGGCCCCCGACTGTTACTTTGAGGCAGAGCGACAAGGCAGGTTGAGACCACCTAGGAGAGAGGTGGGCCTGGCCCTGGTCGGCGTCCGTGGTTATTTTAGAATAACACGTTTAACGAGATCTTGGTATTTGATCTGCGTCTGGCTACTGGCCTATACGCACTAACCATCTACGCGGGGACAGTTATGGGCACTCGACGTCGTGGTATCAGCCGAAGCCTTCATGACGTCAGCAACGGAGCGGCGCGCGCTGGATTGGACTGGAACGCCTACTAGGCTAGGTCTGCTTCCGGCCGCCCATGCAACATGCAGGTGTGCTAAGGGCGATGGGCCCAGACCCCTGGGCGCTTAGGTTTAGACCGGCGTGCTGACCTCTCTGTTGGTCTAGGTGGGGCTGCGACGTGTTGATCTTACGAGGCCGGGCATGACCCAGAAAAGTGTGTCCGGCCAAATGGGATCGAGCGTGTTGGGTTATGTGGTGCACCCCTGCAGGGAAGTTAATCTATTCGAATAGCCGTGATCTTCGGTAACAGGACGACTTGGAGTTGTACCTTGACCTTATGACAACTAGAACCGGATACTTAATAAAACACACCCTTCCAAGTGCCAGATACAACCGGTGATCGCTCTCTCACAGGGCGACGAGGGGAGGATCATCGGTTAGGGTTATGCTATGCAATGCTACTTGGAGGACTTCAGTCTACTCTCTTCTACATGCTGCAAGACGGAGGCTGCCAGAAGCGTAGTCTTCGAAAGGACTAGCTATCCCCCTCTTATTCCGGCATTCTGCGGTTCAGTCCACAAATGATAGCCTTATTCCAGTTGATACCAATGCATGCATATGTAGTGTAGCTCCTTGCTTGCGAGTACTTTGGATGAGTACTCACGGTTGCTTTCTCCCTCTTTTCCCCCTATCCCTTCTACCTGGTTGTCACAACCAGATGTTGGAGCCCAGGAGCCAGACGCCACCTTCGACGACGACTCCTACTACACCAGAGGTGCCTACTACTACGTGCTTCCCGCTAACGACGATCAGGAGTAGTTTAGGAGGATCCCAGGCAGGAGGCCTGCGCCTCTTTCGATCTGTATCCCAGTTTGTGCTAGCCTTCTTAAGGCAAACTTGTTTAACTTATGTCTGTACTCAGATTTTGTTGCTTCCGCTGACTCGTCTATGATCGAGCTCTTGTATTCGAGCCTTCGAGGCCCCTGGCTTGTAATATGATGCTTGTATGACTTATTTTATTTGTAGAGTTGTGTTGTGATATCTTCCCGTGAGTCCCTGATCTTGATCGTACATGTTTGCGTGTATGATTAAGTGTACGGTCAAATCGGGGGCGTCACAAGTTAGTATCAGAGCCGACTGCTTGTAGGAATCCCCCTTTCCAACTCCTTGGCCGAAGTTGAGTCTAGACATTACAAAACTTTTTACTAACATGGCTGTGTGTCTTATGGGCACACGACGCCATTGGGTGGTAGTAGGATCTTTTATTCCTCGATCTATACTCTGGGACTCTAATCTCTCTTCTATTCGGGTTAACTGATTTTGCTAAAATCTAACTCTAGGTTCTCGTTACCACTTCCTGCCGGAGAACCCTTTCATTACGGATGATCGACTGCTTCAACAGAAGATTCTGACAATACTCTCTAATATTTTCTCGAGACCTTGTGCCTGTTGCTTTTGCAATTCCCTACCACCGAAAAATCCCTGTGGATAAATACTTACACTTGTCGTTCTTACTTTTATTCCCAGTTGGTCTTGTTATTACAAGATACCCCGAAATACTCGTCGTTGTTTCGATAATCCTTTGAGCTTACTGCCTTGCAGTTCTTTGCCACCTGAATACCCCTACAAATAATTTCTCGCACTTATCGAGTATCCGCTCATCCTCAGTTGATTCTTGTTCTTCAAAAAAGTCTCCGTAATACCATTCGTTCTTGTGAAAATCCTCAAGAGCCTATTGTTCTTGAATTTCCTGCTTGCATGCATTATGGTTATTACCATAAGTCTAGTAATCTTATTGTCAGCCTTTGTCATTATCATTTTGAGTCCGTTGATACAATATGCTGTGGATGCTCACAATCCTCGGGATTTATCCTTCTGACTCAGATGTCATTTTGACTAGGAGCTGGTTCTCGACCAATCAAATTGTCGTTGATTGTACCCCTAAGTCTATAAACTTATCCATCCTTAACTAGAGTGTTTGCTTCTGATCCCTTGATTTGGAAATCATAATTCCTTCCCATTTGACAATTGAGTTAGTCAGTTGTTTCTATAATATGATGCCCGTGCATTCTTCTTCCTCTGATTGAGTACCGATGCTCACATCATATCCCTTGTGGACCATCGGTTCCTTTGTTGGATTTTATCCGTCAGTGTCCTTCATATTGAATAACCTTGAGAGCCTTTCCATTGGTATATAATGCCTTTGGTAAATTGTATCATCTGCTTTTGAATAATGCTCTACTTTCAAGCTTGTATTATTTACCCCGAAGTTCATGGTATATGTTCTAAGAAGCCCCGATGGGTTGAACCTATGCCTTCCTTAATCTGTGTGAACCCGAAAGTTTTCACGGGTCATACTCCTCTGGTAATTCACTAGGTAGGTTTTGACACTAAAATTATTTTTATCTAGAGCAGTGACTGAAAGGTTATGCATTGAAAAAGTGGGAGTCGACTTTGAACTTTGTGTTCATGCCCATGGACACGATGTAGATCTTATCATTAAAGCTTCTCTTAAATTAATTATTCCCTTGGTATAAGTTCTTATATCTAGGATCCAGCCTTTTGCAATCATGGTTCGAACCATGTTCTCCTTTAAACACCATTTCTCGTGCAAGTTTAAGCACTTGTCTTCTACAGAGCAATACCCTAGTCCAACCTCTACTTTGATCTGTCGTCGAGTATTACCCCCCTGGTATCTCGAGATTATCATGGAACTGCATACTTATTATGAGTTCTTCATCAAGTGCTAGATTCTCACTGATTCCAATTTTTCACGGGCTCTGAGTTATTAAACACTAAAAGACACCTATAATTGACTCAAGTCCGCACCACGATTAAACAAATCTTGGTAACCTTCATTACTTACAAGTTTGTACCCGATCACGTCCTTCCTACCCTATTTGGCTATATCATTATTGTGATGATTTTAAATGTGCTACCTAGTGCTTATTCCCGGAGCACAACTTTCGACGATGAGCTAAGCTTACGTCGACCTTCCTCATCATACCATTTCGCCTTAAACAACGAGCTTGGTTTCGTTTGTGTCATACCCTTGGTTTCAGTAACCTTTCGCTTCATCATTCCTTTGGCTTGATGTCATCGTCGACCGATTACATCTTCATGAAATCTCTCAACAATTGTGTCGTGATCATCATCGGCATTCTAAGCTCTTCCACGATGTCAATTGAGTTCATGATGAGGAATACCACCTTTGCCCTCGATGATCTGTGTTATCATCGGCCACTTTATTGCCTTCCCTCCAACACAAACTGTTCATATTTTGTGTTATACCTTGAGTTCCTTGCTACCCAGCATCGTTCTTCTTTACCTTGGAGAATTACCACCTTTTATGTCAAGAATGTCGTGGGAATTTCACCACCTCTTAAGAATTCTTGGTATCGTGATACTTCTCACCATCACCATTCTTTCTTGGTCCTCGTGTTGATTCCAACCGGGGTACCAACAAGTGAACGGTGTTGTTTGGATTCTGCACTTCTAGCAACCCTATTGCTTTGAAGTTAATGGTCGGTCGTTCGTTCTTAGACTATTGATTATTGAATCACCATTCTGACATTGGTCGTGCAACCCAACCCATATTTTGGGCGCACCTTTCAACCAATGCTTAATTGTGTATGTTTTCCACGAGCATACTTCCTTATATCATTTGATCTGACAAATGTTATCTCCTTGTTCACTTAATTGTGGAAATCCATCTTTTGGAAATCTCGATGAATTGCCGTTGAGATCATCAGACACCTCCTTGTCCTCTCCTTGGATTAATGATGAACTCTTGTTAACGGAAATCACTTCATAGTTCATTTCCCGAGAATCTTACATTGTCATCTCGTCAATTGTGTTGCACCTTTTCTTCTCAGGCTTACTAAGTCGGAGGTATCCTGGCACTAATCAGATCTGAATCTAGGTCAGATATGATGGTTGGAACATATTTCCGAGAGTTACAACAATGGTCCTTATGTGACCCGGTAAGGTGATGTCATGCCTAGCACACCTGGCCGGAGGCCCAATTGTTATAGTTTCCCTTTTCAGCCAGGCTATCCTTTCTTCCATGAGGAAATCATAAGACTTATGCTATAAGTTGTTCCTGATGAATCCTTTGTGCATCCAAATTCCGACCCCTTACTTGATGACCATGTCAATGCTATCTCGAAGCCTGTCTGTGGTACTTTGATCATCGATAAGAACATTTGAAGCCCAATGCTAAATATTTCCTGCTCAATTATCCAAACCCCGTTGTATGGGCAATGTCATGAAGTTTCTCTCCCCTTTCCTAAAGGGTTTTCTACATTATATCCTGTCATGGATATCTTGCTCTGCTTGCCCTTGGGAAGGATATACCCCTGAAATATGTGTTAAAACACATTGTTCTTTCCTTTGTTCTGAATAAACCTGATAGACATTTTTCCCTTTCCATTGGTTTTTTTAAACCCTTTCTATGATCTATATGATATAAGCAGTTATAATTCCCTGCTTGTACAAACATCTCGGTGTACAATTCTGTCAGCAAGACCCTGTTACTATGTTGATAACATTCCGGTAACCACCAATGGACGAGAACTTTGCCTATTGGTCCGCCTCGTTCAACGAGCAGGAAAATTGTTCTCTTCGTCCCTCGCCCTTGGTATCGATGTTGTTGCCGACGTAACTGACAGGCTACCCTCTGACACGCCTTACTATCGTGACCGTGCAAGATGTCGGCCCCTTACTACTTTCAACCACATGGTGGGCCCATAAACCACAGTTCCACAGGATCGAAACCTGACTCTCCTGCACCCCCTCTTCCCAAGGTTGTTCCTCGCGTGTGGCCTCGTATGTAATTCACGAACCACCTTCCGAGAGATCATCAAATATGTTACTGGACGCAATACTTATTCCCGATTGCTTTGAGCCGCTTTCCCGCCCTATTTCGGGCATCGAACTGTTGCCTGCTTGCTCGAAACTTCCCATGAAACCTCATTATTTTGCTCTCATTAATTTCTTAAGTTTCAACTTGAGAGTTACTTTCTGCCACCTTCCCTAATACTATCTACCGGATAAGCAGCCTTGTAGAGGTCTGTCCTTTTGAAGCTGCCCCTTTCCTATTCGTAAGTATGATGGAGTTCCCAAAGAAAGGATACCGACTTCATCATGATGACCTCAAGCTGAAGTATGAAGACATCAGCGTTATGGATCGACCTCTTCGAGGAGAGCAATCATGACTGAGAAGGCCCGCTAGAATAGTAACCAATCCATTCCCCCTTTCACTACCTCTTAAATCTCGGGACGAGATTTCTTGTAGTAGAGGAGAATTGTGACGCCCGGATAATTAGGCTACAGTAACCCCCGTTAATGATGCCACGTCACCTCTGTCACTGTAGTTAATCTCGGGTTAGTTCAAAAACCGATTCAAAATTCAAATTCAAAATAGAGGCAAACAATAAAAGTTTTCATATATTAAAACTATAATGTTCGGGGTGAGCCAAATAATGCATAGGAAAGTATGGTGGAGAAACCACACTTTTGGAAAATGTTTTAATACTCTAAAAATATTTTTAACAGTAGCAAAAACAATTAGTTGAATGCCTTTTACAAAAAAATAAAAAAAATATTAAACTATTTTATTTAGTTGCCCAAACTTATGTGGCAGTATCCTATTTACTAACACTAAATTAGGGACTACTTTTATAGTTTACAAAACTAAAATAAAAGAGGAACTAAAGTAAAACAGAAAACCGAAAAGGAAAATTAAACAAAAGTAAAATGAGGACAAAAGAAAGGGAAACCCCCCTCCCTCGCTGGGCCTCGGCCCAGCTAGCCATCGGGCCAACCAAGCCGGCCCAGCCGCCCCCTATTACCCCCTGAGCCACCCCGAAACCCTAACCGCACCCACTCCCCCCGATTCCCCCCCACTCCTCTCGCTCGATCCCTCACCTCCTCCCCTCGCGCCGCCGCACATCGAGACCAAAGGCGAGGCGCCTCATACCCGACCCCCCCTCGCAGCCTCTCCTACCTCCATTCGATCTTGCTTCACCCCTGGACCTCCACCGCGGCAGCAAGCAGCAGGCGCCGTCCTTGCCTTCTCGGACCTCTCCCGCACCACGGCTACCGCGCCTCCGACCAACCTCGTCGATCCGATGGCCACCGGCCTCCCCTCATCGCTCCAAGGCGTCCAGGAGCTTCGCCATAGTCGTCTCGTTCGCCTATGTGCTCTGAATCGAGCCGGGACAGCACGTACGCTCGCCATCGAGCTCATCTCCTCCGCCGTTCGTCGTGGGTTCTGACGGCTCCACTGCATCCAACGCATCCCCGAGCCTCTCCCCGTCAACGATGTGAGCCGACGCGCTTTTCCCCTCTGCCTTCCCCTTGATTTGCATCCTCTGACCGTCGTGCTCATCATTGTTGTCCCGCGCTAGAAGTCACCGTGGCCGGCGCTCCCGTCACGTTGACTCTGCCTTGCTCCAACACGCACACGCGCGCCCCTGGCCGTGCCCCTGCGCCGCCCGGGCGTGCATCCACCATGGCTTGGCCGTCGCCCGAGTGCGCTCTGCCCGCTGCTACACGCCTGACGTCGCCGCCGCCTCCGCCCGCTGCTTGCGCCGGTAGACGCGCCCCCAACCACCCTTCCCTCGTCGTCCTCCGCCCGGCCCCTCCCAAGTCACGGCCACCCTGCTCGCCGGCGCTCTCGCTCGGGCGACGCCGCGCATGATCTCACCCCTGTCGGGCGCCTGCTCCTGGCGCCCGCGCCCGTTCGCGCACTCGCGCCCAAACCCGCTAGGCCCCCTGGGCCAATGACAAGGGGCCCCCACCCCCCTGAACGTATTTATAAAAATAAAAACAAAAACAATTAATTAATTAATTAGAGAAATAATTAACTTAATTAATTTTGATTAATTAAACTAAACAACTAACTGAACTAATTAAACATTAGTTATCTAATTAACCTGGTTAGTTAATTAGCTATTTAATTAGTATTTCAGTGGGGCAGACCCCCCTAATTAATACTAATTATGGTAATTAAAATGTTTAATTAAAATGTGTCACTGACCAGTGGGACCCACTGGTCAGGTTGACCAGTCAACTTTGTTGACTGCTGACGTCAGCATGACATCATGTTGATGTCATTAATCCATTTTCCGAATTAATTTAAATAATTAATTAAATTCCAGAAATTAATAAAATCTTTAGAAAATCATATCTTTTAATATGTAACTCAGATTAAATTATTTCCAACATGAAAGTTGCTCAGAACGACGAGACGAATCCGGATATGCAGCCCGTTCATCCGCCGCGCGTCCCTAGCATAGTGAACCTGCAACATTTCACTTTCGGTTCATCTGTCCGGAAACGCGAAACACCGGGAATACTTTCCCGGATGTTTCCCCCCTTCACCGGTATCACCTCATACCGCGTTAGAACACGTCTAGCTCTGCCTGTTATCCTGTTACGCACTTGCTTGCTATGTATTTACTGTTTCTCCCCCCTCATCTCTTCGGTAGACCCCGTGACGGTGCTGATGCCCCTATGGTCGACTACGTCACCGACGACCCCTCCTTCTTGTTTGAGCAAGCAGGCAAGCACCCCCCTTTGATCACCAGATATCGCCTACTCTTCTCTATACTGCTTGCATTAGAGTAGTGTAGCATGTTACTGCTTTCCGTTATTCCTATCCTGATGCATAGCCTGTCCTTGCTACTACTGTTGTTACCATTACCTGCTATCCTACTGCTTAGTATAGGATGCTAGTGTTCCATCAGTGGCCCTACACTCTTGTCCGTCTGCCATGCTATACTACTGGGCCGTGATCACTTCGGGAGGTGATCACGGGCATATACTATATACTTTAAATAGTTACATTACTTATGATACTATTCGGAGATGGGGGCTGAAGGGGCAGGTGGTTCCATCCCGGTAGAGGTGGGCCTGGGTTCCCGACGGCCCCCGACTGTTACTTTGAGGCGGAGCGACAGGGCAGGTTGAGACCACCTAGGACAGAGGTGGGCCTGGCCCTGGTCGGCGTCCGTGGTTATTTTAGAATAACACGTTTAACGAGATCTTGGTATTTGATCTGGGTCTGGCTACTGGCCTATACGCACTAACCATCTACACGGGGACAGTTATGGGCACTCGACGTCGTGGTATCAGCCGAAGCCTTCGTGACGTCAGCAACGGAGCGGCGCGCGTTGGATTGGACTGGAACGCCAACTAGGCTAGGTCTGCTTCCGACCGCCCATGCAACATGCAGGTGTGCTAAGGGCGATGGGCCCAGACCCCTGGGCGCTTAGGTTTAGACCGGCGTGCTGACCTCTCTGTTGGTCTAGGTGGGGCTGCGACGTGTTGATCTTCCGAGGCCGGGCATGACACAGAAAAGTGTGTCCGGCCAAATGGGATCGAGCGTGTTGGGTTATGTGGTGCACCCCTACAGGGAAGTTAATCTATTCGAATAGCCGTGATCTTCGGTAACAGGATGACTTGGAGTTGTACCTTGACCTTATGACAACTAGAACCGGATACTTAATAAAACACACCCTTCCAAGTGCCAGATACAACCGGTGATCGCTCTCTCACAGGGCGACGAGGGGAGGATCATCGGTTAGGGTTATGCTATGCAATGCTACTTGGAGGACTTCAGTCTACTCTCTTCTACATGCTGCAAGACGGAGGCTGCCAGAAGCGTAGTCTTCGAAAGGACTAGCTATCCCCCTCTTATTCCGGCATTCTGCAGTTCAGTCCACAAATGATAGCCTTATTCCAGTTGATACCAATGCATGCATATGTAGTGTAGCTCCTTGCTTGCGAGTACTTTCGATGAGTACTCACGGTTGCTTTCTCCCTCTTTCCCCCCTATCCCTTCTACCTGGTTGTCGCAACCAGATGTTGGAGCCCAGGAGCCAGACGCCACCTTCGACGACGACTCCTACTACACCGGAGGTGCCTACTACTACGTGCTTCCCACTAACGACGACCAGGAGTAGTTTAGGAGGATCCCAGGCAGGAGGCCTGCGCCTCTTTCGATCTG
This sequence comes from Triticum urartu, assembly GCF_056163025.1. Classification (NCBI taxonomy): domain Eukaryota; kingdom Viridiplantae; phylum Streptophyta; class Magnoliopsida; order Poales; family Poaceae; genus Triticum; species Triticum urartu. The sequence continues at coordinate 366,674,739 of NC_141878.1, forward strand.
TATCCCAGTTTGTGCTAGCCTTCTTAAGGCAAACTTGTTTAACTTATGTCTGAACTCAGATTTTGTTGCTTCCGCTGACTCGTCTATGATCGAGCTCTTGTATTCGAGCCTTCGAGGCCCCTGGCTTGTAATATGATGCTTGTATGACTTATTTTATTTGTAGAGTTGTGTTGTGATATCTTCCCGTGAGTCCCTGATCTTGATCGTACACGTTTGCGTGTATGATTAGTGTATGGTCAAATCGGGGGCGTCACAATGACGATATCTAAGGCAATGATCATGAATATAGGCATCACGTCCGTATCAAGTAGACTGAAACGATTCTGCATCTACTACTATTACTCCACACATCGACCGCTATCCAGCATGCATCTAGAGTATTAAGTTCATAAAGAACGGAGTAACACATTAAGCAAGATGACATGATGTAGAGGAATTAACTCAAGCAATATGATGAAAACCCCATCTTTTTATCCTCGATGGCAACAATACAATACGTGCCTTGCCGCCCCTACTGTCACTGGAAAAGGACACCGCAAGATTGAATCCAAAGCTAAGCACTTCTCCCATTGCAAGAAAAACCAATCTAGTTGGACAAACCAAACCGATAGTTTGAAGAGAATTACAAAGATATCAAATCATGCATAAAATAATTCAGATAAGATTCAAATAATATTCATAGATAAGCTGATCATAAATCCACAATTCATTGGATCTCGGCAAACACACCGCAAAAAAGTATTACATCAAATAGAACTCTAAGAACATTGAGGAGAACATGGTATTGAGAATCAAAGAGAGAGAAGAAGCAATCTAGCTACTATCTATGGACCCGTAGGTCTAAGGTAAAGTACTCACACTTCATCATAAGGGCAATGATGTTGATGTAGAAACCCTCCATGATCGAATCCCCCTGTGGCAGGATGCCAGAAAAGGCCCCTAGATGAGATCTCATGGGTACAGAAGGTCGCTGTGGTGGAAAAGTGTTTTTGTGGATCTCCTGGTTGGTTTGGGGATATATGGGAATATATAGGCAAAGAAACTAGGTCAAGAGGTGCACAAGGGGCCCACAAGGGTGGGGCGTGTGCCCTACCCCCTGGGCGCACCCTCCATCCTTGTGGCCGCTTCGTGGCTCCTCCGACTTCATCTCCAAGTCATCTGGTTGTCTTCTGGTCCAAGAAAAATCATCGTGAAGGTTTTATTTCGTTTGGACTCCGTTTGGTATTCCTTTTATGCGAAACTCTAAACAAGGAAAAACAGGAACTGGCACTGGGCTCTAGGTTAATAGGTTAGTCCCAAAAATAATATAAAATAGCATATTAATGCATATAAAACATCCAAAATAGATAATATAATAGCACGGAACAATCAAAAATTATAGATACGTTGGACACGTATCAGACAACAAGGAAATAAATAAGCAAGCAACTTACGCTAGGCTATCACGACTATTACACATATTACATCCACTGCATCAAAGTTCGCCACCAGTGCAAATATAGGGAACAAAGCAGCATATCACATACACTTGTTGTCAAAGTTGGCGACCAGTGCAAGTAAACGCCGCAGCAAAACAAGTCCAGAACTGAAATCACATCAGAAGAGCTTAGGAAACAATATCCTGGGTACCCATAATGCTGGCAAGATGCTTAGCAAGCTTATTAACTTTATCTTGTTTGGGGCTTAAATCCTCCAGCGCTTGCTGTTGCACCAGAAAGTATGCATCTGAATTTTGCAGGGACTTCCTTAGTCCTTTGGCTTCTTTCCACAACACAGCTGACTGATGCCTTTTAGCTTTGTAGCTGAGACTGAAGAAGCCGAAGTGATTCAGGCAGCGATTTTGAAGAGCTTGTGCCAGTGGTACTGGCCAGTAACTCGAACACTACATCAACGCAGGACTGTGGGGTTGTCTCACTGTCTACAAGATTGTTTTTATCACCTTTCTTGGAGACCAACATGGTTGTCTCACTATCTTGAACCTTATCTGCATTGCTTTCTCTAACATTGCATAGTGGGGTGCTCTTCTCCAATATTCTTTTTGCATTCTACAAGAGAAACAAGCAGACACATCACAGGTTTAGCATGTAGTATACGAAACTCATTTTGGTAAACCGGTTCAGTAGTAAGGTGGACATGACAACAACATAAAAACAAACATATATCTATGTACTATGGTCACTGTATTGTCCATATCATTCTAGTTTATGTTGCCAAATCAAGATAGAGACACATCTCTAATCATATATTTATTAAGACACAGCAGCATAGACAAAATATAAGTGTGAGAAACCACACAACACTGGCAACACTTTTAATGTTCATCACATGAGAACATAACTATTTATACAACTGAAACTGAAATCAACATAGAGCAAGAAGTTAGAACATCAATCAAGTTAAAGAAATAGGTTTATAACATACCTGTTGCGGCATTGGAGTTTCAATAGGATCCTTCAAATTCAAAAGTAGTTGGTATAAGTAAATACAGTGATGCAACAACAAAGGAGTATGGACCATAGCTACAGAATCTGACCTGAGAACAGTTGCTCTTCTACTTTAAACATGGAGTTTGGGTTCGCTGTGGTGGTCTTCGTGCTTTGAGAACTGCAGTTGCTTTACAAACTGCTCGTGCGGGGGTACTCTGTGGTGGACATGGTGCTGTGTCAACTAGAAGTGGGTTACTATCCGCTGGGGTTGGGGTTAGATGGGTTGAAGCTGGTTCTCTGTCCAACAGTGTAAGTGTGCAATCTAGAAGAGTCTCGATTATCTATGGTTGGGCTAGTTCGTGGGCTAGTACAACCATGGTTCTATCTGCATTGACGGGTAGCACCATCTTTTGTGAAGAACAGGTTTTTGCTCCCTTAGATACTGCCATCACCCCCTCCAATTCAAATGGCTTATAAACAAGAAAAGAAATTGAACGCACAGACATTGTATGATAGACAGATGTTGTTGAGGATATAACCACTGAGGGTAAACCGCCCAGGAGGGGCCGGTTCACCTTCAATTATACTGAAGCCCAAGGAAACCCAGAAGATGGCGCTTTACGGATGAAGCTTAGAGGCACAGAGCCCGCAGGCGGTTTAGGGCGCATGATAGTAAACCGGCATGATTGTATAAACTTGCATTGTAAGATAAGAAAGAAGAGACCGAGGCGGACACTTGTATGAGCCAGCCTCGGGACTCTGTAGACCAGCCGGGGTCGTCCTGAGTATATAAAGGGGTGACCCGGCGGTGGTTCAGGGACAGAAAACAACAACTCGAAGCCAGACAAAGCGGATTCGCTCCCTGGTCTTCGAAACCCCAGCAATACCAATCGCAATTAGACGTAGGCTTTTACCTTCATCGAAGGGGCCGAACTAGTATAAAACTCTCATGTCCCCTTGTCCGTTTAACCCCTTCAAGCTAACCCGTAGTGATGGCTCCACGACTAAGTCCTTTCATGAGGACATCTACCGTGACAATTCCATGATAGTTGGCGCCCACCGTGGGGCTATCGGACGATAGTTTCGAGTTCTTGAAGGGCAGCTTCGATGGACTTAAGGGATACGCTGTGGGCCGGATGATGAAGAGTCGCCGCGGCAAGCTCTACATAGACGACGTAGGATGGGGTCCCGAGGCTAATTCAATCGAATACGGGTACCGGGTCCCCTTTGGTGGGGTCACGTCTTCATCGGCAAGATCGGCGAACCGGCCCCGAGCCGGACACCTGCACCGACATCATCGAGACGGCTCGGTGTTCAAGTTCTTTACCGGTTCAGCCTGAGGCAAGGCATGTTTTCATAGGTGTCGTCCACGGTTTGGGGTACGAGGAGGAACCGGTCTCCGATGGAGAAACCATAGTTGGCAGTGGTGACGAGTCTTCCAGAGAAACCGAATCGCTTTACCAGTTGTACGACGGCCGGATTAAGGGAGGATCCGAGGGCAACAGTATTCCGGATTCCCCTGGTGTGCCAAACTGGGACGCTGTCTTCATGGCTGGCACATGACCAGCGCCTCATTCATCTACCGCCGCAGCAGTGCTCTCCGGTTCAACGGCGGCCAGCCAGCAGGGGCAGGAAGCTCGGCGCCTCCTCTGGCCCAAGTCTTGTCTGATTTGTTTGACGCTCTAACGGCACTAATGTCCGCGGAGGTAGACGCAACAGCCAGGGATTAGCACGATGTGGAGATTCTAAAAGTGAAAGATCAGATAGCCCAGGCTAAAGCGGACCTGGCAGCAGAGAACGCCAGGATGGCCACAGAGCGGTCCGAGTTGGAAGCACAGGCTTATCGGATTAGACTGGATCAGAATGCCTCAGAAGAGGACATGAGAAGAAGGTACCGATCACACTTCCCGTCGGTTTATGAGCCGCAGAATCTTTTCAACACGCCAGGTGCAGGAGCTGGTAACCAACCCGCGCCAAACCTGGCGGGGGCACCGGAAGCAGGAGCGCCGGTTCAGCCACGCGCAACAGACCTGCCTCGCCAGAACAACGTGGTAACATCAACGCCGCTCGGGCATTATTCCAACCCGTTGGATAATATTGTGGCCGCCGCTTCACGCCTGGCGGCCCTCCCAACCGATGGCAAGTCACCAGTTGTAGTGGAGGCGCGTCGGGCCAGGGATCTCCTTCAGACAGCACTGAATCAATAGCAAGCGTATTCACATAGCCGTGAGAGGATTCATTCCACTCCCCGTCCAAGCCAGAGTTATAGCAGACACGTGGAGGACGAACCGGCCGTGTCTAGTAGCGCACGCCACCGAAATTCACCGCAGGAGAACAACCCGGCCGGGGGAGGTGCTAATGCGCAAGATGTTGTGGACCACGGCCGCGCACGACGGGGGGCCGAGTTGACAGCTTGACACGAAGCACGACATCATACTCCGGTTCACCCCACTTCCTCCGTGGAGCCAGGGGTAATGTTCAGTTCCCTAGGAGTACCATGTTTAACTCCCGCATTGCGTAATGTGCGATTGCCCAAGGATTTCAAGGGACCTCGTAAGGTACCAAATTACACTGCCGATTTGCAGCCAGAGGCGTGGGTGGAGAGCTATGAGATGGCAATGGAGATGTTAGATGTGGATGAGGCGGTATGTGCTAAATATTTCACCATGATGCTGGAAGGAATAGCTCGCACTTGGTTGAAGAGCTTGCCAACCAACTCTATCGATTCATGGGCCGAATTAAAGCGCCGGTTTATCCAGAACTTCAAGGATACGTGCAAGCAGCCGATGTCAATTGTAGATCTGGCCGCTTGTGTTCAAGAGGAAGGGGAGTCCATGACCCATTGGGTTAAACCCGGTCTCAACGATTTTGCATTCATCAGATCGTATTAATGCAGACACCACCGTATTAACGTTAGAGGGCAATTGCCGTTTCAAGCCGTTGAAACAGAAGTTGGGAAGGCTCAAACGTCATTGCAGCGACATGTCAATACTCATGGCCACTTTAGTTAAGTATGCCGATTCAGATAACACCAAGGATCCGGATTTAGAGGAGGACAAACCGGAGAAGGGAAAGAAGAATGGCGGTGCAAAAGGGCAGCACCACAACCAAGGGGGCCATGGGAATAACAGTAAGCGTAAAGCGGATAATTCAGATTTGGTGGCTAACACAAATATGCAGCGTCGCAAAGGTAAACCGCCCCAGCGCGGCATGAATCTGGAGCGTTTGTTAAACCAGCCCTGCCCGAAGCATGGAACCAAGGAGGCCCCTTCAACACATCTTTGGAAGGATTGTCACATAATGAGGGAGTTCAAAAATTCTAATTTATACCGTTATGATCAGGATCCACCGGGCGGTTCAGGCCCAGGTTTCCATGGGGGCGGCGGTTCAAGCTTTGGATTTCAGAACAACCAGGGCCATCAGAACAACCATGGTAATAACCAGCAGAATAACCAAGGAAATCAGCAACAGTCAGGTTACCAGAGTCACCCCAAGCAGTTGAACAGCGGACAGTACCATGTGTTCACTACCAGCCTGTGCAAGCCGGATCAGAAACTTCACAAGAGGGAAGTCAATACTGTTGAACCGGCCGTACCACATTATCTACGATGGTCGGAGCAGCCTATTGTGTGGAGCAGAGAGGATCACCCGCCCCGGGTTGAAAATCCGGGCCAACTAGCCTTGGTGGTAGCACCACAGGTAGGGGGCTATAAGTTTACCAAGGTTCTGATGGATGGAGGCAGCAGTATCAACATCCTGTATTATGAGACTTTCCGTCGCATGGGGTTGACAGATAAGAATCTTAAACCGTCAAACACTATTTTTCATGGTGTAGTACCAGGTAAATCGGCATACCCTATGGGGAAGATTGCTTTGGAAGTTGTGTTTGGAGATGAGCTTGATTCCAGGTCTGAGACTTTGACCTTTGAGGTGGTGAAAATCCATAGTCCATATCACGCGCTATTTGGACGGCTAGCTTACGCGAAATTCATGGCAAGACCCTGTTATGTCTATCTACAACTCAAAATGCCGGGTTATAAGGGGACGATCACAGTACATGGGAGTCGAAGGATTGCCTTGGATTGTGAGGAAGGTGAAGCGGCCTATGCTGAATCGGTTTGTGCCACAGAGGAGCTGAAATTCTATAAGGACAATGTTGATCCGGTGGACATGACCCCTCTGAAGAAACCTACGACGGAGCATGACCCAGCCCTGACGTTCAAACCGGCTAATGAGACTAAACTCGTTGACTTCATATGCATGATGGCATGGAAATGCAAGACACCATATGCATGATATGAGCAATATAACCCTGCCAAATTAGAGCATGCACCTCGGGGGGGGGATGCGACTGGTCATCTGTCTCTAAATCCTCCTCTGAGAAGCTATATGTAACCAGCAAGAACTCTGCATTGATAGGTAGCACTGACTGCTCAGAAGACCTTGTTTTCACTCCAGGTTTTCTCATGACCGACTCAAATGGCTGATGCACAGGAAGAGTAGATGAATTTATAAAAATTGTTGACAAATGGAATACATCATGAAAAAAACATGGCATGATACAATTCACATATACGATGACTGGCTAAACAGGATGACATTGCATGATTCACGTATATGATGTCTGGCTAAAGAAGATGGCATTGCATAATTCCCATGTACTCCCTCCGTTCCTAAATATTTATCTTTTTAGAAATTTCAAATGGACTACCACATAGGGATGTATATATACATATTTTTGAGTGTAGATTCACTCATTTTGCTCCGTATGTAGTCACATGTTGAAATCTCTACAAAGACAACTGTTTAGGAACGGGGGAGTATGATATAGAAACCAAAAAGTTGGCACACAAAGCAAATCTAAACTAAGCTGATGACATATAAGATGTATAACGTAAGCAATGCAAGGCGCCATATGCATGATATGACCGACATGAGCGTGCCAGGTTAGAGCAAACACCTTAGGGGGTAAATAGGAGTGGTCTGCTCCATCTGAATCCCCCTCTGAATTGTTATCTTCCTCTGGTACAATTTGGAATGGCGGGAGGGGGGGCACTTCGCCCACCATGGAGCGGTGTTTGCATGACATTATATTCCCACACAACGGTCTTCTCTTTTTCTCTACATGTTCAGTATGATTGTGTACAATAACTGACATGCATAATAAAAAAACATAGTTAGATGTAAGGCCTAAGGGATGCATACAGAAGTCAAGACTGATGGTTGCAAACGAGTGGATAGATCCAAAACTAATGATAGCAGGTAGATTATAGCTTCATTTTAAAAAGATAGACGATGGATCGTCTACTGTTTGTTGCCCACCGAACATGAACCACATAGAAGACCCCAGATGAACCAGATAGTAGACATATACTATTCGTTGTTGCCTCAATATGTGCCCCACAGGCATTTTAAAACTCAAGTTTGAACATTTGTTTGGATCTGACTCAGAGTCTAAGAGGTGAACATGATGATAAAGTAGCAGGTAATAAAAACCGATGTATAACATAAGCAGACACGAAAGAGTGCGACCTCTCTTCTGGAACTGTGTAGTCCTCAGGTTCATTTGCTCAGTCGATGATGGAAATGCAGTTGGCGTGGCTGCCGACAACAGGGAAGATGATCTGAGGTGGCAAAAGAAAGTCTGCAGGGGGAATCTCTGCTGAAGTGAACGCTTCCATCGATGGTGCACCTCAGGTGGGGTGGATGATGGCACGGTAGGAGTAGGACATAACACACAGAGTTTTCTTTGACACCTATCTAAAAATGAAGTAAATCTATAAGGGTTCCTTAGAATTGGACGATTCTATAAACGCAGGGATAGGAAAAACACAGGAATAGGATAGGAATGCACGGGCAAAACAGAGCATTTGCAAAGGATTTCTGTCAACCTGGGTGTTTGGTTCACATGAATTGGAAGAACACAGGAATGGAGAAACATGGTCAAATTAAAGTCAAACCACATGAAAATGAAAAAAAAGAATCTTATTATGCCAGTAATGCAATTAGTCCTGTTCTTCATGCATATTAATTTGAAAAGGACATCCAAGTGGATATTAAAATTCCTACGTATTTTCTTTGAAAGAGACACCGAAGGAAAAAATCCTCCAGTTTTGCTTTGCTCCATTCCTTCTAACCAAATGCATGAATAGTAGTACCGTAGTAAAGCTTCCAATTCCTATGTTTTCCATCACTTTTTCTTTGAACCAGTAGCAGCAGTCTTCAACAGGCTGAAGCCTGCCCTCAAAATATTTTGTGAGCTTAGATTTGGTCCACATTAGTGTCATATAATGGCTATCTTGCTAAACCAATTAAAATTGTGGTTCAAAAGAGCATTCAGTTTTCTCCCTGTTAACTTTGTGACCATGATTCACTTATTTCTAGATTTGCAACTGCTTTGAACCAAAGGATCCCCGAGGGATCGACATGAATGCAGAGTAACAAAGTGATGCGACGAGTGTACAGCCTCTTTGGCATAGCCTTGTCGACCTCAACATCATTGGGTTGGACGTGGCAGATGGTAATGCTGGTGTAATTGTCGGTGGCGGGGAAGAAGATCCGAGGCCTTTGGAAATGGCGCCGAGGGTACTGCTCCGCTGTGATGAACGGTTCCATCGTTGGAGCAACTCCGGTGAGGTGTACGACGGCGAGGCTGAAGCAGGACAAGACAGACAACGTTAATTTGAAGTGGGACACTAATATCATCTGCAATAGATGATCTAAAATACATCACCAAAAAGTGCTAGATGTAAAATGCATGAGCTGTGCCATGGCTGCTCTGACAGATGCTGTAAATACTGTTCACTCTGAACATAACTGAAGAAACTGAACTTTACAGTCGAAACTGAATTTTACTGTCGAAACTGATTGAACTAGTAGCAGAGCATTGCAATAGAAGTTTAGGGCGTTCGAGCACTAGTAGCAGAGAAGCAGTGATCTAAATCAGCAGTCGCTCGAGCAGGGAACACACTAGTAGAGAGCAACTCGTGCAGCAGCACCGCGAGCGAGTGCTAAAGCAGCAACTCCTGTAGCTACCGGAGGTTGTGCAGTAGCAGCACGAGCGAGAGCAAGAGCAAGAGCAGAGCAGCAGCATGAACAAGAGCAAGAGCGGAGCAGCGGCACGACCGACATCAATAGCAGAGTAGAGCAACAACACGAACGAAAGCAAGAGCAGTGCAGCAGTGCGACTGACATCAAGAACAGAGCCGCATCCTGAGTGAGAGCCGGAGCAGCAGCAGCAGCTAGTGCTGGTGTGGAAGTCACCGCCGAGGAAGCAACGACATGGGGGAGGGACGCAGTAGATGAAGTGGCCGATGACGGCACCGTCGATGGAGACCCGTCATGTCTACTCGGTATCGAGCACTGGCAGCCCCGTGAGATCGAATAAAAGATAAAATGCAGCGGTGAGTGTAGAACCTCCTTGGTGGCGCCGAGTAGGCCTCATCTTCATCGGAGGAATTGGTGAGGGTGCTGTGGTTTCGGTGGGGCAGGTTAAGACGACACTGTGGGGATGGAGGTGGCGCGATAGATGAGGCCAACGTCGGGGCAGCTCCTTAGAGGTGGAGGACGGGGCGACTGATCCGGCGAGACGATAAGATCGACGAGGATCCTCATCCGGTGCGGTGGATGAGGGACGATGAGCTATTGCGGTGGACAACATCATCGGGGAAGACTCTCTGGGCGGCGGTTGGGAGGCCAAGGAGGAGCGTGGGGTTTCACGGGTTTTGGCGGCCTCGATGTATGAATGGGGGGGGGGGGCGAAGGGGAAGGTAGGGGGGAGCCAGGTCTTAGGGACGCGCTTGTCCAAAATGTAGGGTAAGTTACCAACGTACCCCCACCGGTTTTGACCACGCGACGTTGAGCCGGCATTTCCGGCTGAGGGGTAGAAGGGGGATTTTGCGTGTCTGGGCTGCGGGACCAATTTCGGATGAGGAGGGAGTTTTCACACGCGTTGAAATTTTGGGATAACAAGGCGCGACGCGAGTTGAAGAGGCGGGAGTTTCACAGCAGAAGAGACAAAAGATACTCGAGCTTGAAAATTTCGGGATAACAAGGCGCGGATTCCATGTTTGGCAGAATAAACTTAACGTGTACAAAAGAAGCAATTCATACAAGACACAAGAGAGTCATGTCCCCTTTTACTATATTGCTACAAATGCCATTGAAAAAACTACAAGAAAAATGTAAAAAAATCGGTAGAACAAGATTACCCTGTACAGTGCCAAATCAATTCGCACTTCCCTCAACAAAAACAAAAAACAAATCAATTCCCACCACAAGAAAGAGTCATGTCCCTTTTTATATGATTACAAATGCCAGGATCTCGAATTTCAATTTTTGAATCCACGTTATGTTGAATTCGAATATATCGTTAGGTGACCTTGCGGTTTATAATGGATGTAGTCCTACATTTTGATCTTCCATCTTATGTGAACATTTTACTCCACCCTATGAACATATATATTGTTGTCTACCATATGGATTAAATTTGAATCAATTTTCCTTATTTGAATATGATTGTTGTCAAGTTATACCATCATTTAAATATTATCTTGGTAACAGAAGACATGCATATAGCAGTAATCATATTTCACTATGAACTACATGTACCGTACGATCTCCAATTCAAATATTTGTATCAATTTTATGTTGAATTCAAATCACAATACATTGGTCTAGGTAGCGAGATGTTCGGGATAATCTAAACCCTGTTTTCATATGTATAATTTTTGGCTGAATTGGGACAAGTTTTGCTATAAGCTTCTTGCAAACTGGAGATTCTCTCAATAAGCCTCGTGGTTCCAAGAGGGAACATGTCACCTTTGTGTGCGAAATGATATATGTTGCCTCCCCCTGATTTTCTTCGCATAGGCAACATAGAACTATATGAGTTCCCTATTAAATTTTGGAATTATTCCGGGTTCGTTAAGCCTTTTTTATACACTAGCAAAACATGCCCGCGCGTTGCAACCGGAGGAAAAAGTGCATCTTTCATAAACACATCCGACAACATCAGCAAACAATATCCTTTAAAAAAATCTTTATTGAAACAATTTCAAACAATATGAAAATCAACTTTAAGCCACTAGTTCACATAAAACTCGTATCAACAGTTTAATGTGCATCATCGTATAGGGGTTGGTAGTGCACTGTGCAAAACAGAGAAGATGATTATGTACCTGTTTTAACCTTTAGGATATGGTAGTTGATAGGGATCAACATCCCCTATAGTGCCAATAATAGATTATGTGAGAGCATCAAACTGTCATATCTACTAAATTTGAATAGGGTAAAAACATACATAATAGACATTTATTAAATGCCCCACATAGAGAAGATATTAATTAAGTTTACATTTGGTTAAATTTTGGAATTATTCCGGGTTCGTTTGGCCTTTTTTATATATTAATTGAGTTTCTAGACATTTAATGTGCATAATTCAAATTTGAACTACAAGCACATGCTCCGTTGCACCAAAGTTGGTTGAAAAATCACATGTGTGTCCTTGGGTGAATTTCTAGGTCGCATGCAAGAAATGGGAATGAAATTCAAACATCTGGGCGTCGTGACTCGACCGAGAACATTGAGAAACTTGGTTTTTAAATTCCTGTAAATCCAAAACTCGCCTGTAAATCATGAAACTTGGCATGGTGTCATGTCATGGTACTAACATGCTATGGTAAAAAACCTGGCCGAATTGGAACAAGTTTTGGTATAAGCTTCTTGCAAACCGGAGCTTCTCTCAAGAAGGCTCGTGGTTCTGAGTGGGAACGTGTCACCTTTGTGTGCGAAACGATATACGCTACCCCCCTTGATTTTCTTTTTAGAGGCAACATAGAACTATATGAGTGTCGTGTTAAATTTTGGGATTAGTCCGGGTTCGTTTGGCCTTTTTATACATTAATTGAGTTTCTGGTCATTTAATATGCATAATTCAATTTTGAACTACAAGCACATGCTTCAGTGCACCAAAGTTGGTTCAAAAATAACATGTGTGTCCTCGGGTGAATTTCTAGGTCCCATGCAAGAAATGGGAATGAAATTCAAACATCTGGGCATCGTGGCTCGGCCAAGAACATTGAGAAACTTGGTTTTAAAATTCTTGTAAATCCAAAACACGCCTGAAAATCATGAAACTTGGCAAGGTGTCATGTCATGGTACTAACATGCTGTGGTAAAAAATTTGGCCGAATTGCAACAAATTTTGGTATAGGCTTCTTGCAAACCGGAGCTTCTCTCACCAAGGCTCGAGGCTCTGAGAGGGAACGTGTCACCTTTGTGTGCGAAACAATATACGCTGCCCCCTTGATTTTCTTTGCAGAGGCAACATAGAACTATATGAGTGTCATGTTAAATTTTGGAATTATTCCGGTTTTGTTTGGCCCTTTTTATACATTAATTGAGTTTCTGGTTATTTAATGTGCATAATTCAAATTTGAATTACAAGCACATGCTCCAGTGCACCAAAGTTGGTTGAAAAATCACATGTGTGTCCTCGGGTAAATTTGTAGGTCCCATGCAAGAAATGGGAATTAAATTCAAACATCTGGGCGTCGTGGCTCAGCCGGAAACATTGAGAAACTTGGTTTTTTAATTCCTGTAAATCCAAAACACGCATGAAAATTATGAAACTTGGCTTGGTGTCATGACATGGCACCAACATGCTGTGGTAATTTTGCTGTCCGATTTGCGAAGCCGCACACATTAACAATCAACAAAGTCATTTTGGAACAAGTGTTGTCATGTTACAATCAAAAACACAAATATTATTTGAACTATGGGCGTTCTACTTACCATTTATGTGCCGCCACACGTCCCCTTTTTTTATTAGCTAGGAGGCGCCATGCAGGGTAGCTATTTGAGTACGGGAGGCGTGCGATCCGACCCCTGTGTGTGCTTATTGGGAGGAGAGCCCTTTGACCTCCATCTGCCGCCCACCTCTCTCCCAAGGTCTCCATTAATGGCGCTCGAGCCCCTGTTTAATGGCATGGCTATGTCCCACTCGACTAAGATTTAAGAGAGAAAAAAGAAAATCCAAAAACAATATTTTACACGAATCTTGATGTAAGATCCGACGTACCTATATAGCATCTACTGCGACTTATAGCAAGACTGATGAATATATAAGGATGACGACAGTGGATAATAATTGTCTTACATAAGTAGGAAGATAATTAAAAAAGCCACATGCGGCTATGCCCGAAATACACAAGGGCAAATGAAGAAGGAAGACGCATACAATGATCTGGCTCGTTGGTCTCTACTTTCTTGATGCGCTGCAGGTCGTGGAGACTAGTTCACGCGGCGAGCGGCGATGATCTCTTTCATCAGGTTCATGTCCTTAACACGCTGCATGGCAACATCCACAGATTCCTTCACCAGCCTTTCGCGCTCGATGCAGAGCATGGCATTCTCGTCCATAAGTTTCTTGACGATGACACCTGTACTCTTCAACAAGGCAGCGGTTTCCTCCGCCTGATTTGCCATTCCAGCCCGGAGCTTGGCATTGCCCTCCCGTATTTGCCGGATAAAGCCAGTAGCCTTTTCAAACGAGGCTTTCATGTCGTCCTGCAACCTCGCCCAGCCAGAGATCTGGTCCATCTGGCTATGGACGATCGCATGCATGCGCTAGTAAGAGTCGTCGCCTGCCCGCGAGACATTTTCCCAGGCTGCCGCGGTGCGGGAGGACATCTCTGCTGTGTTCACGGTGCGGCGAGACATCTCTGCTACTTCCGCGGCATGGTGGGACCAGTCTGTTGCATCGACGGTGCGGCGGGACCTCCGTCCTGCTTCGACGGCGTGGCGGGACCTCTGTGCTGCTACTTCTGCGTGGCGGGACATGTCTGCTGCTTTCGCGGTGAGGCGGGACATCTCTCGTGCTTCCGCTTCCATGCTCGCCTCTCCCTGGTGGTAACCTCTCGACCCAGAACTCACGCTGGCCATGGCACACGCAAGGGAACGATGCTGAATGAATTGTTTGTTTTTGTGAATGATGAGTTGAGGAGGAATGTGCAGTCATCTTGGCATAGTAGTATTTATAACCGAGTACTAATACGCTCCTAAGTGGAAAACCGTTTAGGTTATGTTCGGTGTGAACATGTTTGCAATTAAATATAGCATGGTAGTAATTTGGTGTGACGAGACGCAAGCTCAAAATTTATTGACGGTTCTTGTTTCGAAGTGCGGCACTATTCCCGGATGGCGTAACGTGGGCATGTGTTCTCGGCCGTGGTATAGTAGTTTTGTAATATGTCGTGGCACTTCTTTTTCTAATGCTGTATACGTGCAATAATTGGCACCGTCGGATACATATCTAATGGTTATTGGGGCGTTCGACAGGAATAACACTACAAAAAAGTCACATTCGTGGCATTTTGGGCCGAATGACTTTTTTCTGTCATGCTTATGACACATCTATGACGATAATTGTGACAAAACCAGGCATCATCATAGATGTGGTGGGCTCCTACTTCTATGACAAAAAATCATGACAGAAAATGGGCTTTTCGTCCTGGGCAGGCCGGAGACGTACTTGCATGACATTCTTTGGGCCGTCCATGACGGAAAAAATTGTGGTAGAAGCGAGGGCGAGGAAAATTTCGGGGGGTTCCCGGTTATGGTGGGTGGTCGGGGCCGAGTGAAGCACGGAGGTTTGCACATTTCTCTCGTACACGTACGCGCGCGCGTGCGAGGCATTGGGCTCTAACTGAACCCGAACGAGGCGTTTGCTTACTGAACCCGAGCGATTGCACTGGCTATGTTACTGAAGCCCAGCGATTGATCCCTGGCTGTTAACTGAACCCAAGTGATTCCTTCGCTACTGCTGCTAATTGAAGCCGATCGAACCTGCTGCCTCTTGATGAACAGTGAGCATTGTTGGGGGTTGGATGAACAATTCCCGGTGGGGGTTGGATGAACAGGACCCCGTGGTAGTAGTGGCCGTTGCCGCTGGATGAACAGGACCCCGATCGAGCCGGTTGGGGTGGATGAACAGGACCCCGTGGAGGGCTGGTTGAACAGTAGCCGGTGGAGGGCTAGATGAATAGTAGCCCATGGAGGGGTGGTTGAACAGGACCCCATGGATAGGGCTGGTTGAACAGGAGCCGGTGGAGGCTAGATGAATAGGAGCCCGTGGATGAACAGTAGCTGGTGGAGGCAGGAGGGAGACGCCGTGGATGAACAGTCGTAGGTGGAGGCTGGAGGAGGTCGATGGTGGATGAACAGTAGCCCATGGAGGCCGAAGTGAGGCAGTAGACGGTGATGAACAGTAGCCCGTGGAGTCTCGTTTTGCGGTACACCACACCCCTCTCGATGAACAGGACCCCTGTTTCGATCGTAGGAGGTCAAAGAGAAGTTCGTTTCCTCCGTTTTGCGGTATGCCACACCCCACCCAATCAACAGGCCCCCGTTTCGACTGTAGGAGGTCGAAGAGAAGTCCGTTTCCTCTGTTTTGCGTTATGCCAGACCCCTCCCGGTGAACAGGATCACGTTTTGACCGTAGGCGGTCGAATAGAAGGTCGTTTCCATCATTCTACAGTACGCCAGGCCTCGTTTTGGCTGTTCCTCCAAGCTGGTTGGCTCCCGATGAACAGGACGCATTCCCTTTCCTCCCAATGAACACGATGCAGTTTCTTCGTTCCGACCCAGCCGGTTGGCTGCCGTTGAACAGGATGTCGTCGCTGCTCTCCACTGCCTCTCCATGTACACGAGCCCTGGCTGTACATATGCGTGAGTAGGCATTCGAGACCCCACCCTTATGTACGTATGTGGCCGTATTTACTTTCTTGCACCCTAGTTGTACGTACGTGTACAAGATATTGATAGGACTGTGTGACATGCTATGTCCGCGCCTCTACTACGACACGTGCCCTTCCTTACTCGGCCATGGTTCATCGCCGTAGCCTGCAGACAGAACGATCGACCAGTATGTTCGTACACGTTCGCGACCAGAATGACAACGCTACGTATGCTTCGACTAGGTGGGTCCCGACTGTCAGGGAGGATAAGGAGTCACTTCCTTGCATGTGAAGTTATTGCTGGTGGGTCCTAGTTGTCAGGGGGAGAATCGTTTTTTGCCCGTAATATGGACGCACTTCCTTCCATGCAAAGATGTAGCTGGTGGGTCCCCGCAATCAGGGGAGAAACTTTTTTTCATGAAATAGGTGGCCCGTCTGGTGGGTCCCTGTTGTCAGGTGGAGGAATCATTATTTTACGCGTAATAAGGTTGCACTTCCTTGCTGCGGCCGTGGACCCAGTTATCAGCCTCTCCACGTATAGCACTCTTCCGATGGAAGTCGTTCCTTGACCACATTGACCACGCCGCGCTGAGAGCACCAAGGCGGTGGAGACAGTGAGGCCTAGGAAGGGGACGACGCGGAGGCGGGGAAGACATGGCAGTGGATTCCCACACGGAGAGGAGTACAAGGGTTGACTGGTTCGGCTACGGTGTGAGGCTTCCGTCGTCGCAGAATAACAGGGGGTGTGGGTGAGTAGAGGGATGGCCTGGCTAGCGGTGGGAGTATTAGGGGATGGTGAGGCCTCCACGGCAGGACAGCCGGCCATGGGAGGTAGGAGCACACGATTGTTTGGACGGTTGGAGCAAGAAAATCAAAGGTTGAAGAAGTAGGACAACCGTTGGATGTTAACAATCCAACGGTCACTAGTGATAGAATTGTTTGTTGACTAAGTTGACAACGCCCTCCATACGCGTCAACTTAGCAGGGCCACAAGTCAGCCTCCAAATCTGGTGGGCCCAACTGTCATGGGGAGCACTCGTTATTTTTTTCTTAATAAGGAGGCACTTCGTTCCATGCCAAGATATAGCTGGTGGGTCCTTGCTGTCATTGGGAGGATTCATTCTTTTTGGCGTAATAAGGAGGTACTTGCTTGCATGCAGCCATGGAACATGTGGGTCCCAACTGTCAGCCTCTCCATGTACATCCCTCTTCCAATGTTGTCGTTTGTTGACAACATTGACCACGCCGTGCCGAGAACACCAGCGCGATGGGCGACGGCGAGACCCAGGAAGGGAATGACCCGGAGGCGGCGAAGTCACAATAGTGGAGGGATGTGGGTTGAGTAGAGAGATGGCTTGGCCAACGGTGGGACTAGTTGGGGCGGTGAGGCCTGCACGGTAGCACAGCCGGCGCTGGATTTGGCGGCTGGAGCAAGAAGATCAGAGATTCAAGAAGCACGACGGCCGTTGGATTGACATCCAAAGGTTATGTCTGCTAGAATCGTTTGTTGATGTATATAACAGTAAAAAAATCTTGCATACGCGTCAACTTAATAGGCCCACAAGTCAGACCATTACCTATTTTTTAATAATTTACAGCTCATTGCAACTTCTTATGCAATTTATTGCAGTCCGTCTTTTGTTGGCCAGGGCTAGGGTTAAAAATCTAAACGAAATTTCACATATTTTGTGGGGTCTAAACTATTTTTAATACACAAATGTTGAGCCAGATTTAAAGTACTTTGAAGATATATTTAAATTGGGTTAAATCCCAGTGAAATTGGAATATGAAAATGTGAGAAAATTCAGAAATTATAAAGTAATTACCAATTTGTCGTCTGTTTTTATATTTACAGCCCATTTCATATTATTTTCAAGATTTGCAGCCATCTTGAAAGAGTTACATCCCATCATGGCGTAGAAAAGAAAGTAGGCCTCGATTGGGTATTCTTCAGAAAAAATAAACTGGGCTCATTTTCATAAAGAAAAAATAGTTGGGCTGGTCATGTGGTGAACGTAAAATATAAGCCTGGGCTAGACGGGCCACAGCCTAGTTGAAACTCTGCTCCGTCTCAACAATAACAAAAAATACTACTCGAGCAGCTACGTCCTAGGTGTTAGCCGATCTTGTGTTGTTCTCTTGTCTATTGACTATATATGTTGACAATGTCGTGGGTCCCAGATGTCAGGAAACCACTAGGAGTAAGCATTTTCTTTTTTCTATACGCTAACAACGGAGTATATATAACAAGAAATGAGGAAATTTCTTGCGTACGGCCATGGACATGGTGGGCCCCTACTGTCATCCTCTCCATGTACAGTCCTCTCCTGATTCCTCTTGTTTGTTGACCATGTTGACAACGCGAGAGGGCGGCGCCGCGGCTAGCGCACCAAAGCGCGTGGAGGACGACGACGAGGCCTCGGACATCAGCATTAATGATTTAGGAGAAGGTGGGCAGCGATGCGTGCGCTGAGGCACAACCAGCCGTGGGAGGCGGAAGCAGGCGGCCCCACCGGCACTGGTTTGGTTTGGGCGCCTGGAGGAAGACAAGACTGAAGAAACATGACAGACTGTAAAAGTAGCAGGAGTACTTAGCAATGTTAACTGAAACCAGCAGGGGCACTTAACAACCATAGCTGAAAGCAGTATGAATACTTATACAGGTTCAACCATACAAAGCCCCCATCGAACAGTGCTACTTTGCCTATAGTTAACCAAGGGTGAGGCCACCAAGCCCCAGTACAAGGCCCAGGTGCCACTCCGTGCATCCACAACCTTCTGAAAGTGGCTTCATCTTGCAATGTGGTCAATAAACATGATATTCGCTTTAGAGTCATGGAAAAGCATGAGCATAACCTTATGTCCTATTCTCCAAGATGGACTAGTCTTCATTATTTGAGACCACCCATGAATAAGTATGTTTTCACCTCTAACGGGAATGGAGTAGGTCGACATAAACATCATGTTGTGAACAAGCGCAAGTCTGACCCAACCATGGTCAGGCATCTGTATAGGAACAATAGAACTGGGAAGTTTCTATATCAATAAGATCACATCTATAAAATTGTGTATAAGCAAGAGTTTATGAACAACATATATAATAGAAAACAACTTGTACCATAAGTTTCTCGACATAGTTGGACCTGTTCAATGTGTGCAGCATTGGCACACATATCCCACGTGGCCTTCCAGCATTGAAACGCCCCACAAGGACCTCAAGACGATCAATAAAGTGTAGGAACTTGTGGATGTCATCCTAGTTAACTTCAGTGCCATCAGTAATAGTCGAGTTCTTATAGAATAACAAACGAGTAGCTGTCAGATTTCGGGTTCCGCAAACCCTTGAGAGGTCCGAACACTGGGGTGCGCACGAAGAACACTCTCTCCCTAGCACGCTCGATAATGATCCCACGGCCTAGCTCGCCGAACCCCAAGAACAAGTGAAACAGAGATTTATCCTAGTTCGGGCCACCTTGGGGTGTAATACCCTACTCCAGCTTTGTGGTGGATTGCCTCGAGGGGCTGAGGATTAACTAGTACAGTGGATGAACAGCCTTAGGAGGTGAGGTGTTCTTGAGCTCGATGAGCTGGTGTGTGTGGGGATGGTCTGAATGATCCCCCTTCCCTATGGTGGTGGCTAGGTCCTATTTATAGTGGCCTTGGTCATCTTCCCAAATGTTGGCGGGAAGGGATCCCACAATAGCCAAGTTTGAAGGGAGACAACTAGTACAAGCTATCCTAACAAAAGTAGTCTTCGCCTACAAGAGGCTCTCGTGGTGATGCTGCCGTGGGCCCCGCGATGACCTCTGTCCGGCCGTCCTGGTGGTCTTGGTCTTGTTGCATCGATACGGAAACCTTTGCTGATGCCTCGGGACCCCGCGTCCGTGCTTGCCTCCTTAGCACCAAAGAGGAAACTAGTACACTGCGCCCGTTGGCGCCCGCCTGGTCTTGGTCGTCATGGCTCACGTCAGGTGAACCTCGCGAGGTGCGCCTGCATAGATATCTCCGCTCCTCGGGAGCCAGCCTAGCGAGGCTGCCCCCAGGGAGGTCTTGGTGTCGTCCGCCTCGTGAGGCTTGGCCCCTCGTGAGGGTCTTGAGTTGTTGCTGCTGAAGCTGGGCCGTACCGGGCCGTCGATTGAGCCACGCCATGGGCTGCAGGCAGGCAAGTCTGGGCACCCCCGGTCCCAGAACGCCGACAGTAGCCCCGGGGCCCAAGGTGCGCTCGAACTTGGCTTCTAGGCGAAGACAAAGGGCAAGTGCGGAGCGCCGCGGGCCCCTACCGCCTGCGGCCTCGGTCGACGCGTGGCGATTGATGGGACGTGAGCGCCTACACTTCCCCGCGCTGCCTCGGCAACCACCCGACTTGACGAGACACTACTGCATGCAGAGGAAAATCATCATTACATGTGATCGTGGTGACCGGCGGTTGGCCTCCTCTTGGCTATAAATGAGGGAAGGGGCGGAGCCCCCCTCACTCATCTCTGCCTTCTCGCCACCCGCTTCTTCTTCCTCCTCCTCTCCTCGTCGCATTGCCGCAGCCCCCATGGCGCCAACGAAGAGGTTCTCGACCGTGGAGAAGGGGAAGGCTCGCCAGGAGGGGCCTGGCTCACCACCGCCCAAGAGGGGGCGGGGCCGCCCTCGCAAGGACGCTGCAACTCTTGCTGTGGCTCCTCGGGGGCGCGGGCGTACTCCTTCAGGGACCGGTGGCGTCCTCGGCAGCCGCAGCGATGCTTCCCCTCGCGGCGGGGGCCACTCGAGGCGGGGCAGCCCCTGCGTCGAGGGGAGGCGTGCCATGGTCGCCCGACCTCCTCAGCCGCGCTTCCATTCGGTGGAGGTGCTCCCAGAGTTTGTCATGTGGTCGGAGAGGCCGGCCGGCACCTGGCTCCAGCTCCCATGCTCCATTGCCGGCGAGCTACCGGCCACGGCCCTCGGCGGCTTCTGGTTCCAAGCCAACGGCTGCTGCAGCAAGGCCTCATGGGCCGCGGTGGAGGTTTCCGCCGCGGGTAGCGCGGTCCTGGCCCCTGGCTAGCAGACATTCGCCCACACGCGGCCTAAGCAGGAGGCGACCCTCCAGTTCAAGTACGACGGCGTCGCGACCCTCTATGTAAGGGTGTTTGGGGAAGATGGTCGCCGCGTAGGCTGCTGCCCTGAAGACAGCGACGACGACGGTGGGCTTGGTCTTGACGACGGCCGCGACGGCGCTGAAGACAAGCTTTCCCTTGGCGACGGCCGCGACGCGTCCAGCGGCAGCAACACCTCCTCCAATGAGAGCACCAGTAGCGGCGGCTAAGACCAGCCGCCACGCTGCCGGGCTCGCTTCGAGGACGGTGGTGGGTCGTCCTGCCGCGCTCCAGTGAAGCGCGAGGAGGGCTCCGACCGAGTCCGGTGGGCCCTTGGAGCCAAACCTCGTGAGCTGCTGCGGTTGTGCATGCTGCTTTTGTTTATCCTTTCTTTTCTTCCTGTACTTTTTTTAAAGAACAAGAATGGGGCACTGCGGGGGCGCATATAATGAACTATGGTATTTATGCTGCTATGTTATGCTTATAGCTCCGATGTTATGCTGCGGTGCTCAATCCTCCAATGCGTATGGTAGGATACTTAGCTTTGATACGCTTACGGTAGTCCCCTCCTCGTGAGGGTGCATGTTCCGCTGTCTGGTGAGGACCTTCTTGCCATCGGCTCGGGAGTCCCTGACCTCAGGGGATGTCACGAGGCTGCGGAGTTGTTAGAAAGCTCTGTCGGGTGTTTTATTCTTCTTTGCACGAGCCCTCAGGCATGAGCCCATCGTGGCTCAGTGCACCGCATCGCAGTACCCGGGGGGCATGGACATCAAGAGGGTGCGCAGATCACGAGCTTGCTCGAGTGTGTCTCGCGAGGATAGAAAAAGTCGGAGCTCCAAAGGAGTAGGGCTACAGCGAAGTGTGTTTGTTGCGTGGGGCGAGCCCGTCGCACGCACACACCTGCAAACCCCCCGCGCGTGAGGCGCGCGGGAAGGAGTGATGGGCAACTGTCACTCCTCCAGAACCAGGACCAAAACACAAAAGTGAAAATGAAGGGGGAAGTCGGTCAGGCAACTGAAAGCATGCGAACTCCAAATTCATTAAAAGGTTGCAAACCAGATACACAAAGCAAATGAACAGTCTCTTCCGGCACCTAGTATAGTCTTCTCACCAGCGCGGATCTAAGTGCTGCCACTAGGACGTGGGAGGGAGCCCCTAAGGCTGGAGGGCAGCTCTCTGGAGACTCTGGGGTGTGTACAGCCCCACCCATTATTACGTGAGAGTGTCACGGGCGGAGACCTTCACAGGCACGGGGCATTGCTTCATGGGTAGAATGTTCGGAGGTGCTGGATGTTCCAGGCGTTCTGGATGGAGATTCCGTCCTGCGTCTCGAGGCGCGCGGCACCAGGCCTGGAGACGCGGGCGACCCTAAACGGGCCCTCCCACATGGGTGAGAGCTTATGCAGCCCTTCCCTAGGGAGCACCCGCCGTAGGACGAGATCTCCCACCTCGAGCGGCCTGGAGCGGATGCTACGACAGTGGTACCGCCGCAACGCCTGCTGGTACCTTGCCTCTCGGAGTGAGGCTTAACGGCGGCGTTCCTCCCCCAGCACGAGGTCCATCCCCCGCTTGGTGTCTTGGCGCGCCTTGTCAAACGCCAATGCCCATGCGGAGCGATGCCTAACCTCATGTGGGAGAACCGCTTCAGCTCCGTAGAAGAGGAAGAACGGAGTTTTGCCGGTCGACTTGGTCGCAGTGGTGTGGACGGACCACAGCACGGACCGGAGCTCATCGAGCCAGCCCCTACCGCAGGCCTCGAGCTTCTTATTGAAGGTTCTTGTCTCGAGGCCCCTCAGGACCTCCACATTGGCGCACTCAGCCTAGCTGTTGCTCCTTGGGTGTGCTACTGAGTCATAGCATATCTGCGTTCCAAGGTTAGCACAATATGTTTTGAAGAGGTTGCTAGTAAACTGTGAGCCGTCATCGGTGATGATGCGGTTAGGGACTCCGAAGCGGCTCACGAGGCCCTTGATGAACTTGACCGCCGAGCCGGCCGGGATGGTGCGGACTGCTTCCACCTCCGCCCATTTGGTAAACTTGTCGATGGTGATGTAGAGGTAGCGGAAGCTCCCGGGCGGTCGGGGGAACGATCCCAAGATGTCCAGCTCCTAGACCGCAAACGGCCACGACAGTGGGATGGTCCGGAGGCCCTGGGCAGGCTGGTGGATTTGCTTGGCGTGGAACTGGCAGGCTTCACATGATCTCACTAGCTCGGCCACGTCGCTGAGTGCCGTGGGCTAGTAGAATCTGCTACAGAACGCCTTGCCCACGAGGGTGCGCAATGATGAATGATGCCCGCAGTCTTCGTCGTGTATGTCGGCTAACAGCTCGTGCCCCTGTTCCCTGGAGATGCATCACAAGGAAACATCGTTTGGTCACTTTCGGTAAAGCTCACCGTCCCAAATGCTGTAGGATGTGGCCTGTTGAGCTACGCGTTCGATGTCTTCTTCTTTCTCCTGCAGGGCCCCCTGAAGCAGGTACACCTTGAATTCTTCGGTCCAGCACCCCTCTTGAGGCTCGAGTGCTAGGAGTAGGCGCGCTCCTGAGGTCGGGCCGCAGGCCGGGGCCTCCGAGGTTGGTGCTGGCGGGAGCTCCTCCTGAGGCGATGCTGGCTCCGCAGCTGGAGGGGTTGCTAAGGGCTTGAAGAGCCATTCTTCGAAGATGCCGGGCTCCTGAGGCTTGCGCTTGGATGCCCTCTTGGTGATATTGTCGGCTTCCTTGTTCATGTCGCGAGGCATGTGCTACAGCTCCAGGCCTAGAAATTGCTTCTCCATCTTGCATACCTCCGCCAGGTATGCCTCCATGTGTTCATCCTTCGGCTCGTACACTTTGTTGGAGAAGTTGATGAGGAGCTGAGAGTCGCCCTTGATGGTGAGGCGCTTCACGCCCAAAGCGGCTGCGGCTTTGAGGCTGGCGATCAAGCCTTCGTACTCCACGATGTTGTTGGAGACCTTTTCGCCATGTTGGAAGCAGAGTTGCACGACATAAGTAGCAGAGCTTGTCTTGAGTAGGCAAAACGAGCACAACTCCAACCCCCGCGCCCTGTCGTGCGAAGGCGCCGTCGAAGTACATGACCTAGCCATCTGGTGCTTCGTCCCCTGGTGAGAGCGTCCGGTCCTCACCTGCCTCTGACCCTGGGGCATCAGTCCACTCTGCCATGAAGTCGGCGAGCGCAACCCCCTTGATGACCCTGGTGGTGCTGAACTCCAGCTGAAATGCCTGTAGCTCGATGTTCCATTCGGCGACTCTACCTGCAGCGTTGGGGCTCCGAAGTACCCTCTCCAATGGGTAGGCCGAAATGACCTTGATGGGGTGCCCTTGGAAGTAGTGGTGCAGCTTGCGTGATGCGACGAGGAGAGCGATCAAGAGCTTTTGTGGCATGGGGTAGCATGCCCGCGTGTCCCGCAGTACCGTGCTGACGAAGTACACTGGGTGCTCGACGAGGGTGGAAGTGTTGGCAGAGTCTGAAGCCTCCTGAGGCTGGAGGACCTCAGGAGTTTGCTCACCCATTGGGGCAACTGCGGCATCGTGAGCGCCGTCTTGTGGAACCTGTTTATCCGTTGGTGTCGTCGAGGCTCCAGGGACGCCGTCCTAAAGCTGCGTTGCCTTGTCCGGCCATGGGGCGTTGCATGGAAGGCCCTTGGTTTGGTGCTCCTCCCGGACTGCCACTAGCGCTGCGCTGGCGGAGTGAGGTGTGGCGGCCAGGTAAAGCACTAGGGGCTCGAGGGGACGCGGCGCCACCATCACTGGTGGGATAGTGAGGTATCTATTGAGGTGTTGAAACGCCATGTCAGCCCCCGAGTCCACTCGAACGACCCCTTTTTCTTCATCAGTTTGAAGAACAGGAGAGCGTGCTCCCCTAGCTTGGAGATGAAGCACCCCAGCGAGGTCACACAGCCCACCAGCTTTTGCATTTCCTTATGAGTTTGTGGCGGACTCATCCTTTCTATTGCCTTAACCTTCTCCGGATTTGCCTTGATCCCCCTATGTGACACCAGAAAGCCCAACAACTTGCCGGAGGGGACGCCAAACACACATTTCTCCGGATTGAGCCGCAGGTCCACCTTGCATAGGCTGTCGAACGTCTCTTCCAGGTCCTTGATGAGGGTCTTGGCCTCCCGAGATTTCACCACTATGTCGTCGACGTAGGCCTCAGCGTTCCTCCCGAGCTGCTGGCCCAGAGCGACGTGCATGAGTCGTTGGAAGGTTGCCCCGGCGTTGCGCAGCCCAAAGGGCATGCAGGTGTAGCAGTACACCCCACATGGGGTCAGGAAGGCCGTCTTCTCGACATCCTGCACCGCCATCTTGATTTGGTGATACCCTGAGAATGCATCCAGGAAGCATAGCAGGTCACATTCGGCAGTGGAGTCGACGATCTGGTCGATGCGTGGCAGTGGAAAGGGGTCTTGAGGACACGCCTTGTTATGGTTGGTGAAGTCGACGCACATGCATTCCTTCTCGCCTTTTTAGGTACCACGACCGGGTTTGCCAGCCATTCTAGGTATGGCACCTCCCAAATGACACCAGCGTCTTGCAGCTTGCGGGTTTCTTGGACAATGAACGACTGTTTCTCTACGGACTGCCGTCGTGCCTTTTGCTTCACCGGGCGTACATTGGGGCACACAATGAGGTGATGCTCGATCACCCCCTGGAGCTCCCGCCAGGTCCTTGGGATCCCATGCAAACACCTCCTTGTTCGCCTGTAAATCGACCAACGCCTTTTCTTGGTCTGGGGCGAGGTTGGCACCTATGGTGAAAGTGGCTCCTGTTGACCCATCTTGGTTGACTGGTACCTGCTTCGTTTCGGCTCGGTCCTTAGAAAACAGCTGCTTCTTCTTCGCCGCGAAGCCCCCGGGGCTTCTCAGACCTCTCCCGCTTCTAGACGTGTGGCAGCCGCAGCCCTGAAGGTGAGCTTGAGAGCCGCCAGTGCCTCCTTGGTGTCCCCGGACATGGTGAGGACACCGCTGCTTCCCGGCATCTTCATGAGGTTGTAGGCGGGGTGAGTCGCTGCCATGAACTTGGCCAGGGCCGGGTACCCAAGGATGGCATTGTACGGGAGGCCGATATGGGCGATGTCGAAGTCGATGAGCTCGGTGCGGTAGTTGTCGCGGGTGACGGGGAGGCAGATCTGCCCCAGAGGGCTGGTGGAGCCGTCGACGACCCCGGAGAATGGCTTGCTGGGGCGGAGCCGGCTGTGCGACACGTGGAGCAAGCCAAAAGCCTCCACGGAGAGCACATTGAGTCTGGTCCCGCCGTCGATGAGGGTCTTGGTTACCGCCACATTACAGATGGTGGGGGTGCAAAGCATTGGGAGTGCGCATGCGCCCGTGGTGGTCACAAGATGGTCTCTCGAGTTGAAGGTGAGGTCGGCCTCGGGTGCCGCCCACCCTGGAGGAATCCCCTATCGCACGTAGGCGGCACTACTTGATGAAAGAACTGTTTGATATGGCGGCGCCTGAGAGCAGTCGAGGAGGGCTGCGATGCCGTGGTGTGCTGGTGTCGTGAAGTGTGCGATGAAGAGGCTGCGCAGCTCTTCCCAGGAGGCCACAGAAGACTCCGGCAGACTAAGAAGCCAGGCGCGTGGTACGCCCATGAGGGCCATGGGGAACCAATTAGCCATGACCTTGTCGTCGCCGGCTTCCGCCCAGACGGACTCCTCATACGCCCGGAGGAAGCTTGCAGGGTCCTCCGCGCCGTCGTAGCGAGGTGGCATCTTCGGCTTGAACTTGCGCGGCCACCGTACCTACCGCAAGGCGGGGCGAAGGCCCAGAGCCCCACAGTGCCTCCACGCGTGCCTGTCGGCCAGGACGGAGGAGCAACGCTCGCCATGAGGGAGGAACGGGGGAGCGAAGCGGATGGAGAGGCGAAGCTTCGACGCACCCCTACATGGCGCGCCAAATGTCGGATTTCGGGTTCCGCAGACCCTTAAGAGGTTCGAACACTGGGGTGCACACGAAGAACACTCTCTCCCTAGCATGCTCGCTAACGATCCCACGACCTAGCTTGCCAAACCCCAAGAACGAGTGACACAGAGATTTATCCTGGTTCGGGCCACCTTGCAGTGTAATACCCTACTCCAGCTTTGGGGTGGATTTCCTCGAGGGGCTGAGGATTAACTAGTACAGTGGATGAACAGCCTCAGGAGGTGAGGTGTTCTTGATCTCGATGAGCTGGTGGGTGTGGGTATGGTCTGAATGATCCTCCTTCCCTATGGTGGTGGCTAGGTCCTATTTATAGTGGCCTTGGTCCTCTTCCCAAATGTTGGTGGGAAGGGATCCCTCAATGGCCAAGTTTGAAGGGAGACAACTAGTACAAGCTATCCTGGCAAAAGTAGTCTTTGCCTGCAAAAGGCTCTGGTGGTGATGCCGCCATGGGCCCCGCGATGACCTCCGTCCTACCATCCTGGCAGTCTTGGTCTTGTTGCACCGATATGGAATCCTTTGCCTAATGCCTCGGGACCCCGCTCCTGCGCTTGCCTCCTGAGCACCAAAGTGGAAACTGGTACACTGCGCCCGCTGGCGCCCGCCTGGCCTTGGTCGTCATGGCTCACATCATGTGAACCTCGCGAGGTGCGCCCTGCATAGATATCTCCGCTCCTCGGGAGCCAGCCTAGTGAGGCTGCCCCCGGGGAGGTCTTGGTGTCATCCGCCTCGCGAGGCTTGACACCTCGCGAGGGTCTTGAGTTGTAGCTGCTGAAGCTGGGCCGTATCGGACCGTCGATGGAGCCACGCCATGGGCCGCAGGCAGGCAAGTCTGGGCACCCCCGGTCCCAGAACACCGACCGTAGCGTGCTTAAATTTGAATTAACCTACACATGCCACCAATTATAAGAAATATTAGTTAGAAGTATCATGTTCATGAGAGAAGAGAATCACAAATCGTTGCTAGTTCAAAAGTTAAATTGTGATTAGTTTGATAGAATAGGTGGATTAAGAATTAATCAAGGCAACAAGCAAGAACGAGATACAAAAGTAACATGGATGAACTACTAGAACGACGTCGGGGTGGAAGATCATAGTGAAGATGAGACCAGGTTTTGCTATATCCATCAACATTCGTGCGCCAACTTTCAGTCAGTAACACTTGAGAAAGTTTATCCAAGTTCAGCCATAAAAAAGCAGCGATCTTCTTGGTTCATGAACCCAACTCAGAACTTATATCCATGGCTTGTCTTCAATCTGACAGTTAAACTGGCAACCATCTTGAGTACATTTGTTCTGGTAGAGCAAGGAATGCACTGCAGGAAAAATAATATGAGAACATAATGTATTCGCTATCCAAATCTAGAACTAATTTCCTCCTTCACGTCAGTGTTGACCATGGTACCAGTACCTTTTATCCAAATATAGAAATCAAAATTTCCAAATTAGTCGACAACATGTTCAAAAACCCCCACCCTCCCGGATAGAAAATAGGATTCTAGGAACATACTGTGCGCATTTTAAAATCATGTGTTAGGATGAGAAGGACCAAGTGTGGCATCTCGCCGAGGGAGCAGAAACCTATAGGGTCCTCATACTTTGGGCACTTCAAATGAAACACACTAGATTTAGTAGGAAGAAAAATGCATCAATGGCGGCGGCTGCCATCCTAGGATTACCCGCGACCAAGGGACTTGGATTTATAGGGGATGGATGAAGAATTCATACCTGGTTCTCCATGAGAAAACCCTATGCAGTCGCCAAGAGGGGTTTTTCTCTGAACAAGCAGACAAGGGAGAAGGGGATTCAAGCCCAGTGAAATATTGCTGCTTCGTCCGTCCAGCTTACCGCTAAAGCTGGAAAGGTGGGGGTTTTGTGATTTGATGGCTCACTGGGCATTACTATGGTGCTACGACCGAGGTGAGTCTACCGTGCAGTTGTGCACTCTAATTTGGTGCATGGCACGTGGACCCCGTTGCCGGATGTCCCACATATCAGTGGAAGGAAGTAGAAAGGCAGGAGTAACTAGTTACACATAAATATTTTTTGACAGAGAGATACTCCCCCTATAAAGAAATATAAAAATCTTTAATATCACAACTTTATACATAAGAAAAATCAAGGGGAATATATATAACATAATATGGGGGTTCAACTGAGAATATAATACTCAGACAAGCTCATGGTTCTGGACTTTGGGCCACAGGCCGATGGGCCTGCATGTTTGGGGGCTCATGTGTTCTAACTCAGCGCATTTCATATTGCAAGCGATCAGTACAGCGCTGGTTTTAGATGCTGTTGCAAGGCGAATACAAAAAATTGAATAAAGCACGACAACTGTTAGAATGAAATCGAACAACAGTTCCTTACCAGCAGTCAGAGTTGCAATTCTTTTACGATATCCTACGTGATAAATAATACCATCGTACTACTTATATATACAAGACACTTGTTTCACCATGCCATATTATTACATCAAAATCTCTTAGAGGATAGATCAGTTCGGCGGTTGTGTGCTGCTACTAAAGAATTTCAAAGTTGATTTGGACCAGCTCTCCTTGCCGAGAAAGTTCGATTTTGACATCATCCCCTACCGCAAGATTTGATTTAGATTTGAACCTTGACCATCCTTTAGCATCAATCATCATGTGACCATCCTTTGTACTTATGGTATATTAAGTAGGTTCATTCACACCAAGGCTGCGCATGGTAAGAGAAACTTGGCCACGGTCGCCCGGATTGTTGAACGACTCCTTCGTTGCTCTAGGAATTCTTTGTTTGCAAACAAGAAGACATACACAAACAGTTAGATCAACACAGTGAATCATGTGAAACAAGATGGAAAGAAAAAAGAATGAAACACTTGGGCAGCCAATGCTTACCAAGAAGGTGGAGATGTTGGTTTTCGTAAGGACTTTGGTATATGCAGTGCGAACTGCAGCCCTATCTGTTGCCGGTGCAACTGCTAGTTCTGTTGCCGCTGCACGGGCCGGAGAAGATGCAAGTGCAACTTCAAATGTTGGTGCAGGTGCCAGAGCCATTGCTGGTGCCTGTGCTAGTGCGACTGGTAGTGCTGCTGCTGCTGTTGCCGGAGATGGTCCTCCTTGTGGAGCTAGTGCCGGTGTTGAAGTAGGTGTCGGTGTCGATGCCCGATCCTTCGATAGATCAGCCTGATCCGCTGACGCGGTCGGTGCCCAATCCTCAGGTGGATCAGACTGAGATGCTACCACTGTCAGTGCTAGAGCAAGTGCCGTCGGAGATGGTGCTGGTGCTTGATCCGTTGCTGAAGGTGGTACCGATGTGCGAGACAACAATGATCGTCTTTGGTCTGCTATGATCAACTTTCTAACTTGACTACGCTCCGTGACCTTGATCTAGTTTTTTTCTTCATTTCTTTCAAACGCGAGATGGACTAATTGTGGCGTGTTTGTTAAACCAAATTGTAGTTCATCATAGGGCTTCAGATTGTACTCAGATAACAGACTGATCCAATTGTGTCCAATAATATAAGTGATGGACAGTGCCTTCATTACTGACAGGGCATAAGAAGTGAAACCTGCAAAAATAACCATCATAGAGCAAACCAAACAGTTTATTTTGTGATGAATGTCACATGGCAAAACCCGCATCATAAAATTGCAGCAAAAGTAAGAAAACATGGCGTTAAATCAATAAGATTTAGACAGTAAATCAATAAGATTTACTTGATGTGACACAAGTGAATCTTACCCGGAAATCACTATGTTCAAGTTCTAAACAAAAGATTGATCATCCAATTACGCGTGGCATGCAAGGCCCCCACTTACTCCCACATGCAGGACAGTCCAAAGGTCGTGACAAATCGTATGGACCGAACATCCATGGGACTGGAAATCCTGGTGGGTGCGATAAACCCCGCAATGCATACAGATATTGGACTGTAACCATAATTGATAAACCGTCCTCACAAAAAAGATGATCTGGATACTTCAAAATATACATACTGAATTGAGTGGACAGACATTAACATAGACTGTTCTCAGGACCCACCACATAACAAAAGCGGCAGTACTAAACAATACAGGGTTCACACACACAAATCAAGTACTGAACAATAGTACTTACTATAGACAAGCAAATTTGCAGTAATTAAACTCTGCAGACTATTTCTTGCCACCGACCTACGGGATGAACCTCGCGTAACTGACTAGGCCATGGACTTTGTGAGAGATGTCTACCAGCACCATCACCATCTCGTCAACCTTGGAGAACCTAACAGAGTGGTCTTTCCACTCATAAACATGATGATGAAGATAGTCCGCATCAGATTTGTCGGGAAGCTTTACAAGAACCACACCCTTCATGATCGAAGGCACAACCAGGAAATCATTGTGGTGAAGTACACCCTCGAGAACACGCATGATAATAATGCTACAGGAAAACACTAGTTCAGGACACGAGGCAACAAGGACACAATAGCTGGATAGTTTAGCTCTAGAACTCATCCTCAGGTCTTCCATTTCCCATGACATGACTTTGAGAACTTCATCTCCACCGCGAACCTGGTTCTAATTCAAACAGAAACCAAATATTTTATTACTACCTCCGTTCAGAAATATAAGATGATTTTCGATATTTTACTCCATACAAGACTACATATATGCACAGAAATGAGTGAACAAAGACACTAGAACATGTCTTCAAAGTCATGAGAGCAGAGGGATTACTTGCAATATCCATAACTTAAGTTACTGAGGGTAACATACTCTCTTCAAAGGTAGCATTGGTGTTCATAAAGTAGTTGAAAGTAATCTATAAGAAATCAGTGTCAACCTCTCGCATGTTTTGGTCAAAAGAGGAATTTAGAACCGTCATTTGGCACCAAAAATCACATGCAAGATCACCCAGAAAGTTGTACTACTAGTACTAGTACTGCGTGTTAGATGAAAAAACACGATCAAGATCGAGAAAAAGATCTTCAGGAAGAGATATTACCTGGACTTGCTTAATGAGGGATCCTGGAGAGGGGGCCTTGGATAGGGTGATGGCCTTGAGCTTGTCTGTGGTAGTCTCGGTGGGGTGCTTGCGCTTCTTCGTACCCTGAGCCTCGACGGTTTTGGCCAGAGCCATAGACATCACTTCGGACGGTACTCTAGGGTCCATCAAGAAACTGCCAAATACAAATAAAAGAAAAGAAACCATAATCACAAACCCAAAAGAAGAACATAGAGGGAGTTATAGATCAGTCTCGGGGTTGCAAGATCGGGCCTTGGCCAGAATCAACACCATTGATGCGCTCACCTTTCCTTCTTTGGGAGAGAAGAACAATGGCAGAAGCAGGTCAGGGTTTTCTTGAAGAAATGAGGAACAAGATGAGGGAGAAGCGAGTTGGGGTTTTCTTCAGGAGAGGAAGCTGAGGGAGAAGAGTGAAATGATGGTTGCTTCGTCCGTCCAACTTACTGCTGGAAAGGTGGGGGTTTTGTGATTTGACAGCTCATTGGGCATTACGGTGGTGCTTCGATCAGGGTAGTCTACTGTGTAGTTGGGCACTCTAGTACGAAGTAATTTAGTGCAGGGCTAGTGGACCCCGATGCTGGCTATTCCACATGCCGGCGAAAGTGGGTAGCAAGGTTCCCGATGACCGCCGAGGAGGATCCGCACAGTAGAGCGTGTCCACTATTTCTGAAGGGAAAAGATTACAGCAAGCATTTCCACTCTTACGACGGAGGAGTGCGAAACACGACAGCCACTTGAACTTACATAGTGCTCCTACTACTAGGCATGTGTAGTGGTTCATACGTCAGTACTACATAATCTTGTTGCTAGTGTAGTAAGATATGACGATAACAAATGATGTTGTGCGCATGTCAACTATATGAATAGTAATGTAATATAGTACCCCTTGTTTGACTGTCCGGTCGAGAATGAACGGTGAGATCAATTTTAACAGAAGTAGGTCTACAGTGCACGGAGAGTACGGTGCTACAGTACTCCATGGAACATGAACCATATGAAGCACGAATCAGTGTTAGGCAGGGTGTATGAAGGGTGCATGGGATGGGAGCAAATGTTCCCTTCTCAACCCACTTTTGGGTGTTTGGCAAAGTGCATGAAGGGTGCATGAGTCCACGCTAGTAGGTTAACACAAATACACTAGGAGCATGCATGAAGAGGGTGCTGAGATGAGCATGCACGAAGAGGGAACAACTATATTGAGATGAGAATGCAACCAAACACACCCACACTCTTTGTGCTACAGTGACTGATCTGCACCGTCTGAGTTTGATGCAACGGTCATGTTGCGCCGACACATAGACATGCCCATGCAGAGGACGTCTAAACACCACCGAAGTCCCTCTGCTTCTCGAGGCACATGATGTTGGTGATGCAGGATGCCACCGCTCGCAGAGCCCGCTCCCGATCGATGGGAGCCAGCTCATCAAAGATGGCATCCAATGGCATGAATGGATTCCGGTGACGGGCCCCTGAGAGGATTCGCCTGGCAACGGCGACAGCAGCCCGCAACCCCTCCTTGTCCAGTTTCGCCCCCACTAAGGGAGTCCAGGATTATGGGGTCCTCGGGCGTCCGGGCTATGTGATATGGGTCGGACTAATGGGCCATGGAGATACAAGACGAAAGACTTTCCCCGTGTCCGGATGGGATTCTCCTTGGCATGGAAGGCAAGCTTAGTGTGCGAATATGAAGATTCCTTTCTCTGTAAACCAACTCGGTGCAAACCCTAGTCCCCTCCGGTGTCTACATAAAACGGAGGGTTTAGTCCATAGACGCAGACACAATCATAATCATACAGGCTCGACATCTAGGGTTTAGCCATTACGATCTCATGGTAGATCAAATCTTGTAACCCCTATATTCATCAAAGTCAATCAAGCAGGACATAGGGTATTACCTCCATCAAGAGGGCCCGAACATGGGTAAATATCGTGTCCCCTGTCTCCTGTTACCATCGATCCTTAGACGCACAGTTCGGGACCCCCTACCCGAGATCTGTCGGTATTGACACCAACATTGGTGCTTTCATTGAGAGTTCCACTATGCTGTCATCGAAAGGCTCGATGGCTCCATCAATCATCTACAACAATGCTGCCGCGAAGGAGATTTTTCTCCTCGGCCAGATCTTTGTATTTGGCGGCTTCGCACTACGTGCCAACTCGGTTGGCCACCTGGAGCAGATCGACAGCTATGCCCCTGGTCACCAGATCAGTTTTGGAAATATGAACTATGTCGTTGATATCTGATGATACTTGACCTTCCAAGGGTTCGCGGCCTCAACCACCGATCCGTCCTTAGATCCGAAGCGCGTAATCAGGTCCGAAGACGGGAGTCTAGAGCCCGCCGGACTCTCTGCGGCCTTAGATCTCAACACCGAGAGAATAGCGTCTCTGGCAATCACTGCAAGACCGGACTCTTCTTCGGATACTACTTCCAAACTCTGGAGGCCCACGTCATGCGAGCTCGGCCCAGAACCTTCCGACCCCATCCAAACCCCGCTCTTAAACGAGGCTTTGGACTTAATGCGATCCCTTTGCATCACAAAGGAACCGCTTCTGAATCATGCCCAGCCCGGACTATGGGATGGAAATAGGGAATTTTACTTCCCACCCACCACCCACTTCATAGCCACTGTCGAGGACCTAACTGACATGCTTGATTACGCTTCTGAAGACATCGACGGTATGGACGACGATGCCGGAGAGGAGCAGGCCCAAAACTCGCCAGTCACCGGACGTTGGACGGCACCTACTCGTATGATGTATACATGGTGGATACACCTAAAAACGGCGACGGCGATGATGAGAAAAACCCAGTCGAGGATGAACCTCCTGAGATACCGCCGAAACATTGACGTCAGCGGCGCCACTCTAAATGGCGTCGCGGTAAGAACAACAATACCGGCACCTAAGACAATGATACTCCAGAGAACACCGAAGACCAAGAAAACCTCATCGAACCAACATCCAAACAGGATGATCGGGAGGACGGGCAAGTTGACCGTGATGAACAAACAGGGAACAACGACTCGGAGGACAGCAACTATCTGCCACTCTCCGAAGACGACATATACTACAAAAAAGACACATCCGTGACATTTTGGGCCGAACGGAACTTTTTCCTGTCATACTTATGACCCTTCTATGATGATAATTGTGACAGAACCCGGTATCATCATAGATGTGGTGGGCTCCTACTTCTATGACAGAAAATCATGACAGAAAATGGGCTTTTCGTCCTGGGCGGGCCAGAGATGCAGATGCATGACATTCTTTGGGTCATCCATGACGGAAAAAACCATGGTAGAAGTGAGGGCGAGGAAAATATCGGGGAGTTCCCAGTTACGGTGGGTGGTCGGGGGCCGAGCGATGCGCGTTTCTCTCGTACATACGCGCGTGTGTGCGAGGCGTTGCGTTCTAACTGAACCCGAGCGAGGCGTTGGGATCTAACTGAACCCGAGCGATTGCACTGCAGCCTACGCGTTACTGAACCCGAGCGATCGATCGATCCCTTGCTGTTAACTGAACCTGAGTGATTCCTTTGCTACTGCTGCTAACTGAAACCGATCGAACACTGTTGCCTCCTTCCCTGGATAAACAGTTCCTGGTGGGGGGTCGGATGAACAGGAACCAATGGTAGTATAGGCCGTTGCCGCTGGATGAACAGTACCCCGATCGATCAAGCCGGTGGATGAACAGGACCCCGTGGAGGGATGGATGAACAGGACCCCGTGGAGGGATGGTTGAACAGTAGCTGGTG
Organism: Triticum urartu; assembly: GCF_056163025.1. NCBI lineage: Eukaryota > Viridiplantae > Streptophyta > Magnoliopsida > Poales > Poaceae > Triticum > Triticum urartu. Next base: position 366,710,634 of record NC_141878.1, read on the forward strand.
GAGGGCTGGATGAACAGTAGCCTGTGGAGGGGTGGTTGAACAGGACCCCCGTGGAGAGGGCTGGTTGAACAGTAGCCGGTGGAGGAGCGCGCGATGGAGGCTGGATGAATAGGAGCCCGCGGATGAACAGTCGGAGGTGGAGGCTGGAGGAGGTCGACGGTGGATGAACAGTAGCCCGTGGAGTCAGTCGACGGTGGAGAAGAACAGTATCCCGTGGAGTCCCGTTTTGCGGTACGCCACACCCCTCCCGATGAACAGGGCCCCTGTTTCGACTGTAGCGCTCCAACACAAGTCCGTTTCCTCCGTGTTGCGGTACGCCACACCCCTCCCGATCAACAGGACCCCGTTTCGACCGTAGGAGGTCCGTTTCCTCCGTTTGCGGTACGTCAGACCCCTCCCGATGAATAGGATCCCGTTTCCACCATGGCTGGTCGAACACAAGGCAGTTTTCTCTGTTCCGCGGTACGCCATGCCTCGTTTCCATCGCATGTTCCGTCCAAGCAGGTTCGCTCCCGATGAACAACACGCGTTCTATTGCCTCCCGATGAACACGACGCGTCCCGTTGCCTCCCCATGAACACGATGACGACACAGTTTCTCCGTTCCGACCCAGCCACATCCATGTACACGAGCCCTGGCCATACGTATGCGCGAGTAGGCGTTCGAGACCCCGCTCGTAAGTACGTACGGGGCCATATTTACTTTCTTGCACCCTGGCCGCTGTACATATGTTTACATGCTACGTGCGCGCCTCTACTACCACACGTGCGCGCCTCTACTACCACACGTGCCCTTCCTTACACGGCCACGGTTCATCGCTGCAGCCTGCAGACAGACCGATCGACCAGTATGTACATACACGTTCGCGAGCAGAATGACAACGCTACGTACGCTTCGACCGGGTGGGTCCCGACTGTCACGCACTTCCTTGCATGCGAAGATGTAGCTAGTGGGTCCCAGCGGCCAGGGGGCCAATCATTTTTTTTGCCCGTAAAATGGACGCACTTCCTTGCGTGCGAAGATGTAGCTGGTGGGTCCCAGCAGTCAGGGGGAAACATATTTTTTTCGCGAAATACGGTGGTCCGTCCGGTGGGTCCCTGCTGTCAGGTGGAGGAACAATTATTTTCCGCATAATAAGGAGGCACTTTCTTGCTGCGGCCGTGGACCCAGCTGTCAGCCTCTCCATGTATAGTACTCTTCCAATGGAAGTCGGTCGTTGACCACATTGACAACGCCGCGCCGAGAGCACCAAGGCGGTGGACGACGGCGAGGCCTAGGAAGGGGACGACGCGGAGCCGGGGAAGACATGGCAGTGGATGCCCACGCGGAGAGGACTATGAGGGTTCACTGGTTTGGCTGTGGTGTGAGGATACCGTCGCCGCAGGGCCTGGCCAGTGGTGGGAGTGGTAGGGGAGGTGAGGCCTCCGCGGCAGCATAGCCGGCCACGGGAGGCAGGAGCAGGCGACTGGAGTAAGAACACCAGAGGTTGAAGAATCACAACAACCGTTGCATGGACATTGTACGGTCACTGCAGCTAGAATCGTTTATATTGACTAAGTTGACAAAGCCCTTGTTACATGTCAAGTTAGTAGGCCCACGGGTCAGCCTCCGAAACGGTGCGCCCCAGATGTCCGGGGGAGGAATCATTTTTGGGCGGCTGAAGCTAGAATATCCGAGATTGAAGAAGAAGCACGACATCCGTTGGATGGACATCCGATGGACACTGCTGCTAGAACCGTGTGTTGACTATAAGTTGACAAAGCCTTGCATACGCGTCAACTTAGTAGGCCCACAAGTGTGTGGCAGAGAACTTATAGCCCATTTGCGATTTGTAAGAATGTACAGCCCATTTTTGAATTCTGATGGAATTTAGACAACAATTAATAGTTTCAACCAACCGTTCAAAACAGAATTCAATAAAATTTCCCACATTTTGATGGGATCCGAAGTATTTTTATCCTGAAATTTCTAGTCAGATTAAATACAATTTCAATATAAATTTGTATTACGTAAAAATCCAACGAAACATTGCGCGCACAACAATTAATGAAATTAAAATTTTCAAAATCCAGAAATATTATTTTATAAAGTAATTACGTGTTTGGTGCATTTTTTATAGTTTACGTCCCATTTTTTATTTCTTAAAGCCCATTTTCTTGTTAAGCCTAATGCATCCCTCCTAGGAAAGATTTGCAGCCCAGCGGGGCGGAGAATAACAAGTTGACCTTGCGTGGGTATTCCACAAAAAAAAGTATAGCTGGGCTAGCCATTTTCAGCTTGAAAAAAATTAATATCTGGGCTGGATATCTTGCCTGGGCTAGATGGGCCACATCCCGCCCAGTTAATACCCTGCTCTCCTCTGAACAACAACGAAAACATCGCCCAGGAAAAACTCTGCAGTGCTCACACCTCAAAAAGACAAATACTGCTCGAGCTGCTTGGTCCCAGCTGTCGGCCGCTCCTTGTGCAATTATCTCGTTTATTGACTACATAGGTTGACAATGGTGTGGGACCCTGATGTCAGGAAACCAGGAGGAAGCAAAAAATATTTGATATGTCTCCAACGTATCTATAATTTTTGATTGCTCCATGCTATTATATATTCTGTTTTGGATACTTAATGGGCTTATTTAAACACTTTTATATTATTTTTGGGTACTAACCTATTAACCGGAGGCCCATCCCAAATTGTTGTTTTTTTGCCTATTTCAGTGTTTTGCAGAAAAAGAATATCAAATGGAGTCCAAACGGAATGAAACCTTCGGGAGCGTGATTTTTGGAACAAACATGATCCAGAGGACTTGGAGAGCATGTCAAGCAACCAACGAGGAAGCCACGAGGCAGGGGGCATGCCTACCCCTCCTGGACGCGCCCTCCACCCTCGTGGGCCCCTCGTGGCTCCACCGACCTACTTCTTCCTCCTATATATACCTACGTACCCTGAAAACATTGAGGAGCACCACGAAAACCTAATTCCACCGCCCCAACCTTCTGTACCCTTAAGATCCCATCTTGGGGCCTTTTCCGGTGCTCCGCCGGAGGGGGCATTGATCACGGAGGGCTTCTACATCAACACCATAGCCTCTCCGATGATGTGTGAGTAGTTTACCTTAGATCTTTGGGTCCATTGTTATTAGCTAGATGGCTTCTTCTCTCTCTTTGGATCTCAATACAAAGTTCTCCTCGATTCTCTTGGAGATCTATTCGATGTAATCTTCTTTTGTGGTGTGTTTGTCGAGATCCGATGAATTGTTGGTTTATGATCAAGATTATCTATGAACAATATTTGAATCTTCTCGGAATTATTTTATGTATGATTGGTTATCTTTGCAAGTCTCTTTGAATTTTCAGTTTGGTTTGGCCTACTAGATTGATCTTTCTTGCAATGGGAGAAGGGCTTAGCTTTGGGTTCAATCTTGCGGTGCTCGATCCTAGTGACAGTAGGGGAAACGACACGTATTGTATTGTTGCCATCGAGGATAAAAAGATGGGGTTTATATCATATGGCATGAGTTTATCCCTCTACATCATGTCATCTTGCTTAAAGCGTTACTCCGTTCTTATGAACTTAATACTCTAGATGCATGCTGGATAGCGGTCGATGTGTGGAGTACTAGTAGTAGGTGCAGGCAGGAGTCGGTCTACGTGTCATGGACATGATGCCTATATACATGATCATACCTAGATATTCTCATAACTATGCTCAATCCTATCAACTCCTCGACAATACTTTGTTCACCCACCGTAATACTTATGCTATCTTGAGAGAAGCCACTAGTGAAACCTGTGGCCCCCGGGTCTATTTTCCATCATACAAGCTTCCAATCTATTTTATTTTGCAATCTTTACTTTCAATTTATATCATAAAAATACCAAAAGAATTATCTTATTATTATTATCTCTATCAGATCTCACTCTGGCAAGTGGCCGTGAAGGGATTGACAACCCCTTTACTGCGTTGGTTGTGAGGTTCTTATTTATTTGTGTAGGTACGAGGTGACTCGCATGTTGTCTCCTACTGGATTGATACCTTGGTTCTCAAAAACTGAGGGAAATACTTACGCTGCTTTGCTGCATCACCCTTTCCTCTTCAAGGGAAAACCATCGCATGCTCAAGATGTAGCAAGAAGGATTTCTGGCGCCGTTGCCAGGGAGATCTACGCCAAGTCAAGACATACCATGTACCCATCACAACTCTTATCCTTCACATTACATTATTTGCCATTTGCCTCTCGTTTTCCTCTCCCCCACTTCACCCTTGCCGTTTGATTCGCCCTCTTTTCTTTTCGCCCTCTTTTTCGCTAGCTTCGTCGTTATGGCCAATCCTTTATCTACTCCTTTGTCTCCCGAGAATGAAGTTCCTAATTTAAACAAAGGGAGGGAGAAAATCTAAAAGATGCTTGGTACAGAATTTGCAATGCGCAAAATAGATCTACTAGGAAGCAATATACTTCCGTTCTTCTTCGCAATTTTTATGTAGGCATCACTCCTTGGAATAGATATATTCTTGATACCATAACCGGAGGAAATTTCTTGGGTAGCCATACTATTGATTCTTACAATGCTATGATAGATTTGTTTGGCCCACCACCTCTTTTGGTTAATGGAACTGTTTTAACTTTGGAACATGTGATGCAACGACTTGAAATTATTGAAAATAAATTTGCCACCATAGAGTTGATTGAAAATTTGGATAGCAAGATCCATACCAAAATTACCCAATACGGATCTAAGGTAGGCGTTGCTCTTAAAATTTTTAAAGAAAGGGGACCTATGGTTAATGAAAAGATAGATCAAGATTCCACTAGAATTGATAAAATTGAGGATATTATTACCAACTTAGGGTCTACCTTTTCTTCCGTGAAAAACACTCCTCCTAATGCTAAGATTGCCAAATTGATGTATGTTCCTAAAAATAAGGGTGAAACTTCTAGTAAGGGAAATGCGGACCTCAAATCCATAAGTGTTCACCCCAACTTTCTTACTATCCATAAGGAACCTTTTGCTACTAATGATTTTATTGATTTCGTGCCTAGGAGTTTGATAATTAATAAAAATAAAGAAACTCCTAGGAGTTACAGGTGTCTTATTGAAGAATTGCCTACCAAATATGGCAATACCTAGATCTATCTTCGCTTTTATGCCTAGCTAGGGGCATTAAATGGTAGCGCTTGTTGGGAGGCAACCCAATTTTATTTTTTTCCTTGCTTTTTGTTCCTGTTTAGTAACAAAATAATTTATCTATCCTCTGTTTTGGTTGTGTTTTTTGTGTTTAATTAGTGTTTGTGCCAAGTAGAACCGTTGGGAAGACTTGGGGAAAGTCTTTTTGATCTTGCTGTAAAAAACAGAAACTTTAGCACTCACGAGAATTGCTGCCATTTTTTATTGGAAAGTGCTATTTAGTTAATTATTTTTGCATATGATTAATAAATAAATTCCTCACGTCCAACAATTTATTTTAGAATTTTGGGGGTTCCAGAAGTGTGCGTTAGTTACAGATTACTACAGACTGTTCTGTTTTTGACAGATTCTGTTTTTCATGTGTTGCTTGCTTATTTTGATGAATCTATGGCTAGTAATGGAGTTTATAAACCATAGAGAAGTTGGAATACATTAGGTTTAACACCAATATAAATAAATAATGAGTTAATTACAGTACCTTGAAGTGGGGTTTTGTTTTCTTTCGCTAACGGAGCTCACGAGATTTTCTGTTAAGTTTTGTGTTGTGAAGTTATTAAGTTTTGGGTAAAGATTTGATGGATTATGGAACAAGGAGTGGCAAGAGCCTAAGCTTGGTAATGCCCAAGGAACCCCATGGTAAAATCCAAGGACACCAAAAAGCCTAAGCTTGGGGATGCCCCGGAAGGCATCCCCTCTTTTGTCTTCGTCTATCGGTAACTTTACTTGGAGCTATATTTTTATTCACCACATGATATGTGTTTTTCTTGGAGCGTCTTGTATGATTTGAGTCTTTGCTTTTTAGTTTACCACAATCATCCTCGCTGTACACACCTTTTGAGAGAGACACGCATGAATCGGAATTTATTAGAATACTCTATGTGCTTCACTTATATCTTTTGAGCTATATAGTTTTTGCTCTAGTGCTTCACTTATATCTTTTAGAGCACGGTGGTGGTTTCATTTTATAGAAATAATTGATCTCTCATGCTTCACTTATATTATTTAGAGAGTCCTTTAGAAAAACATGGTAATTTGGTTTTGATATTATAAAAAACTTTCACATAAGTGCATTGAATACTAAGAGAAGTTTGATACTTGATGATTGTTTTGAGATATGGAGATAGTGATATTAAAGTCATGCTAGTTGAGTAGTTGTGAATTTGAGAAATACTTGTGTTGAAGTTTGCATGTCCCGTAGCATGCACGTATGGTAAACGTTGTGTAACAAATTTGAAACACGATGTGTTATTTGATTGTCTTCCTTATGAGTGGCGGTCGGGGACGAGCGATGGTGTTTTCCTACAAATCTATCCCCCTAGGAGCATGCGTGTAATACTTGGTTTTTGATGACTTGTAGATTTTTGCAATAAGTATGTGAGTTCTTTATGACTAATGTTTCGTCCATGGATTATACGCACTCTCACCCTTCCATCATAGCTAGCCTCTTCGGTACCGTGCATTGCCCTTTCTCACCTTGAGAGTTGGTTCAAACTTCGCCAGTGCATCCAAACCCCGTGATATGATACGCTCTATCACACATAAACCTCCTTATATCTTCCTCAAAACAGCCACCATACCTACCTATTATGGCATTTCCATAGCCATTCCGAGATATATTGCCATGCAACTTTCCACCGTTCCATTTATTATGACACGCATCATAATTGTCATATTGCCTTGCATGATCATGTAGTTGACATCGTATTTGTGGCAAAGCCACCGTTCATAATTCCTTCATACATGTCACTCATGAGTCATTGCACATCCTGGTACACCGCTGGAGGCATTTATATAGAGTCATATATTGTTCTAGTATCGAGTTGTAATCATTGAGTTGTAAATAAATAAATAGAATGTGATGATCATCATTAATAGAGCATTGTCCCAAAAAAAGAGAAAGGCGAAATAAAAAAAGAAGGCCAAAAAATATAAAAATAAAAGGGGCAATGCTACTATCCTTTTTCCACACTTGTGCTTCAAAGTAGCACCATGATCTTTATGATAGAGAGTCTCTTGTTTTGTCATTTTCATATACTAGTGGGAATTTTTCATTATAGAACTTGGCTTGTATATTCCAACAATGGGCCTCCTCAAGTGCCCTAGGTCTTCATGAGCAAACAAGTTGGATGCACACCCACTTAGTTTCTTTTGTTGAGCTTTCATACATTTATAGCTCTAGTGCATCAGTTTCATGGCAATCCCTACTCCTTGCATTGACATCAATTGATGGGCATCTCCCTAGCCCATTGATTAGCCGCGTCACTGTGAGACTTTCTCCTTTTTTTGTCTTCTCCACATAACCCCCTTCATTATATTCTATTCCACCCATAGTGCTATATCCATGGCTCACGCTCATGTATTGCGTGAAAGTTGAAAAAAGTTTGAGATTAGTAAAGTATGAAACAATTTCTTGGCTTATCATCGGGGTTGTGCATGATGAGAGCATTCTTATGTGACGAAAATGGAGCATGACCAAACTATATATTTTGTAGGGATGAACTTTGTTTGGCCATGTTATTTTGAGAAGACATGATTGCTTAGTTAGTATGCTTGAAGTATTATTATTTTTATGTCAATATTAATCTTTTATCTTGAATCTTTCGGATCTGAACATTCATGCCACAATAAAGAAAATTACATTAAGAAATATGTTAGGAAGCATTCCACATCAAAAATTCTGTTTTTATCATTTACCTACTCGAGGACGAGCAGGAATTAAGCTTGGGGATGCTTGATACATCTCCAATGTATCTATAATTTTTGATTGCTCCATGCTATTATATATTCTGTTTTGGATGTTTAATGGGCTTATTTATACACTTTTATATTATTTTTGGGACTAACCTATTAACCGGAGGCCCAGCCCAAATTGCTGCTTTTTTGCCTATTTCAGTGTTTCAAAGAAAAAGAATATCAAACGGAGTCCATACAGAATGAAACCTTCGGGAGCGTGATTTTTTGAACAAACATGATCCAGAGGACTTGGAGTGGACGTCTAGCAACCAACAAGGAAGTGGGGAGCGCCTACCCCCTGGGCGTGCCCTCCACCCTTGTGGGCCCCTTGTGGCTCCACCGACCTACTTCTTCCTCCTATATACACCTATGTACCCTGAAAACATCGAGGAGCACCACTGTCGGTGTCAAAACCGGCGGATCTCGGGTAGGGGGTCCCGAACTGTGTGTCTAAGGCGGATGGTAACAGGAGGCAGGGGACACGATGTTTTACCCAGGTTCGGGCCCTCTTGATGGAGGTAAAACCCTACGTCCTACTTGATTTATTCTTGACAATATGAGTATTACAAGAGTTGATCTACCATGAGATCGAAGAGGCTAAACCCTAGAAGCCAGCCTATGGTATAATTGTATGTTGTCCTACGGACTAAAACCCTCCGGTTTATATAGACACCGGAGGGGGCTAGGGTTACACAAGGTCGGTTACAAAGGAGGAGATATCCATATCCGTACTGCCTAGCTTGCCTTCCACGCCAAGTAGAGTCCTATCCGGACACGGGACGAAGTCTTCAATCCTGTATCTTCATAGTCCAACAGTACGGCCAAAGGATATAGTCCGGCTGTCCGGAGACCCCCTAATCCAGGACTCCCTCTGTAGCCCCTGAACCAGGCTTCAATCACGATGAGTCCGGCGCGCAATGTTTCTTCGGCATTGCAAGGCGGGTTCCTCCTCCGGATACACCACAGAAGAATTTGAATAAAAGTATAGTGTCCGACCCTGCAAAATAAGTTCCACATACCACCGTAGAGAGAATAATATTTCCACAAATCTAATCTGCTGACACGTTTTGGCAACATGACATCATGCCATGGCTCGGTGATTATTCAAGCCGTTTTTCTTTAACTAGCCCCGCACATAACGCGAGACAGTTTCTTGACATGTCTTGTCAAAGCAGAGATTGTGTCCCCCTTATTACGGGATTCTCATCAATACGGGTGTGGGTAACCCAACCGCGCCATCAATTACGGCGCTTGGGGGATAAGCGAGTTTTACCAGGCTAGTGGGGGCGCATAGTTTCGGCCGCCCTTATAAGGGGATAAGGTTTAACCTTTTTCTACCCATGCCTTCTTCCTCCTTGCTCATCCATTCTTGCGCAGTCGAGCTCCAACGCCCAAGTCCACATCCTTCTCCTCAACCTTCTCCAAACATGTCCAGAGCGGGAGGCAAGTGTATGGCTTCCTCCGTCACGGAGGGACACATCAAAAGGCCGCGAATATCGCGCATCGGCTGCCCGCTGCGGGGCAGATCGTTCCTACCCCGGAACCTCACGAGAGGGTAGTTTTCCTCCACCACTTCCTCCGCGGACTGGGGTTTCCCCTCCATCCATTCGTCTGCGGTCTTATGTTCTACTACGGGCGGGACTTTCATGATCTGGCCCTGAACTTCATCCTCAACATTTCGACGTTCATCATCATGTGTGAGGCTTTCCTCCGCATCCGGCCCCACTTCGGCCTGTGGCTGAAGACCTTCAATATCAAGCCGAAGGTGGTGGGAGGCCAACAAGCGGAATGCGGTGGAGCCATGGTGGGTCCTTCGTGGAGATCATAAAGGGGTGGCAATCGGCATGGTTCCACATCACCGAGCCGTGCGACACCAACTGGGTGGTGGCCCCCGAGTTTCGATCTGGAATCCCCACGTGGCTTACCTCCTAGAAAGAGAAGGGCCTATCCTGGGGTTCATCGGTGGAGCTGGACGGACTCCAGAAATGTATCCGGAATATGGAAAGCAAGAAGCTCAAGCTTGTCAACATAGTCCAAGTCATGCTCTTCCGCCGGATCCTCCCGTGTCAACAACGGGATTTCAACTTGTGGGAGTTCGACCCGGCCCAGCACCAGACTCTGAGCGAGCTCTTCGACACGACGCACAAGGACGTACGGAGGGTGCTGTTCAACGGTGCCAAGGTCCCTCCCTCTCTCACCGAGGACCGTGGGCTAAGCGCGTAGCGCCCTGCGAACCCGGTAAGTTTTGTACATCTGGTAGGATTTTTACTTCCCATAGCTTAACCACGTGCGGGGTCTGAGCTCTCATGCCTTTGACAGGACTTGGTGGGGGCATTGGAGAAGATCAACTGTCCGGCCCCTCTGCCAGAAGACACTGCAGATGCTCTCCTGACGGAGATGTTGACTCCGGCTCCTTACAAGGTGCCGGAGAAGACCAAGAAGAAGGCCAAGGGAACCCGAAAGAGTTCCCAACGCCAGGTGGTATCGGACTCATCGTCCGATGACTCTGCGATGCACTCCTCCCACAAAGACGAGGAGGAAGATGAAGATGCTCCCCCTCCACCCGAGGGAGACAAGAAAAGGAAGGCCGCCCCAACCAGGGGGGGGCGAAGGGTCCAAGAAGGGAAGGACTCTCCTTCCGGACTGCTCCACCACTGCCGCCAGAGACGAAGACGAGTGGTTGCTCAAGCCCAAGCCCCTGGCAAAGTCGTAAGTATTCGGATACCAGAGTAACTCATAGCATATCTTTGTCGCACTGCTTCTCCTAACGCCGAATATGATTATGCAGACCGCCCCAAGCCCATATCGACGTATCTTCGTCGGGCGGCTCCTTGGACTCGTCAGATATGGATAGCGATCCACTTCCGACCGCCACCTCCCCTTGCCCTACGGACAATGCCGAGGTGCTGTCTCAAGAGGCACCAGGGCGAGGGGAGACAGTCCCGGAGGCGCCTCAAGGCGACCTTCCGGACTCCAGAAGCAGAGGGAGTAAGGCTCCCGAGGGCTCCGAGTTCGGTATTCGGCCAAACGTTGCGCCGGAACCTCCAGTGGTTCCGGACTCAGGCAGACGGCCTCCTTCCAAAAGGGGCAAGACGCCCGTGTCGGTGACCTCTGTCCATCCAGAGGCACGGGACAATCTGCCAGGAGCGCTTCGCAGCGCTTCCATCGACGAAGAGCACCGCACTATTATGAGTGCGGTGAACCGGAAGGTTCAGTCCGCCAAGAGCGGACTGACTGAAGCCTGTGCCAGCCTTCTAACAGGCTTTGAGGTAAGTATTTGAAATATAGGGAAAAATATTACCGCATAGACAGTAGCCCCTGATGCTCTGTTTGGTGTTCAAAAAGAAAAGCCGAATAGAGGATCAACTAATATCCGCAGGAGTCTAATATAAGTCTGTCTATATGCGTATGCAGGCTTTGCTGCTGACCTCTGTTGCACTAACTGTGGAGGTCGCCGTACTGAAGCAGGACCTCGAAGGGTCCAAGAAAGAGCTCGGCCTTGCCAAGAGGCAGCTTGAGGAGAATAAAGGTAAGTAATACCTAGTCTATAGATATGTATATATACAAAAAGGATGCGATTGGAAAATGACAGGATCATCTTCAATTTGCTAGGGGCCACGACCGAAGTGGCAACCCTTAAGCAAGCTCTATCCGAGGCCGAAAACAAAGCGGCCCAGGAGCACACTGAGCGGGAAAAACAAGAGGCACGAGTGGGCGAGGTGCAGCAAGAGCTCCACTCTCTCGTGACGAAGCACGAGGTGTTGGAGCTTGACTTGAAGACGCGAGAGTCCGAGCTTGGCGCGGCCCTTGAGAGTGCAAAGAGTGCCAAGGCTGAAGCCCAAAAGGGCCTCCAGGAAATTGATGTGATGAAGAAGATAGCGGCGGGTAAGGCATTCAATATGCAAAGCAAGCATGTGAAAGTAAATTACTTGTTACTTACCCGAGTCCGGAGCTCTCCAGGAGCATTCGCAGATTCGCCCCGCAGCGTGTCAAATGCCGCACAGTTTTACTAGGCCGAGGAGGGAAGCTCAACGGAGAAGCTGTTCTGGTCTCAGTATACTGGGACCGAACACCCGATGCCTCTGAGCGACCAGCTGAAGCAACTGGTCAAGCTGCACAAGGCGGCCAAACAGGCCATGAAGCGCTTTATAGTCGGGATGTGGCCTGGTGACGCCCTTCCCAACAGCTACTTCGGCCTGGTGAGGCGGCTTGTGGATGCCTGCCCACGACTGGAAGTCATCAAGCGGTCCGTCTGCATCGAAGGTGCACTCCGGGCTTTCGCTCGTGCGAAGGTGCACTGGGCCAAGATGGACGCCGTGAAGCTGGTGAAGGAAGGGCCGCCGCAGGGCAAGGAGCATCGCCACCCCGAGATGTACTATGAGGGTGTCCTAAAGGGTGCCCGTATTGTAGCGGACGAGTGTGCGAAAGATGTAATATTTGAATAAACTTGCTCGTGTAATCCTGTATTATGAAAACTTGTTCATATGCGCTATGCAACGCTTGTTTGAATTTAAAATATTGCCTTCTGTTCGGCTTTTATCAAATCTCAGAGATGGCTAGTCGTCGGCTTCTGTCCCCATGCCACGAGTGCTGGGGTGTTCGGGATAAACCTGAGCACTCTTGTTCCCATTTTTGGGTCCTTCGAGGGAGGTGCTCAGCACAACGAACAAGGCAATCAGACTATAATGTGTTATCACTCTCACTTAGCCATAGAATTCTATAATTTTAAATTTTGGCGAAGCCCCTAGTATTCAGAAGGCCGAATTCGGGGCGCTATACACACCTTAAGCCGGACAGGGCCGACTCCTCGCTTGAAGCGGCATAAGTCATTAGGGACTTGAAACCTCTCGAACAACGACCAGTCTCTCGCCTTATCATGACAGTCAGTTTTAGCTTTCTCTACTGAGGTGCTTAGCCTAGCAGAACTGGGGCACAATCGCAATAGTTCTCCCAGTGCTACCTTAGCTTATATAGCGGAACGTAAGGTACGAAAACATGGGAGCCGGGCAAACCCAACTATTGACCCAAGACATGATTCGGAGCTGATGCATATAATGCTATAAGTTCGGGGTGCCGCACTGTTGAAAGTGTTCGGACTTCTCACGCTGTATTATGGGGTATGCTTAAGCCCCTAGCGTATTGGCCGTACCAGAGTGTACGGTTGCTAGATGTCATGAATGAACATATATATATAAAGGAAGAATACAATAATAGTCTTAATGCTATGCATTGTTTATTCAAAAAGGTGCGTTAAAGCAGAATGATACAAGTAGTGCGATAAGCAAAAAGTAGGACTATTTGACATGTCCCTTACAAGGGCAAGCTGAGGAATAGTATTAAAGCAAGTATTTCACTCGTTATCGTAATCCACCTGGGAGTTCCGTGGTGTGACGTAGCTTTCTGCCTCCTTGGTTGCTGCATCATGTATTCGGCAATCATGCTGCCGGACAGGGTTTCCAGAGATTAAAGTCCTAAAAGAGAAAAATAACAAAGCGGGAAGCCCCTAGTGCGGTTTAAGCCGCGTCTTGGAGCATGTCGTAGTCGTGCCCCCCTCCCCACCTGTGCCCATGGTATTTTTAATGCATAATTATGTACGCGTGGCACGGATTTCACCGTTTGGCTGGGACAGGGGTGGGGGCCACATTGCTATGCGAGCTCGGAACGTGCCAGGCGGTCTTGTTGCCGATTACTCTGGGCGCGCTTGAGGGTGTCCGGGTCCTTAATCGCCGAACTAGTGGATAGCCTTAAGAGGCTGCATTGCGCTTCTGCTGTGAGGGCCGCAATGTGCTCCTCTGTATGGAGAGAGCGCTCTGTGTTTCCATTGACTGTGATGACCCCCCGAGGTCCTGGCATCTTGAGCTTGAGATATGCTTAGTGAGGTACCGCATTAAATCTCGCAAATGCGGTTCGCCCGAGCAGTGCATGGTAGACACTATGGAATGGGACTATATCAAAGATTAACTCTTCGCTTTGGAAGTTACGGAGATCCGAAGACCACTTCTAGTGTGACTGAGCCTGTGCAATGGGCCTCTACACCTGGTATGACGCCTTTAAAGGTCGTTTTCGTGGGTTTGATCCTTGAGGGCTCTATACCCATTTTGCGCACTGTGTCCTGATAAAGCAGGTTCAGGCTACTGCCGCCATCCATAAGGACTCGAGTGAGGTGAAATCCGTCAATGATTGGGTCTAGGACCAGTGCGGAGAATCTGCCATGACGGATGCTAGTGGGGTGGTCCCTGCGATCGAAGGTGATCAGACAGGAGGACCATGGGTTGAACTTTGGGGCGACTGGCTCCAACGCATATACGTCCCTGAGCGCACGCTTCCGCTCCCTCTTGGGGATGTGGGTTGCGTATATCATGTTCACCGTCCGCACTTGTGGGGGGAACCTCTTCTGTCCTCCGGTGTTCGGTTGCCGGGGCTCCTCCTCGTCATCGCTATGTGACCCCTTATCTTTGTTTTCGGCATTTAACTTGCCGACCTGCTTGAACACCCAACAATCCCTGTTGGTGTGGTTGGCTGGCTTGTCGGGGGTGCCGTGTATTTGACACGAGCGATTGAGTATACGGTCCAAACTGGACGGGCCCGGAGTGCTTCTTTTGAATGGCTTTTTCCGTTGACCGGGTTTAGAGCCTTTGAATCCGGCATTGACTGTCGTATCCTCGGTATTGTCACTGTTAATGTGGCGCTTATGTTTGTTGTGACATGACCTGCCGTTGCCGTCCTTGGTATCTGAAGTACCATGGTTCTTTGATATGTTATTGCTGCGAGCCAACCAGCTGTCCTCTCCTGCACAAAAGCGGGTCATGAGTGTCGTGAGGGCTGCCATAGATTTCGGCTTTTCCTGGCCAAGGTGCCGAGCGAGCCACTTGTCGCGGATGTTGTGCTTAAAAGCTGCTAGGGCCTCTGCATCCGGACAGTCGACGATTTGATTTTTCTTTGTTAGGAACCGTGTCCAGAATTGCCTGGCCGATTCTTCTGGCTGCTGAATTATGTGGCTTAAGTCATCGGCATCTGGTGGTCGCACATAAGTGCCCTGAAAGTTGTCGAGGAATGCGGCTTCCAAATCTTGCCAACAGCCAATGGACTCTGCTGGCAAGCTGTTGAGCCAATGCCGAGCTAGTCCTTTGAGTTTGAGTGGGAGGTATTTGATGGCGTGTAGGTCATCACCGCGGGCCATGTGGATGTGCAGGAGGAAATCCTCGATCCATACCGCAGGATCTGTTGTGCCGTCGTATGATTCTATATTTACGGGTTTGAAACCCTCTGGGATTTGATGATCCATTACTTCGTCTGTGAAGAATAAGGGGTGTGCGGCGCCTCTGTACTGGGCTATATCGCAATGCAGCTCAAATGAGTCTTGCCCGCTGTGTTCGGCCTGGCCGGACTTACTTTTATTGTATCCGGCGTGACGATTATCGTCTCGCATAGTGGCGCGCCCTCGTGATCCGTAGATCGATCTTGCCTGTTTTGCTTTGTCCTCCAATATGTCTCGCAGGTCTGGCGTATTTCCCCATGCCTTTTTATTTGAATGGCGTCAGGGTGCGGGCTGAGCTTTTGGCTGGAATGCCTCTCTGTCGCAGCCACGAGGTGGCCGATCAGCCGCGTCATACGCTGGGGATGTAGGTTTCGGTGCTTCCTCCTCCAGTCGGGGTAGCAACCTGCACTTTGGGTAACTCTTGGAGGGGCGTTCGAGTTTATATTCCTCGGCCGCCAGGACTTCAGTCCATCTGTCAGCTAGCAAGTCTTGATCAGCTTGAAGCTGCTGCTGCTTTTTCTTAAGGCTATTTGCCGTGGCTATAAGCCGGCGCTTGAAGAGCTCTTGTTCGACGGGATCCTCTGGCACGACGAATTTGTCATCGTCGAGGCTTGCCTCGTCTTCGGAGGGAGGCATGTAATTATCATCCTCCACCTCTCCATCTGCCGCTCTCTCAGGAGGGCTGGCTTATCCATCCTCCTGCTCTAAATCTTGCTGGAGGGGATTGTTGTTGCCGTTGGCACTTTTTGGAGTGCTATTATCTCCGGTGCCGGTATCACCGCTTTTCCCTTGGCAGGACTTAGAGCGGCGCCGCTGACGCCGGCGCTTGGGTTGCTTCTTGGAAGGGTCATCCTCCGCTGTCCCGTCGCTATTGCCTTCTTTGGGTGTGTCCACCATGTATATGTCATATGATGAGGTGGTTGTCCAGTGCCCAGTGGGCAGTGGTTCCTCTTCGCCTCCCGCATCGTCGTCCATACCGTCGATGTCTTCGGAGTCGAAGTCGAGCATGTCGGTTAAGTCATCGACAGTGGCTACTAAGTGGGTGGTGGGTGGGCAGCGAATTTCTTCGTCATCCGCATCCCAATCCTGCCGGACGTAGTTCGGCCAGGACTCTCCTGACAAGGAGAGAGACCTTAATGAGTTCAGTATGTCACCAAAGGGCGAGTGCTGAAAAATATCCGCGGAGGTAAACTCCATGATCGGGGCCCAATTGGATTCGACAGGAACAGGCGCAGGCGGTTTGGAGTTCGTGGCCGGAGAAGGATCCAGCAGTTTGGCAACACGGCTCTCGTGAAGGGTAAGGTCGATATTCGGCTCAATCCCCGCAGAGGATACGGCCTCCGTGGCGGGGTCTATCCACCCGTCCATGGATGGCGCAACTGGCTCCGAATTGAGGGTCGGAGCTGCTGCCGGTGCGATTTCTTGAACACTGTCCGATGGTAGAGCTAAATCGTACTCATCGTGACCGCGTGGCGCACAAGGCAGGGGCTCGAATTCGTCGAAGATCAAGTCTCCGCGGATATCAGCCGTGTAGTTTAAGCTTCCAAACCTGACATGGTGGCCAGGAGCGTAACTTTCGATCTGCTCCAGATGGCCAAGCGAGTTGGCCCGCAGTGCGAAGCCGCCGAACACAAAGATCTGTCCGGGGAGAAAAGTCTCACCCTAGACTGCATCGGTATCGATGATCGTAGGAGCCATCAAGCTTAACAGTGATGACACAGAGGAACTCTCAATGAAAGCACCAATGTCGGTGTCAAAACCGGCGGATCTCTGGTAGGGGGTCCTGAACTGTGCGTCTAAGGCGGATGGTAACAGGAGGCAGGGGACACGATGTTTTACCCAGGTTCAGGCCCTCTTGATGGAGGTAAAACCCTACGTCCTGCTTGATTTATTCTTGACAATATGAGTATTACAAGAGTTGATCTACCACGAGATCGGAGAGGCTAAACCCTAGAAGCTAGCCTATGGTATAATTGTATGTTGTCCTACAGACTAAAACCCTCCAGTTTATATAGACACTGGAGGGGGCTAGGGTTACACAAGGTCGGTTACAAAGGAGGAGATATCCATATCCGTACTGCCTAGCTTGCCTTCCACTCCAAGTAGAGTCCTATCCGGACATGGGACGAAGTCTTCAATCCTGTATCTTCATAGTCCAATAGTCCGGCCAAAGGATATAGTCCGGCTGTCCAGAGACCCCCTAATCGAGGACTCCCTCAACCACGAAAACCTAATTCCACCGCCGCAACCTTCTGTACCCATGAGATCCCATCTTGGGGCCTTTTCCGGCGCTCCGCCGGAGGGGGCATTGATCACGGAGGGCTTCTACATCAACACCATAGCCTCTCCGATGATGTGTGAGTAGTTTACCTCAGACCTTCGGGTCCATAGTTATTAGCTAGATGGCTTCTTCTCTCTCTTTGGATCTCTATACAAAGTTCTCCTCGATTCTCTTGGAGATCTATTCGATGTAATCTTCTTTTGCGCTGTGTTTTTCAAGATCCGATGAATTGTGGGTCTATGATCAAGATTATCTATGAACAATATTTGAATCTTCTCTGAATTCTTTTATGTATGATTGGTTATCTTTGCAAGTCTCTTCGAATTATCAGTTTGGTTTGGCCTACTAGATTGATCTTTCTTGCAATGGGAGAAGTGCTTAGCTTTGGGTTCAATCTTGCGGTGCTCGATCCCAGTGACAGTAGAGGAAACGACACGTATTGTATTGTTGCCATCGAGGATAAAAAGATGGGGTTTATATCATATTGCATGAGTTTATCCCTCTACATGATGTCATATTGCTTAAAGCGTTACTCCGTTCTTATGATCTTAATACTCTAGATGTATGCTGGAAGCGGTCGATGTGTGGAGTAATACTAGTAGATGCAGGAAGGAGTCGGTCTACTTGTCATGGACGTGATGCCTCTATACATGATCATACCTAGATATTCTCATAACTATGCTCAATTCTATCAATTGTTCGACAGTAATTTGTTCACCCACTGTAATACTTATGCTATCTTGCGAGAAGCCACTAGTGAAACCTATGGCCCCCGGGTCTATTTTCCATCATACAAGCTTCCAATCTATTTTATTTTGCAATATTTACTTTCAATTTATATCATAAAAATACCAAAAATATTTATCTTATTGTTATTATCTCTATCAGACCTCACTCTTGCAAGTGGCTGTGAAGGGATTGACAACCCCTTTATCGCGTTGGTTGCGAGGTTCTTATTTGTTTGTGTAGGTACGAGGTGACTCGCGTGTGGTCTCCTACTGGATTGATAGCATGGTTCTCAAAAGCTGAGGGAAATACTTAGGCTGCTTTGTTGCATCACCCTTTTGTTGGAAATATGCCCTAGAGGCAATAATAAAATGGTTACTATTATATTTCTTTGTTCATGATAATTGTCTATTGTTCATGCTATAATTGTGTTATCCGGAAATCGGAATACATGTGTGAACACATAGACCACAACACGTCCCTAGTGAGCCTCTAGTTGACTAGCTCGTTGATCAAAACATAGTCATGGTTTCCTGACTATGGACATTGGATGTCATTGATAACGGGATCACATCATTAGGAGAATGATGTGATGGACAAGACCCAATCCTAAGCTTAGCTCAAAGATCGTGTAGTTCGTTTGCTGTAGCTTTTCTGAATGTCAAGTATCATTTCCTTAGACCATGAGATTGTGCAACTCCCGGATACCGTAGGAGTGCCTTGGGTGTGCCAAACGTCACAACGTAACTGGGTGACTATAAAGGTTCATTACAGGTATCTCCGAAAGTGTCTGTTGGGTTGGCATGAATCGAGATTGGGATTTGTCACTTCGTATGACGGAGAGGTATCTCTGGGCCCACCCGGATATGCATCATCATAATGAGCTCAATGTGATCAAGTGGTTGATCACGGGATCATGCATTACGGTACGAGTAAAGTGACTTGCCAGTGACGAGACTGAACAAGGTATTGGGATACCGACGATCGAGTCTCGGGCAAGTAACGTACCGATTGACAAAGGGAATTGTATACGGATTGATTGAATCCTCGACATCGTGGTTCATCTGATGAGATCATCGTGGAGCATGTGGGAGCCAACATGGGTATCCAGATCCCGCTGTTGGTTATTGACCGGAGAGGCTTCTCGGTCATGTCTGCATGTCTCCCGAACCCGTAGGGTCTACACACTTAAGGTTCGGTGACGCTAGGGTTGTAGAGATATTAGCACACGGTAACCCGAAAGTTGTTCGGTGTCCCGATGAGATCCCGGACGTCACGAGGAGTTCCGGAATGGTCCGGAGGTAAATATTTATATATAGGAAGTCCAGTTTCGGCCATCCGGAAGGTTTCGGGGGTCACCGGTATTGTACCGGGACCACCGGAACGGTCCCGGGGTTCCACCGGGTGGGGCCACCTATCCCGGAGGGCCCCATGAGCTGAAGTGGGAGGGGAACCAGCCCCTAGTGGGATGCTGCCCCCCCCCTTGGGCCTCCCCCTACGCCTAGGGTTAGAAACCCTAGGGGTGGGGGCGCCACCCTTGCCTTGGGGGGCAACGCACCCCCTTGGCCGCCGCCCCCCTAGGAGATTGGATCTCCTAGGGCCGGCGCCCCCCCTAGGCACCCTATATATAGTGGGGGGAGGGAGGGCTGCGCACCCAAGCCCCTGGTCTCTCCCTCTCCCTCCCGTGACACTCCTCCATCTCCCTTGCGCTTGGCGAAGCCCTGCTGAGATCACCGTTGCTTCCACCACCACGCCGTCGTGCTGTTGGATCTTCATCAACCTCTCCTTCCCCCTTGTTGGATCAAGTTGGAGGAGACGTCTTCCCAACCGTACGTGTGTTGAACGCGGAGGTGCTGTCCGTTCGGCACTTGGTCATCGGTGATTTGAATCACGTCGAGTACGACTCCATCAACCCCGTTCTCTTGAACGCTTTCGCTCGTGATCTACAAGGGTATGTAGATGCACTCCTCTCTCCCTCGTTGCTAGATGACTTCATAGATGGATCTTGGTGATGCATAGAAATTTTTAAAATTCTGCTACGTTCCCCAACAGTGGCATCATGAGCTTGGTCTATGCGTAGTTACTATGCACGAGTAGAACACAAAGTAGTTGTGGGCGTCGATATTGTCAATTTGCTTGCCGTTACTAGTCTTATCTTGATTCGGCGGCATCGTGGGATGAAGCGGCCCGGACCAACCTTACATGTACGCTTACGTGAGACCGGTTCCACCGACTGACATGCACTAGTTGCATAAGGTGGCTGGCGGGTGTCTGTCTCTCCCACTTTAGTCGGATCGGATTCGATGAACAGGGTCCTTATGAAGGGTAAATAGAAATTAGCAATTCACGTTGTGGTTTTGGCGTAGGTAAGAAACGTTCTTGCCAGAAACCTATAGCAGCCACGTAAAGAACTTGCAACAACAATTAGAGGACGTCTAACTTGTTTTTGCAGCAAGTGTTTTGTGATGTGATATGGCCAAAGGTTGTGATGAATGATGAATGATATATGTGATGTATGAGATTGATCATGTTCTTGTAATAGGAATCACGACTTGCATGTCGATGAGTATGACAACCGGCAGGAGCCATAGGAGTTGTCTTTATTTTTTGTATGACCTGCGTGTCATTGAGAAATGCCATGTAAATTACTTTACTTTATTGCTAAACGTGTTAGCCATAGTAGTAGAAGTAATAGTTGGCGAGCAACTTCATGGAGACACGATGATGGAGATCATGATCATGGTGTCATGCCGGTGACAAGATGATCATGGAGCCCCAAGATGGAGATCAAAGGAGCTATATGATATTGGCCATATCATGTCACTATTATTTGATTGCATGTGATGTTTATCATGTT
Organism: Triticum urartu; assembly: GCF_056163025.1. NCBI lineage: Eukaryota > Viridiplantae > Streptophyta > Magnoliopsida > Poales > Poaceae > Triticum > Triticum urartu. Next base: position 366,731,670 of record NC_141878.1, read on the forward strand.
TTTGCATCTTGTTTACTTAGAACGATGGTAGTAAATAAGATGATTCCTCATAATAATTTCAAGAAAGTGTTCCCCCTAACTGTGCGCCGTTGCGACAGTTCGTTGTTTCGAAGCACCACGTGATGATCGGGTGTGATAGATTCCAACATTCACATACAACGGGTGTAAGACAGATTTACACACGCAATACACTTAGGTTGACTTGACGAGCCTAGCATGTACATACATGGCCTCGGAACACAGAAGACCGAAAGGTCGAGCATGAGTCGTATAGAAGATACGATCAACATGAAGATGTTCACCGATGTTGACTAGTCCGTCTCACGTGATGATCGGACACGGCCTAGTCAACTCGGATCATGTTATACTTAGATGACTGGAGGGATGTCTATCTAAGTGGGAGTTCATTGAATAGTTTGATTAGATGAACTTAATTATCATGAACTTAGTCTAAAATCTTTACAATATGTCTTGTAGATCAAATGACCAATGTTGTCCTCAACTTCAACGCGTTCCTAGAGAAAACCAAGCTGAAAGACGATGGCAGCAACTATACGGACTGGGTCCGGAACCTGAGGATCATCCTCATAGCTGCCAAGAAAGATTATGTCCTAGAAGCACCGCTAGGTGATGCACCCGTCCCACAGAACCAAGACGTTATGAACGCTTGGCAGACACGTGCTGATGATTACTCCCTCGTTCGGTGCGGCATCCTTTATAGCCTAGAACCGGGGCTCCAAAAGCGTTTTGAGCGACACGGAGCATATGAGATGTTCGAAGAGCTGAAAATGGTTTTCCAAGCTCATGCCCGGGTCGAGAGATATGAAGTCTCCAACAAGTTCTTCAGCTGTAAGATGGAGGAAAATAGTTCTGTCAGTGAGCACATACTCAAAATGTCTGGGTTGCATAACCGCTTGACTCAGCTGGGAGTTAATCTCCCGGATGACACGGTCATTGACAGAATCCTTCAGTCGCTTCCACCGAGCTACAAGAGCTTTGTGATGAACTTCAATATGCAGGGGATGGAAAAAACCATTCCTGAAGTATTTGCAATGCTGAAATCAGCAGAGGTAGAAGTCAAAAAGGAACATCAAGTGTTGATGGTGAATAAAACCACTAAGTTCAAGAAAGGCAAGGGTAAGAAGAACTTCAAGAAGGACGGCAAGGGAGTTGCCGCACCCGGTAAGCAAGCTGCCGGGAAGAAGCCAAAGAATGGACCCAAGCCCGAGACTGAGTGTTTTTATTGCAAGGGAAGTGGTCACTGGAAGCGGAACTGCCCCAAATACTTAGCGGACAAGAAGGCCGGCATCACAAAAGGTATATGTGATATACATGTAATTGATGTGTACCTTACCAGTACTCGTAGTAGCTCCTGGGTATTTGATACCGGTGCGGTTGCTCACATATGTAACTCAAAGCAGGAGCTGCGGAATAAGCGGAGACTAGCGAAGGACGAGGTGACGATGCGCGTCGGGAATGGTTCCAAGGTCGATGTGATCGCCGTCGGCACGCTACCTCTACATTTACCTACGGGATTAGTTTGAAACCTCAATAATTGTTATTTAGTGCCAGCTTTGAGCATGAACATTGTATCAGGATCTCGTTTAATTCGAGATGGCTACTCATTTAAATCCGAGAATAATGGTTGTTCTATTTATATGAGAGATATGTTTTATGGTCATGCTCCGATGGTGAATGGTTTATTCTTAATGAATCTAGAGCGTAATGCTACACATATTCATAGTGTGAATACCAAAAGATGTAAGGTTTATAATGATAGTCCCACATACTTGTGGCACTGCCGCCTTGGTCACATAGGTGTCAAACGCATGAAGAAGCTCCATGCAGATGGAATTTTAGAGTCTCTTGATTACGAATCATTTGACACGTGCGAACCATGCCTCATGGGTAAAATGTCCAAGACTCCGTTCTCAGGAACAATGGAGCGAGAAACCAACTTATTGGAAATCATACATCTGATGTGTGCGGTCCAATGAGTGTTGAGGCTCGCGGTGGCTATCGTTATGTTCTCACCCTCACTGATGACTTGAGTAGATATGGGTATGTCTACTTAATGAAACACAAGTCTGAGACCTTTGAAAAGTTCAAGGAATTTCAGAGTGAGGTTGAGAATCAATGTGACAGGAAAATCAAGTTCTTGCGATCAGATCGTGGGGGAGAATACTTGAGTCACGAATTTGGCACACACTTAAGAAAATGTGGAATAGTTTCACAACTCACGCCGCCTGGAACACCTCAGCGTAATGGTGTGTCCGAACATCGTAATCGCACTCTATTAGATATGGTGCGATCTATGATGTCTCTTACCGATTTACCGCTATCATTTTGGGGCTATGCTTTAGAGACTGCCGCATTCACTTTAAATAGGGCTCCGTCGAAATCCGTTGAGACGACACCGTATGAATTATGGTTTGGGAAGAAACCTAAGCTGTTGTTTCTAAAAGTTTGGGGATGCGATGCTTATGTCAAGAAACTTCAATGTGAAAAGCTCGAACCCAAGTCGGAAAAATGCGTCTTCATAGGATACCCTAAAGAAACTGTTGGGTATACCTTCTACCTCAGATCCGAAGGCAAGATCTTTGTTGCCAAGAATGGGTCCTTTCTAGAGAAAGAGTTTCCCTCGAAAGAAATAAGTGGGAGGAAAGTAGAACTTGATGAAGTATTACCTCTTGAACCGGTAAGTGGCGCAGCTCAAGAAAATGTTCCTGAGGTGCCTGCACCGACTAGAGAGGAAGTTAATGATGATGATCATGAAGCTTCAGATCAAGTTACTACTGAACTTCATAGGTCCACGAGGACATGTTCCGCACAAGAGTGGTATGGCAACCCTGTCTTGGAAATCATGTTGTTAGACAACGGTGAACCTTCGAACTATGAAGAAGCGATGGCGGGCCCGGATTCTGACAAATGGCTGGAAGCCATGAAATCCGAGATAGGATCCATGTATGAAAACAAAGTGTGGACTTTGACTGACTTGCCCGATGATAGGCGAGCCATAGAAAATAAATGGATCTTTAAGAAGAAGACAGACGCGGATGGTAATGTGACCATCTATAAAGCTCAGCTTGTCGCTAAGGGTTATCGACAAGTTCAAGGGGTTGACTACGATGAGACTTTCTCACCCGTAGCGAAGCTAAAGTCCGTCCGAATCATGTTAGCAATTGCCGCATTCTATGATTATGAGATATGGCAAATGGACGTCAAAACGGCATTCCTTAATGGTTTCCTTAAGGAAGAATTGTATATGATGCAGCCGGAAGGTTTTGTCGATCCTAAGAATGCTGACAAGGTGTGCAAGCTCCAACGCTCGATTTATTGGCTGGTGCAAGCATCTCGGAGTTGGAACATTCGTTTTGATGAGATGATCAAAGCGTTTGGGTTTATGCCGACTTATGGAGAAGCCTGCATTTACAAGAAAGTGAGTGGGAGCTCTGTAGCATTTCTCATACTGTATGTGGATGACATACTGTTGATGGGAAATGATATAGAATTCTTGGAGAGCATAAAGGCCTACTTGAACAAGTGTTTTTCAATGAAGGACCTTGGAGAAGCTGCTTATATATTAGGCATCAAGATCTATAGAGATAGATCGAGACGCCTCATTGGTCTTTCACAGAGTACGTACCTTGACAGATATTGAAGAAGTTCAAAATGGATCAGTCAAAGAAGGGGTTCTTGCCTGTATTGCAAGGTACGAGATTGAGCATGGCTCAATGCCCGAGCACGGCAGAAGATAGAGAAAAGATGAGTGTCGTCCCCTATTCCTCGGCCATAGGGTCTATCATGTATGCTATGCTGTGTACCAGACCTGATGTAAACCTTGCCATAAGTTTGGTAGGAAGGTACCAAAGTAATCCCGACATGGAACACTGGACAGCGGTCAAGAATATCCTGAAGTACCTAAAAAGGACTAAGGACATGTTTCTCGTTTATGGAGGTGACGAAGAGCTCATCGTAAAGGGTTACGTCGATGCTAGCTTCGACACAGATCTGGATGACTCTAAGTCACAAACCGGATACGTGTATATTTTGAATGGTGGGGCAGTAAGCTGGTGCAGTTGCAAGCAAAGCGTTGTGGCGGGATCTACATGTGAAGCGGAGTACATGGCAGCCTCGGAGGCAGCACAAGAAGCAGTCTGGGTGAAGGAGTTCATTACCGACCTAGGAGTCATACCCAATGCGTCGGGCCCGATGACTCTCTTCTGTGACAACACTAGAGCTATTGCCCTTGCCAAGGAGCCCAGGTTTCACAGGAAGACCAGGCATATCAAGCGTCGCTTCAACTCCATTCGTGAAAGTGTTCAAAATGGAGACATGGAGATTTGTAAAGTACATACAGACCTGAATGTAGCAGATCCATTGACTAAACCTCTCCTTAGAGCAAAACATGATCAACACCAGAACTTCATGGGTGTTCGATTCATCACAATGTAACAAGAATATTGACTCTAGTGCAAGTGGGAGACTGTTGGAAATATGCCCTAGAGGCAATAATAAAATGGTTATTATTATATTTCTTTGTTCATGATAATTGTCTATTGTTCATGCTATAATTGTGTTATCCGGAAATCATAATACATGTGTGAACACATAGACCACAACACGTCCCTAGTGAGCCTCTAGTTGACTAGCTCATTGATCAAAAGATAGTCATGGTAACGAGACTGAACAAGGTATTGGGATACCGATGATCGAGTCTCGGGCAAGTAACGTACCGATTGACAAAGGGAATTGTATACGGATTGATTGAATCCTCGACATCGTGGTTCATCCGATGAGATCACTGTGGAGCATGTGGGAGCCAACATGGGTATCCAGATCCCGCTGTTGGTTATTGACCGGAGAGGCTTCTCGGTCATGTCTGCATGTCTCCCGAACCCGTAGGGTCTACACACTTAAGGTTCGGTGATGCTTGGGTTGTAGAGATATTAGCACACGGTAACCCGAAAGTTTTTCGGAGTCCCGGATGAGATCCCAGACGTCACGAGGAGTTCCGGAATGGTCCGGAGGTAAAGATTTATATATAGGAAGTCCAGTTTCGGCCATCGGGAAGGTTTCGGGGGTCACCGGTATTGTACCGGGACCACCGGAATGGTCCGGGGTTCCACCGCGTGGGGCCACCTATCCCGGAGGGCCCCATGGGCTGAAGTGGGAGGGGAACCAGCCCCTAGTGGGCTGGTGCGCCCCCTCCTTGGGCCCCCCCTGCGCCTAGGGTTAGAAACCCTAGGGGTGGGGGCGCCACCCTTGCCTTGGGGGGCAAGGCACCCCCTTGGCCGCCGCCCCCCTAGGAGATTGGATCTCCTAGGGCCGGCTCCCCCCCTAGGCACCCTATATATAGTGGGGGGAGGGAGGGCTGTGCACCCAAGCCCCTAGCCTCTCCCTCTCCCTCTTGTGACACTCCTCCATCTCCCTTGCGCTTGGCGAAGCCCTGCTGAGATCACCGTTGCTTCCACCACCACGCTGTCGTGCTGCTGGATCTTCATCAACCTCTCCTTCCCCCTTGCTGGATCAAGTTGGAGGAGACATCTTCCCAACCGTACGTGTGTTGAACACGGAGGTGCTGTCCGTTCGACACTTGGTCATCGGTGATTCGAATCACGTCGAGTACGACTCCATCAACCCCATTCTCTTGAACGCTTCCGCTCGTGATCTACAAGGGTATGTAGATGCATTCCTCTCTCCCTCGTTGCTAGATGACTTCATAGATGGATCTTGGTGATGCGTAGAAAATTTTAAAATTCTGCTACGTTCCCCAACACCTTTCCTCTTCAAGGGAAAACCAACGCATGCTCAAGAGGTATCAATATTACAGTTGTATATAATAAGGAGGCACTTGCGTACGTGAGGCTATGGCCCTGGTGGGTCCCCACTGTCATCCTCTCCAAGTAAAGTCATCTCCTCATTCCTCATGCCGTTGACCATGTTGACAACATGAGACGGCGGCGCCACGGTGAGCGCAACAACTCGATGGACGACGGAGAGGGCCTCACGGGCCCTATAGATGGTCTGATACAGTGCCCGCTGCTCATTCGGGAAGCCATGATCATAGGGCCACATGTCCGCGATGGCATTGTCGTTCGCTTGTTCACCGGTGCTCGTTGAGGAGATGGAAGTTGCAGAGCAGGCCCTCCTGCACTGGTAGCTCTTCCGCCATTAGGGCGTCGAAGTGGGCCGCACCTACTCTATGGTGAACACGGCATGAACCGGCTTGGACAGTGGCGCCGGCTCATGGTCGGAAGCTACGTCCATCGTCTGATTGTCGTCGCTCAGCTCGGCGAGCTCGCTAGCAAGCCAGCATGTCCCGGTTGCTAGACCGACCCACTGCTAAGCATGAGTCTGACTGCCCTGGCCCACCCAGACCGCCTCCCTCGCCCGCACGCGCTTTCCGCCCGAAACGGTCAGCGCCGCCCGCCCCGCTTCCTGGTGCAGGCGATTGCTCCGCCTTCAAATGACACAAGTGCCGTCTGTCCGTCCGTCTGCCACCCACATTAATGATATGCGGTTGCCGAGGCGGCTACTCCGGCGCCACACGTCCGCCCCTCCGCCGCCCACCATTGCTATATAAACTGTTGTGCCAGCCATAGCCGCAGTCATCCGCCTTTGTTCCCTTTCTCCCGTCCACACCACTACTCCCACCATGGCTTCCTGGCGCTCCAGTGCTCTTCGGGACGGGCGGACGACAGACCACAAGGAGATGACAGCCATTGCCACCGACTGGCTGGCCGGTAGGCAGCCGGAGGACAACCACGTCCCAATGGAGAACATGGTAGTCGATGATCCGGCGCCAACCCCCTCCTGCGCGCCATCCTCGCCGGTGCATTGCACCATGACCATCGGCGAGGCCCATGCCCAATAGATGGACACGGTGAGGCAGAAGCGTCAGGAGCAGTTCCGGGAGGCACAGGCCGACGCCGCCTACAAGCACCATCTCCTCTAGGAGCACCTGCAGGCGGAGGAGCAGATCACCGCGGAGTGGGCGGAGCAGGAGGCGCTGCTCGACTTGTACCGTTTCGCCCGCGAGGGCCGCCTCGAGCAATGGCGGTACCACATGCAGGTGGCGGAGGCTGCAGTCGCCTACAAAGAGGGCGATGAAGCGAGCGAGGCGCTGTTTGGCGAGACTGAGGACAAGGCAGGGGACAATGCCGGCTCCGACGAGTCCCCGCTCCGCTGGTGTCGGTGAGGCCCATCTTCGCCAAGGCCCCGTGGCACTAACAACGAGGCAGAGGACACCGTCGGCTCCGCCGAGGCCCCACAGCGCCAACAACAAGGCAGAGGACACCGCCGGCTCCGCCGAGGCCCTACGGCGCCAACAACGAGGCAGAGGACACCATCGGCTTCGCCGAGGCCCCGCCCCGTCAACAACGAGGCAGAGGACATCGCCAGCTCAGCCGAGGCCCCACCCTGCCGGCAACGAGGGGGAGGATTTCCCCCTCTCCGCCGACGCGCCGCCCTGCCGGCAACGAGATAAAGGACATTGATGACTCCGTCGAGGCCCCTCCCCACTGCCAACAAGGCCGTGCCACACAGAAAACGAGGAAGAGTATAACACGGTAGGTCACCGCCGCTCGGGTCCAAGTAAGGCCACCGCTGCTACCCTCCGGTTGAAGCCAAGCTAGGCGGGCTGACCATTGACGGCCGATTAGCTTCTTGGCGGCGACGTGGAATCAGAGAGCTATGTTGGAGAACGACGCTGCTTCAGTTACTTAACTGCAGGTGCAGTTGGGTCACTGGCATGTGGGCCCAAGAGGCATCTGGCCCACATGTAAGTGACGCAACTACACCTGCTATTATGTCACTGAAGCTTAGTCCACTTGAGAAGAAGCTTCTGTTCGGCTCAGCTGGACATGGGTGCTACGGTTAATTAATTATACCTCCAGCGCACCCCTTTTTAGTTGAAGAATGTATGAAATGTAATGAAATCCGGCATGTTTATATGAAATCCAACCGTGTATGAATGAATTTAGTTTGATTTGTTCGAATTCTTGTATCACTGGCATTGGATGAACATGCAAAACAATACGTACTAGCATTATTTCCAGGGTGATCACCTCGTTCGCAGCTGTTTCACATGTACTCCCTCCGGTCCTTTTTAGTCTGCATATAAGTTTTGTCTGAAGTCAAAGTATCTCTACTTTGACGAATCTTACATAAAAAAGTATCAGTATTCACAATGTAAAATCAACTGACTTGAAAGAAATCTAATATGCTAAGTAAAAAGGAACATAGGGAGTACAAAATTTAGCGTTCCTGTACATTGCAATCAACACACAGGACTGGCAATTCATAGAGAACATTCAAAACAATCGATGATTATGCATCTCAGCGATTCACATGTCAGAGCCAATATTTACTTCACAACTAAAGAATAAAGAAAAATTGATAGATGCTGCTAACAACAAAGGGCGTCCCATTCAAAAATATCAAACACATGTCTTCTTGCTAACATCAATGAGCAAAATTTGACAAGGTTGTCCCATTCCAAAATTTCAAATGCGTATTGTTTTGCGTACATCAATGAGCAAACTTTGACAAGGTTTTCCCATTCGAAAATATCAAATGCCTACGATTGTGGCATGGGCAGGGTTTGCCATCAGTTGTGGCGACCCGACCCAAATGGATCAAGTCTACTGTGCTCGGGTGTCATCCCTGGATCAGTAATGCTGACACCACACAGTACATCGAAGGATTTATAGCAGAGTGGCAATCACACACTTATTACATCGTTGTCTCAAAGAGAACTTATTACAATAAATATGGCTTAAGGCCATCTAATAATGATAACAGCGGAAGACTCGGAAGATAAATGGGTCCATCAACTCCAACGGCATCACTGAGTATAGAACCATGACCTAAAAGCACCTTACTCGTCGTCTGAAAAGTCTGCAACATGAAAGTTGCAGCCCGAAAACGTGTCAGCACATGGAATATGCTGGCAATGTAACACATAGAGGGTAATGGAATGTAACAGCTATACTACATGCATATATGGCTGGTGGAAAGCTCTATGGTTACAGTTTTGCGTAAAGCCAGTTTTTCCCTACTGCAAAGGAATAAATTTATTTAACTATCATGGTGGTTGTGAAACATCGAGAATGGTTGACAGCATTCCGATCCCAATTAAGTGAACAATTAAAACCCAACAACATTAATTAGAAGTAACATGTTGAGATTCACATGATATTCAAGTACTAGATACTCAAGTTGTCCATAACCGGGGACACGGCTAATCATGATTAGTTTATACACTCTGCAGAGGTTTGCGCACTTTTCCCCACAAGACTCGATCGCCTCCGTTGGATTTTCTCACACTACACGGTGTTTGAGAAACGGATGACCGAGACATAGCCTTTCAGAAGCGCTAGCACCTTACGATCGGGTAGACCGGTACACCTACATCCCCTACATCTGCTAGTCTACCACTATAAGAGTTCGCACAACTTAGTCAACTATGCCAGAGCCCATAATGGCTTGTGGCTGCACACGGAAGTTTCTAGCATGAAAGATCTTATGATCCCTTTGAGCCTGGGTGGCGGTCCGAAAGAAAAACAGGCAAGTCCTGATAGACATCAGGTGCCTCAATCCACCCAGATGTGTGTTTAAGTTGCCACCTTAGATAAACCATTAAAATTATCAACTCACATCTGTCATGGATATCACTCACCCAATCCACGTCTACTAGCATAGCATGGCATAATAAGCAAACATAGAAGTAACTCCCAAAGGTTTCATAATAATACTTGGTGATAGGTACTACCTCATCTACTTCCCATCCCACAATTTAATTAGATCCTATTCATGCAGTGTGAGAGGATTGATCTAATGCAATAAAACATGGGTTGTAGAAAAGGTATGATCAAAGTGTTACTTGCCTTGCTGATGATTCGCGAGTCCTAGGGAATCAAAGTAACAAGCGGCGCAATCCGGGTGATCTATCGTAGACAAACAACAAGCATACAATAAGTACTCATCTAATGCACAGGTAAAACTCAAACAAGAGAACGAACCAGAATGTTCAACTTAAGAACTCCGGTTGCAAATAAAGAACGAACCGAACAAAGAAACGGAAAACAAACGGCAGGAGAAAACAACTCGGTTCTAGCAAGTTGAATCTAGGTCAAATTTTACCGGGGCAAAACGTGTTTAAGTTGATTAGACGGAACGGCGGTTTCGAAACGAAACTCCAGGCGCTTGAATCACCTGATTCCGATAAACGAGCGAGAAGAAAGACTAGAACGAAGATCGGATCTGAGATCACGATCACGGAATAAATCCGACGAAAAGAAAACAAAGAACGCTTAAACGAACGGGCGTTCATTAACCGAGAAAGAATCGGTGATCACGTTCGTTGAGACGAACGGTCCGAAAGAGGGAAGAAAACCGATCTAGGGTTTCGGAGAAGAAAACCAAAACGAAAAACCGATCTAGAAAACGAATCAGAAGAGAAGAAAAGAATCGGAACGATTAGAAGAAAACGATTCGAGGAAAAGAGACGCGGGGCAACCTCCGGCGAGGTCTCCGGCGGCGTGGAGTAGGGCAGCGGCGTGGGCAAGGTGCGGCGGCGGCGTAGGGCGCGGGGTTTGATTTGATGGGTTTAGAGGGGGGGGGTGTTGGGGTATTTATATTGGGGAGGGGAGGGGGTTTCTTGGGGTAGGGGACAAGAAATAGAGTAGGAATAGGAAAACGAAACAAAGGAAAGGGGGCTAGCCTAGAGTCCAACCGGACTCGGCTAGGACGAGGCGAGGCGGCGGCCTGCTCCTGGCGCACGCGCGCAGGGAGGCTGGGGCGGTGGCCGGCTGGCTGGGCCTTTGGCCCGGCTGGCCTGGCGGGAGGCTTCTTTTTTTAAACGGTTTCGCGTGCAGAAAAACACAGAAAAGAAAATCTAAACGGGCTCCAAAATTCCTAAAGTAAATTTTCCCCCACTCCTAAAAATGAGTCGAACAAAATGAACTTTACTCCGGACCTAAAATGCAATTTTCGAAAACGCGCAGTTTTCCCTATCCAAATAAAATGCAAATAAACTCCGGCAAAACCAAAATTTGATCTATTTATTAAATCTTCATTTTCCTCAATTTTTGGAAAGTCATATTATTCCCTCTCTTATATTTTTTTGATATCGGAAAATTGTTTGAAGATGAAATAAATAAATCAAATGATCCTCTTTTCAAATTCGAGAAAACTCTCAAATATGAAAATAACGAAATCTCCAACTCTCTCCGTGGGTCCTTGAGTTGCGTGAAATTTCTAGGATCAACCAAAATGCATGAAAATATGATATGCATGATGATCTATTGTATAACATTCCAAATTGCAAATTTGAGATGTTACATCAGTTCAGACATTGACATGGCACCTCGTGCTAAATAAACCAGCTGTTCTTTTTGTGCAGTTCCACCAAAATCAACCAAATTTGTGCATAGCTTGTATGATTTTGCCTTTATATGTTGCAATGCCTTGAACATATCGGCACCTCCTTTCTTGTGGTGGAAATGAATGATTCGAGAATATTCAATGTATTCATGAACATTTTGTGCAGTTCCCATTGAAATCAAGCTGAGCGCCCCTGTTTGCATAAATACAAAAAAGTGATTAGTATAAAGCAAATTGTACTATGAATTGATAGTTTAAACAGTCAACCTACATGATCCATGCAGAGCACACATTTTAAAAAATGGAACTCACCGGAAGGAATCGTAAAACAACATTGTACTGGCTATCACAGCAACAAAGATGCAGATTCGTGAGTCATTCCGAGCTGAAGTTAGTTTGTTCTTGTGGGAAATAATGTAACCATCCTTCAAATGCTCCCTTCTTAAGAAGAGAGGCTTGGCTTCTTTATCCTGGCATAATCAGAACTAGGCACTTCACATACTCCATATTCTTCTTCAGAGGAGGATGATCCTGTTGTGCAAAGACAAGAGGACAACTAAATTCTAGCATCCCTGTTTGCTCAAAAAAAGGAAAGGAAATATTTAAAACAACACAGATGAAGCACTTCTCAAGGACAATACCACTTTCTCATGATAGTATCTAAACAGTAGCGCAACACCAATAGAGATGAGAAAGCTCAATCATATGGATGAAATCCGTGGGCGAGTACCAACCTTTGTCAGGAGGCTTATTGTGTAGAGCATACAAATCAAGCACTCCCCCGGACAATCTATTGTTATCTACTATGGTTGCCATGCTTACTATATACTCCTCGATTAGTTTAATGTTTCCAACATCTTCTTGTGCAGTTCCACTAAAATATATGGTATCTTCAAAGAAGATCCCTGTTTGCACAAGTAGAGATAATTACATATTACACTAAGAGTGGCATCAAATCAGTGGCAAAACAATTGCTCGTTCCAGCCATAGCAATAAATTAAGATGCAAAACTATATCATTACTTGTGTCATCATAGTTCCAGTGCTTCATTACAGCACCGGGAGTTGATTTTTGTTTTTCTTCCGCTTGTTCTTCCCCTTCATCACTTGGTTCAATAATAGACAAGCTTCGCCTTCAATGTAAGATTTGGCATGTCAATTAGGGAGCACAAGTATAGCACTAAACAACGATGTTAATTTTCATATGAAAGTGGCAAAATACAGGCCAACAGTTGTGAAATATCCTTATCTTACCTCAATGGGATATTACGGTGCACATACAGATTGGAAGTCTTGTATCCATTTGCGCAGTTCCCTAAAATCAAGCAACATTCGTGTACTAGTAGAACAACATATGAAAGCGCACTGCACAATCATGTGAAAGAAGGCTAGTACTGACCTCTCATGACGCGGAATTCAAACAACTCACAAGAAGATCTGAACCAAATTTGCCAACACGGATAGGAAGTAAGATCTCCTCTTGTGCAGTTCCACTAAGATCAAGCAACATTGTCGGTGTGACATTTTGGTTGAACTGCACAAAACACTCTTAAAACAAAAGTGTTTTGTGCACTGCAACAAAAGGTCACAATAGCAACGAGGTGAAGTAGATAACCCTGTTTACACAGAGGTGCAAAGAAAACAACTAGTGGTTAGTAACAGTGAATGACACAGAAGCCAACAAAAAGAAGCATATAACTTATCTAAATGGGAAAGAAAGCAAGACAATAGCATTTATCAAACAGTGGAATTGATTAATATTAATAGAGAGATTATATTAACAATAAAATTTGTTAAACATGTAATTTGCCTTTAACTGTGGCATGGCATCAATTTTCCAGCGGCATTATTAGAGGGTGTTTATTTACAGGGACATTTTGGTGTAGGGACTAAGAAAAGTCCGTGTCAGTCCCATCTAAACCAAACAGGAGGGACTTTTAGGGACTAAAGAAAGAAGACCCCGAGGGAGAGTCTTTTGGGGACTTTTTCCAACAGTTGCCCCTGCCCCGCATCACAGCTTGTCTCTATTAGGTCATTACTAGGGGTAACATGGTCTTTTAGCATGTCATTTAATAATATCTAGTCCATGTTTAGTCCCTGTAACCAAGCAGGTAGGAAATAGGGAGTTTTTAACCAAACAGGGCCTTAGATTAACAACAGCTATAGAGTTGCATGGGACAGTGGACGCACCAGCACCATGTGCATCTACCGATGTATGAAGGGGTGATGCATAGTCTATTGCAACAAAGAACAAAAACAACCAAGGAGCATATTTGTGTTAGTCCCAGTTTTGTTATCTTTAGACACCTTTCCCTATGTGAGCGCAGCAAATCTAGTCCCGCTCAAACTCTAAAGCCTTGTCCCCAAAAACAAAAGATCAGTTCGTTACAGATGTGTGTACAACGTTTGTCATTGTTTCCCCTTTTCGACCAACGAAGGTGCTGGATAGCCGGTCTGTACTAGTACTTTCCCCCTTCCTTTCCTGTTTGAACCACGTCCTAGATTCATGCTATACAACTTTCCCCACTACTTTCCTGTTTGATCCAACACCTAGATTCGAGTGCAGAAGCGGAAAAAGTCCACATGCATCTACAACAATGCATGTGGAATAAGTAAATTATACCTTAAGGTTCTTGGGGTGGGGTCCGGTGGGCGACCGGAGGCCATTCGGCCCACAATATGTACGGCGGCGAGGAAGAAGGGGTCGGAAGCCCTCCCGCGCCACCGCTGGGTGAAAGAGAACAGCTGCGCCGGTAGTGGATTCCCTTCCTCGCCGACGGCGACAACGTTAAGCCTCCTTCCCTTCCCGGCAGACGGATCCTGTCGGCTCTTTGACCAGCAGTGAGGGGAGAGAGAGAGGCCAACAAAGTCTTGTTTAGATCTAGAGAGGGCGAGAGAGTGCGAAGAGAGCAACTACAAGCGCTGAGGCTCCAGCGTATATATATATACTAGAGAGAGATAGTGTGAAGAGTGCAAACTCTAGAAAATAAGCGCCGAGGCTGCAACCAGCGTATACGTGATGAGGTGATTATATGGTAAGTACGAGATCGTATAGCTCCGTATCCATCTATTTTGACCAGTCAAAGAATCCTCCTGGCACCGCCCAGATCACTTTCTCTCTGTCATGCGGGGCCTACCCGTCATTGGGTGGAAGAAAGAAGTCGAACAAAAACAAAATTATGCTCAAGTGTAGTTATCGAACCCGAGACCTCAAGTTTGATGAGCGAACAGGCTAACCAGCTACACCACCCCCACGTTATGTTTAACGAGAGGACAATAACCTTCAATACATTCCTGCATTCATGTGACAAGCATACCATGTTTTTTTTGCGTGGGAGTCATTGGGATTTAAATCATAATCGTGTCATGTGGCTTTGGTAGTAAGGTCGTTTGGGATTTAAAGCAGTGTTGGTAGTACAAAAATAATGCAGCCTTAGTCACCTTACTTTTCTCCACGTAGTACGTTGGCTCCCACCAGTCAGAGGGTGAAACAAACAAATTAATAAGAAAAATTAAAAGCGCCAACGGTGTATCTTACCTCACACATCTCACTACTGCTTGTGAACACTGTCCAATTGATCCCTTTGTTCGCTCACGTAATATTTTAAGTGAATCCGTATTATAACATGCACACAATTTTGGGCACTTGGATTCAACCTAAGTCAGTGTGCTGTCGTATCTCGTACTACTCCCTCTGTCTAGGTGTAATAAGTCACGTTAGAAGGTGCAAGAAGATTTTTTTTTGAAACGAGGTGCAAGCAGATTGGAGGAGAAGGAGAAACTTGACTGGTCCTTCCTCCAATCAAAGCCCTGATTTCTGTCTCTAAACGCAACAATTAATCACAACAACTAAGAGATGCTATTTTAGCTACCATGCAGGGCCACGTATGCATCAACGCGTAGTTGCGCTCCATCCATTGGGTTTCCGGGGGAGATAACAAGGCAGAGTAAGGAGCGTTTGGTTACATTGCTAGGCTGGTCATAGTGGTGAGTAACTTGGACTAGTAACATGCATATGTTACTAGTCTATGTTACTACTTTCATAGTAGGTAGTAACATATGGATGGTAACATGCAAGTCTTCATTAATTGAGATATAGACTCATTTTACCTCGGCACGCGTGCGTGTGTGTGTGTGTAGAAGCGGATTCAAGAGTGATGGTTGCTTTGTCCGTCCAACTTACTGCTAGTCTATGTGATTTGAAGGCTCATTGGTCATTATTACTGAGGTGGTAGAACTGCAGGATGTCCCAGGCTTTCGGCGAAAGTAGGTACCACTAGATTACAATTTTCTCCATTCTCAGCAGAGGAGTGCGAGAGCAGTGAAAACACGTAGGCTCAGTGATTACATGGCCCACCTCACACTATCACCATATTTTTTGGACACCGTGTGACACCTAACTCTTTACATAGTACTAGTATAGTACATACTGTAATTTATCGTGAGATAAATTTGTACAATGTTATGAAGCTTCCAGCTTCTGTTTCATGTATCTTGCGTCTAAGGTTGCCCGTTGCAAAATTTCATCAAATACAAAGGAGACTAACATGCATGCTATTGCATATCAATGATTGACATATCATAGCCAATATGCACTCCCTCCGTTTCAAAATAAGTGCCTCAACTTTATGCAAACTTTAGTACAAAGTTGTACTGCTACTAAAGTTGGCACTTGTTTTGGAACAGAGACAACTAAAGAAAAAAAGATCCATGTAGTCCCTAGCCCTTGAACTGTAAACCCTAATCAGGCTTTAATTTGCTGGCAACGTTGGAGCTTCCGAAGAAATGAATAAGTTTGTAGCCCTTTGACCATCGGATCATTTTGTGCAGTTTCACCAAAATCGAGATGAGCATCCTTGTGGCAAATAAATTGAAGAAGCATGATCAGAATAAGATTACTGGCACTAGTTGATGAGACATAAACTCATCACAAATACAGTACATAGAAGCCAGTAGAGGTATGTGCGGGGCAAAGAAGTAGAGAAATATCCACATGGAGTGATGTGGGCAGCTGTAGCAGTGGTGCAAGCCGACTGT
Organism: Triticum urartu; assembly: GCF_056163025.1. Taxonomy (NCBI): domain Eukaryota; kingdom Viridiplantae; phylum Streptophyta; class Magnoliopsida; order Poales; family Poaceae; genus Triticum; species Triticum urartu. The sequence continues at coordinate 366,748,094 of NC_141878.1, forward strand.
AAAGGAAGTTGTACCAGAGGGATGTCGGGACGTAGCTCAACCTAGAGGAGGGCGGCGTGAGGAGGCATCTCCAAAATATTAACCTTGCGATTCGCTCTTCGCCTCTTCGGGAAGTCGAGCAATAATGATACTGCAGTATATATCGTTCTGGCTATATGAGACCGAATGAATTGCTACACAGCCACCACTATTATGTCCTTTTCAATATGGACTACATACGGAGCAAAATGAGTTAATCTACACACTAAAATACGTCTATATACATCAGTGTTTGGAGTATGTACTAGTAGTTCATATTGAAATCTAAATCTACTAAAGGACATATATTCCAAACAATATGATAATCTTTCTAACCAAGGTAGGGATGAGGACTAAATGGAGGGAGTAGTAAAATTTTCTCCTCATCCTACGAGCCACCCCGCGCGTGGGCGAGGGAGCGGGCGTAAGGCGTACTGGTAAGAAAGCTTCACCTCATCCTACGAGCCACCGTGCCCATGGGCGGGGGAGACGGCATACTAAGCAAGCTTCTCCTCGTTTTGTGAGTTGACAGGACACATCAAAAGTACTCACTGTATAGAGCCTTTCCTATAAGGTAGGCTCTACATGGTTTGCCTCTTTTTTAACATAACGCGTCAAGTCGCAATTTGTTTGTTCACCCGTGGTAGACGATCCTCCATCAAGTGGACAACCAGTACACGTGTCAAATTACCAGGTGGGCTGCCTTTTCATTCAGAAATGAGCTCCACCGTGTAGCCACGCGGGTGTGGTTGGTAAAGAGACGGGAGTACGTGCGCCGTGCGTGCACCTCTTCTCCCCTACCTACGTGGGTGTGTGTAAGAGAGATACAAACCTAGACAGATGGCGTGTGCATTCGTGAGTGTTTTTTGTTTGGGGGGGGGGTGGTGATTTCGTGTATGTATTTGTGGGAATATGTGTCGATGACATCTCAAACAAAATTTTGCATGCAATGTGTGTGAAATAGAGGCATATCCATATCATATAGAGAGGGCCAAAGGGGGAGATCCACGAGAAGAGAGGGAGGGGTCATAGATATCGATAGAGTCAAAGAGAGGATCAAGTGGGTGGGTGCAAGATGGATGAAGAGAGCCAGCAAAATTGTGTGTGTGCAAAGTCAAAGATATAGGGCGACTGACCTACCAGAACGTCAGAGGGCACAGGGCAAGTTTGTGTGTGGCAGGGAGACATGACTAGAGCGCTCGATGTATCGGTGTGGGGGGGGGGGGGTGGGGGGACGGGGAGGCAGAGGCCTAACTAAAGAGGTAGAACGACTCATATATGTGTTGAGAAGGAAAGACCCAGCTATGTCTTGAGGGAGATGGGTCGACATCCATACATAACTAAAGGACAAGAAATAGGTTGGGACAGACAGAGAGAGAGAGAGGGAGGGAGAGGGGTAGAGTGCTGGATGGGTGATGGAGTTGCTTCTCGAAGATGGTGGAGAGGCCTACTAGACAAACTGAGGGTAGAACTGCAATACTATCAATAAGAGTGGGATGTGTTTCTGTGTGTGCCTGTGTGTGATAGATCTGTCGGGACGCATGCATGGATGATGAAGGGGAACCATGTGTGCGGTTGTTTGGTAGATCAATTGTTGTTTGTCGGAGGAAGGGAGAGACATAACTAACGAGGTAGATCAATCGACATGTGGGAAAAACGAGTTATAGTTAAGGACCTAGCTAGCTATATGTATAGCGGGAGATCGGTCGGTGTACATCCATTTGTTAGAGGTAAATAAGGCCCAATGAGACGGATAGACAGAGAGAATGGAGCTAGGAGGTGGTGCGAGGGGCCGAGCTACTAGCTAGATAGGGGGAGGAGTGTGCGGTTGTGAGATCGATGAAAAGAGGGGCGAGAGTTTACACGTGTGTGGGACGTATGAGGGACACGAGGCATGGACATAGAAAGAAGGAGATGGAAGGTGCGTGTGTACGTATGTTGTAGGTAGGCGCAGGAGAGGTTTATCAATCGGTGTGTGTCGGAAAGGAGTTGTGGAGACTGTGGGAGAACGACCTAAAGAAAAAAATGAATGTGCGCGATGGACAGAATGCTGAGGGAGGGGGAGGGCGAGGAGGGCGTGTGCATGCACGAGAGAAAGTTAGTGCTAGCTACAAAGGCTAGAGGATTGTGTGGGTGTAAGAGACTAACAAAGATCATAATTTGATATGAAAGTGGGTTCATATATTTGAATAGATCATAGTGTTATAAACATATGCATGCATGAATATAGCGGTGATACGCATGTTGTGGTTTTGCACATGTTATACCACAGTGTGATAATGCATGGCATTTGCAACTCACAGCGAAATGTCAAACAATCTAAACCATACTATATATCGAACAATCTCACATTTTATTTGAATTTGTGATAATATGTGGCGTTTGCAGCTTACAACTAAATGTAGAACAATCTAAACAATACTATATATTGAACAATCTCACATTTTATTTGAATTTGTGGTAATGTGTGGTGTTTGCAACTCACATCTAAATACTTGTAGGCGTAGGGGGCGGGGCACCATGTATTATGTGATAAACACATTATACATATGAGACATGGTTTAGATTATGAAGATCTAGCTAGAGCTTGAAATGTACTGTGATTTGAATTCAACACAAAGTGGATTCAAAAAATCAAGTTCGAGTTCATATAGTACACATAGTTCATATCTAACTCGAGAGTAATCATGTGGTGTGCTGTGAAGATAATACACAAACGATGGTTTAACTTGACAATAATGATGACTGTAGATCTTATCAAAATAGAGAAACGAATTCAAATGGTTTGACTTCACAACAATCATCATTGTAGATCTTATTCAAATAGAGAAACAAATTGAAATTTAGTTCATATTGAAGCGGTAGTATATACGTTTGGAATGCACAAAAACGTTCATTTGAGTAGCAGGTTGCATGCATTATACACGTAGCGAAATATTTTAATTGAACATAACATGAATTCAAAGTTTTGAATGACATTTGTAGTGCGAATTGATTTGGTACAGTACACGGGACTAGACTCTCTTGTGTGCTGCGAATTGATTTCTTTTTGTTTTTTCGTCGACGAAAGTGCGAATTGATTTGGTACATCACATGTTGGGCTTGTTCGGAAATTTCAACCCGCGCCTTGTTACCCCGAAATATTTAAGATATAACTTTGTCTCATTGTGCTCCGACCACTCCCTCCATCTCAACCCGTCCCTTGCTATTCCAAAATTACAACGCGTGCGAAAACTCCTACCTCCTGTGAAATCCGACACGCGAAATGCCCGTGATACCCCTGAACCAAAAGAACCGGCTAGCTCAAATCGGTGGGGGTAATTTCGTAACTTACCCCACATTTCGGACAAGCGCGTCCCTAAGCCATGGTTCCCCACTCCCATCCCATCCGCCCACCCATTCATACACCGAGGCCGCGAAAACCCGCGAAGCCCCGCACCCTCCTCCGTTTGCCACCCAGCCAGAGCCTCTTCCCTAACGACGTCGTCCACAGCAACACCTCGACGTCCCTCATCCACCGTACCGGATGAGGATCCATCGTCGATCTCATCGTCCCGCCGATTCAGCCACCCCGTCCTCCACCTCCAAGGAGCTGCCCCGACGTTCCCCTCGTCTTTTGCGCCACCTCCATTCCCACACCTCCGTCTTCACCTGCACCACCGGAAGAGCATCATCATCACTGTTTCCTTGGATGAAGCTGAGGCCTAATCGGTGCCACCAAAGAGGTTGTACACTAATCGCCGCATTTTCTTCTTGATTCGATCTCACGGTGCTGCCGGCGCTCGGTCCCGAGCCGACACGGCGCGACTCCATCCACGGCGGCGTCGCCAGCCACTTCCTCCACAACGTCGCTCCCTCGGCGGCGACGTCCACATCAGTAGGAGCTGCTGCTGCTTTAGCTCTCGCTCACGCTGCTGCTCTGCTCATGCTCTTGGTCCCCTGCTTGGTCTGCTCTTGCTCTTGCTCTTGCTCTTGCTCGCGTTGCTGCTCTCGCTCTTGCTCTTGGTTGAGATGCTGCTCCGATTTAGCTACACTTCAGTCGAATGAATCGACTTTCGGGTCAGTCGATTTTCAGGGGGTGGGGTGCTCACCGGAGTAAAGGAAGAACTAGCCGCAGCAGGGAGGGGGGGCTCGCCGGAGAGGTACCCCACTATCTATCTTAGGGTTCAGGGTGGGGGCGGTGGTCTCCGGCGGTGGTGGGGCGGTGGCATGGGGATCGCCGAAGAAAAAGCTCGGCATGGGGGGCCTAGAGGGATGGCCGGACCGGCGGTGGGGAGTGGTTTCGGGGTGGGCGGGGCGGCGCACCGCCAGCCGTGGGCGGCGGGGGGCGGCTCTTCGGCCGGTGGTGGCTGGCGGCTCAGGGTAGCCTCAGCTGATGCTGCTACACGACCAGCTGCCCCGGCTCTCGCACGCGCTACTGCTGCTGCTACTACTTTTCTGCTACTAGCTAGTGCGTCAGTTTCGACAGTAAAATTCAGTTTTGATAGAAAAAATTCAGTTTCGACAGTTAAATTCAGTTTTGACAGTTAAGTTCAGAGATGAGCGGCTGATGTATTTTATGTCTAGCACTTTGTGATTATGTACTTTACGTCATCTATTGGAGATGCTATTAGAATTCCACTCACGTTAACGTTGGCTCTCTTGTCCTGCTTCAGCCTTGGGGTCGTACAACTCACCGGAGCTGCTCCAACGATGAAACCCTCCATCACAGCGGAGCAGTACCTCGGGCTCCATCTCTAGACGCCTTAGATCTTCTTCCCCTCCTCCGACAGCCAAGTCAGCTGGAACATCCTCACCGACCAACCCAATCACGCTGAGATCGACATGGCTTCGCCAAAGAGGTTGTACACTTGTTGCATCTCTTTTTTACTCTACGTGTTATATATATTGTCCATTGAGCACACGCAGTGACGTGAAATACGATTTGTTTCTCCTACTATATGACAAGTAGTGAGGTACCAGGCTACTTAGCTATCCGTGATGGACTCTCTTGAACGCCGTCATTATTTATCTCTGCGTGTTTGAGCTGTGCATTTATCAATGGGCCTAGGAGTTGAGCTAGTATGGTAGTGGCCTGGGTCCAAAGTAGTAGAAGTAGGCAAGTAGCACAAAAACATTTTTTGAGTGTAGCTTTTCCTTGCTCAAGCCTTCCTACTAGAATCACCAGTGCTTGAAAGGAAAAGTGAAGGAAAAACATAGAAATTCAAAAGCTTCCTATGGTACTACTATTCATGCATTTGGTTCAAAGGAATGGAGCAAAGGAAAACTGTAGGATTTGTTCCTTTAGTGTCTCCTTGAAAGAAAAACCGTACGGATTTTAATTTCCACTTGTCCTCCTTTTCAAATTCCTATTCATGAAGGACAAGACTAAGAGATAGTTGCATAATAGCATTATAACCGTACATTTTCTTGTGGTTTGACTTAATCTCACCATGCTTCTTTGCATCCTGTGATCTTCCAATTCTTGTGAACCAAACACCCAGATTGGTAGAAATCCTGTGTTTTTAAATTCTCTGTTTTGCACGTGCATTCCTATCCTATTGCTATGTATTTCCTATCCCTGCGTTGTTAGAATCCTCCAATTCAAATGAGCCCTTACAAAATTACTTCTCTTACAGATAGTTGTCAATGAAAACCTTGTGTGGTTTGTCCCGCTCCTACTGCGTCATCGTCCACCCAAGCTCAGCTGCTCCAACGACTGAAGGGTCCAGCACAGCAGGGATTCGGCCTCCAGACTGCCTTTCGCCGCCTCAGATCTTCATCCCCGCCGCCGGTAGCCATGACAACTGCATTACCATCATCAACCGAGTAGATGACCTCGAGGACTACACGGGTCGGCAAGAGAGGTCGCACTCTTTCGTGTCTGCTTACGTTATGCATCGCTTAATATTACATGCTACTTTATCGTCTTGTTCACTGATTAGACTCAGCTCCAAACTAATGGTCAAACTTGAGTTTTTAAATGGTTGTGGGGTGCATATCGGGGCCGCAATCAATAGTATATATCTACTATCTGGTTAATCTCTGGTGTCTACTATGAGTTTCATGTTGGGTGGGAAACAAACAGTAAAGAAGCCATTATCTGTATTTTTTAACTAAAGCCACTATCTGCCTGCTATCATTGGTTTTGGGTATATCCACAGGTTGCTACCATCACTCTGGATTTATGCATGCACTCCTTACGTAATCTCACTATGTTTTACTCCTATGCATGTCAGTTATTGTACACAATGGAACTGAACATGTAGAGCAAAAGAGACGAGCCTTGCGTGGCAATAAAATTTCATGTAGACGTTGCTCCATGGTAGGCACAAAGGCAGCCCCCCTCCACCCATTTCGGATTATAATCGAGAGGAAGATATCTGTTCTAAGGGGGATTCAGAAGGAGAAGACCACTCCTATTTACCCCCTGAGGTCTTCGCTCTAACTTGGCATGCTGATGTTGGTTATATCATGCATATGGTGCCTTGCATTTCTTACTTTATACATCAAATATGTCAACTGCTTAGTTTAGACATGCTTTGTGTGAATGCCATCTGTTTAGTTTATTCATTGTTTATGTGAATTATGCAACACCATATTGTTTAGCCAGGCATCATATATGTGAATTTTGCAATGCCATCCTGCTTAGCCAGTCATCTTATGTGTGAACTATATCAGGCCATCCTTTTTTCCGTTACGTACTACATTTGTCAACAATGTTAGTACATTCAACTACTCTTCGTGTGCATCAGCCATTTGACATGGTGACGGAAAATTCAGGAGTGAAAACAAAGGTCTTCAGAGCAGACTACGCTATCTGACGAAGCGCATATCTCGCTGGTTACGGATAGCTCCTCAGAGGAGGATCCAGAGACAGATGACCAGTCCTATTCCCCCTCGAGGTGTATGCTCTAACTTGGCAGGGTTATGTTGCTCATATCATGCATATGGTGTCTTGCATTGCTATGTCATTTGAATAGTTTTGACATGCTTTGTGTGAATGCCACCTGTTTAGTGTCTAATTACCATATATGTGAATTATGCATTGCGATCTTGTTGCAAGACATTATATATGTGAATTATGCAATGCTATCTTGTTGCAAAGGCATTATATATGTGAATTATGCAATGCCATGTTGTTGAGCCAATCATCATGTATGTGAATTATATCATGCTATCATTTTTTTGTATTACGTGTTCCATTTGTCGACAACATTTGTATATTCAACTACTCTTCCTGTGCATCAGCCATTTGAAGCGGTGATGGAAGTATCTAGAGTGAAAACAAGGTATTCAGAGCAAACAATGCTACCTGCTAAAGCAGACATCTTGCTGGATACAGAGAGCTCCTCAGAGGAGGATTCAAAGACTGATGACCAGTCCTATTTCCCCCCTGAGGTCTATGCTCAAACTTGGCAGGGTTATATTACCCATGTCATGCATGTTGTCTTGCATTGCTTAGTTTTTACATCATATATGGATTGCCATCTGCTTACTTTCTTACTATATAAATCATATATTTGAATTATATCATGCCATCATGTTTACATACACAACATCTATCTGAATTATGGCATGGCAACCCATTTAATAAAGACATCATATAGTTATATCATCTCATCCCGTTTAGTGTTTACAGTCATCATATTTTGAATTATGTCATTCTATCCAGGAATTATATCATGCTATCATGTTTCCATAGGCGGCATGTATGTGAATTATGGCATGCCAACCTATTTAATAAACACATTATATAGTTATATCATGTCATCCTGTTTACATAGTCATCATATTTTGAACTATGTCTTTCCATATTTTTTAGTTAGCCATCATAATGTGAAATTGTGTCATGCTACCCTGTTTAGTTAGCCATCATATATGGGAAATTGTGTCATGCTATCCTGTTTGGTTAGACAACATAAATATGAATTATTTCATGCCCTCTTTTATTCCTCACTATCCATTGCACCTATTTATCATACAATGTTTGTACATTCAATTACTTTTCTTGTTTATCAGCCATTTGAATTGGAGAGGGTGATGGCAGTATCTAAGGGAGTAACAACACAGTCTTCAGAAAAGATAGTGCTACCAGTTGATGTAGATAGAACCACGATTGTACTTGACCAATAACCAGCCCCACCACACATAACCCGGACTCTCGCAGACTGTACCCCTACCTAGTTGGACAAAGAACCAGCTACACCCCTTCTAACCCCAACCCTAGCAGATGTAACCTAGTTCCAGTTGACACAACACTGTCTCCATCACAGAGCACCTAAACACGAGCAGTTAGTAAGGGAACTGCAGTGCCCAAAGCACGAGGACCACCACTCCGAATCCCAACTCAACGCTTAAAGGAGAAGAAGAATTGTTCTCAGGTCAGGTTCTGTAGCTATCACTACAAAAAAATACACTTCCGTGATGATACGTGTTTGTCACAGTAGGTCGCGTTTTTTGTCATGCATGTACATCCATGACAAATTTATGATAGAATCAAGATAGTCATACCTGTGTTGTCATAGAAGTGTTCCATGACATTACCAAAATTATCATCACGGAAGTGTCCACTTCCGTGACGATAAATCGCGCATCACAGAAGTGCTTTCGTAAAGGGTGACCGACACGTGGCATCCACCGTAACGGAACGCCGTTAAGCTATTGGGTCGGGTTTTGGATCCGATAACCCGTTAACAGCACCGACCAATGGGGATTTTCCACGTGTAAAATCATCATTGGCTAGAGGAAACACGTGTTGGCTCATCGTTGGGACAGATGTCATCCACTCATTGGACAGGAGGCGCCTATCATAGGTCGACACGTGGAACGGCCCAACAGTGGCCCATTCCGGTGAAAAAGGCCGGCCCAGTAAAAATTAGCAGGCCGGCCCATATAAGGCCTACCTGTGTCAGGTCCATTTAAGCCCATGGCCCATACGAGATGTGCCAATTCGGCCCGTTAAAGATTTGACACCATTGCAGCCCATCGTCAATTCGAGCCCGTTAACAGCCCGCTATATATTTGGGCTCAATATCGGCCCGATGAGATTTCGGCCTGTTAACAGCCTGTCACACCCTAGCTAGTTCAAGCATTAGAGTGTGCATCATGTTTAAATTTCTCTTAAATTTGAAATGGGGAAAGCAGAAACCCCCAACACCCCCCTGGAAACAACTAGGGTTTACTAAAATTATTTTCAATGAACCTAAAATGCCCTTCTAAAAAGTTCACCCTCCTTGTCTTGGGTTAAAACCTCTGGCAAAATTGGTGCACAATTTTCTAGGTTAATAGAAGGTCATTGAATTAAATCATAAGTATTTGAATTTGGGCATTTAAATCCTATAAAATAATTTAAATGCTCAAATAATCCTGGAAATAAATGTTTGCTGTTGGAAATAATCTAAACAGAGCCCACAATTATTTTCAGGATTTTTGGAAACGTTTTAGTATTTTATTTAAAGCCCAACAGTTGCAGTTAATTAAAAAAACAGAAACAAATAAAAAGAGAGAGAGAGAGAGGGAAGCCCACCCGGGCTTTACCTGTGCTGGCCCAGCCACCTGGCTCGGCCCAGCCTACTGGCTCTGCCAGTCGTCGTCCTCCTCGCGCCAAAAGGACGCGGAGCGCGTGGCCGGCGCCCGTGGCCACACGCCGGCCACCTCCTGCTTTCGCCGACGCCTGGAGATGCCTAGGGGTGCCACGCGACCCCCACGTCCCCCTCTCATCCTCGCTCACTCTCTCCTCGTCTCCCTCACCCTCTCCCGCACCATGGCCGACGAGCTTGTCACCATCTCACCGCCGTAGTCGCGCTCTCCATCACCCCCTCGCCTCTCTGACCTGTCCAGAAGCTCCGCCGCGACGCCCTCGCCCTCCCCACCGAGCCACGCATCGCCGGAGGCCCTGCATCACCGCCATCGGATCGTCTTCAACCTCGGTACCTGCCGGACATCGTTCATCGATTAGCCTCGCTCCGGTCGCCCCCGAGCCCACTAAGCTGCTCATCGACCTCCCTGTGAGCTCCGCCGCCTTTCCCCTCTTCTTTCCCACGCGTTTGCACCCTCTAGGCCATAGTTCCACCATGGCCGAAGCTCGTCTCCGCTCGAGCTCGTCACCGGCGTCGCTCCGGCGACCATTTGGTCCTCCCGTGCTATGCAACGTGCTTGCCGCATCGCGTAGTGCCTCGCTAGCGCTTCAGTTTCTGTGTTTGCACGCCGCAGCCCACTCCCCGCACATGGCCGAACTCCGGCCACCGCCTTGGAGCTCGCCGTCGTCGGCTCCGGCCACCGTAGGTCCGGCCTCCACCACCACTAGATGCGCGACTGCAAGAGCTCTCCAACGAGCCCAAGAACGGCCTCGCCCGTGCCCTGTGGGCGTTTTCCGAGCTACGCCACCGTCTCGGGCCTTGCCGGCGTTGAGTCTCCGGCGAGTTTGACCCAGTTTGACTCCTGGGTGGGCCCAGGTAGACCCCCCCTGAGTCTATGATAGGTGGGGCCGGTCTGCTAACTAATTTAGGATAGTTTTAATTAATTTTAATTAAATCAGTCACTGACATGTGGGCCCAGGCCCCACTGACAGCTAATTAGTGTTAATCTAATCCTGTTAATTAGCTGAGAGGCTGATAGAAGGGGCCCACCAGTCAGGTTTGACCTGGGCTGGCGCCTTTGACCTGCTGAGGTCAGCATGACGCAATGCTGACGCAGTAATGCATTTTCTGGATTTATTTTTATTCAGGAATTTCCAGAAAATAGTTAAAACTTCTAAAAATCATAGAAAATCAACCATAGCTCCAAATGCAAAGATTTATATATGAAAAATGATCAGAAAAATTCAATCTATCCATCTGTAATGGTTTCATGAATGACAAAACAAGTTTACCTTGCTGTTTAAGCAGAATAAAGAAATGCACTATTAAGGCCATGTTTAATGAGCTAATATTCGAATATTTGATTCAAATGAGTTCATTCCTTTCTGTTATAGCTTGCATTAGGCCAAGACACATTCGTATTGCCATGTCATAGCATGCATCATATTGTTGCATATCGTCATGTGTTGATTGTGTTCCGATGTGTTCTTCGTCGTAGGTTCTGCGTCCAAGGATATTCACGAGTATCCAACTGAAGGCCACTACCACTCCATCAGGCAAGCAACCATTGATCATTCCGATACAAACCCATGTTCTCGCTTCTACTCTTGTTTACTGCATTAAGACAACGCGATTCAAACTGCTGTGTGCTACGGTAGTTGAACCCTTATCCTCTACATGACCTGTCATTGCCACAGTAACTAGATGAAACCCACTAGCATGTGTAGGAGTTGATTGAGCCATGTATGTGATTCCTACCTTGCTATGCCTGCTATGCTTAGAGTTGTGTCAGGTCTGGTTCATCTGGGTGATGGGCCAGAGTGAAATGCTTATGCCGGTAATGTGAGGGATGTGTTGAACATGTTTTGGTAAAGGTATCGATGAGAGGCCATGTAGGAGTACATGGTGGGTTGTTTCATTGAGGCCATCCCTAAGAACTGAGATCTGTATGTGTGATTTAAGATTCAGCTACTACCATGCATTGGGATCCTTAATTGACCCTCTCGGCTTCTTAACCACCCTAGTACTCTGTCCAGGAGTTGCAAATAGTTTCTGGTGTTTGTAGGTTATGTGTTGGCGGCCGTGCGTAGCGCTGACCCTAGGGGTGGGCTATGTTGCGGTAGGTACACCGTGGCACGGTGTACCGAGTCACCCGTTTGTTGTCTCGGGATCCCTGTTCACATCGTTCAGGGCCGTATGTGGAAACCTCGGCCAGACTCCCTGCGGATGGAACCTGGATAGGCGATAAACCTGGACTAGAGACTTAAGTGTTTAGGTAGGCCGTGGCCGACACCCTCGTTGGGCTTCCGCTTGAAGGTTGCCGAGTACATGTCGTGTAAACGGCGGTAAGTGGTGAAAGCGTGTATGAAGAAGTACACCCCTGCAGGGTATAAAACTATTCGAATAGCCGCGTCCGCGGTAAAGGACTACTTGGTTGCCTATACAGTTCATAGACAAGTTAATGGGTACTAATAAAAGACTCAAGATAAGTGTGAGTACCGAGGATGGCCCTCTCGTAGGATGACGAGGGAGGATCCCCGGTGGAGTATTGTGTTGGTGAGTAGTGGACTCGTGTGCGAAAACTATTTTTACTGGTGAAGTTCCGTAGGATAGCTTAGCCAAGAGTCAAAGATGGCTTGCTGCATTAACCCCACCACCTTCTTGAGAATAAGCAGGTATAGTAGGTTCTGATGTAAGACTTGCTGAGTACCTTTGTACTCATGTTTGCTTAATCACTGTTTTCAGACGACAACACCGCCCCCTCCGATGGGTTCTACGTAGACCTTGACGTCGACGAGTGACTATCCACCCAGGTGGTGATCCTGGCCATGGAGGGCCCTATGTAGACAGACAGGCTTCGAGAAGCTTTCTTTCTTTCTAGAGTTTGTACTCAGACTAGTTGCTTCCCCATGTGCTTGTATGTTTGTATGACTTGAGTGTCGGGTCATGTGACCCGTATCTGTATGAACATGTTATGTATGGCTCCCTAGAGCCTTTAAATAAAGTACTTGAGTTGTAGAGTTTTGTTGTGATGCCATGTTGTATGTACTCATATCGGGCATATTGTGTGTATGATTGAAATGCTTGGTATGAGTGGGATCCGACAATCTAGTTGTTTATCCTTGGCAGCCTTTCTTATGGGGAAATGTAGTCTAGTGTTCCTCGAGCCATAGTAGTCCGCTACAGCCTGGTTCACCGGAGTCCTGCTAGCCTAGCACTACTATTCAGGACACTTGACTGGCCGGCATGTGTTTCACTTCGTTCCTATGTCTGTCCCTTCGGGGAAATGTCACGCTGTGACTTCCGGAGTCCTGCCTAGCCTACTACAGCCCGGGTTCCCCGGAGTCCTGTTAGCCCAGTGCTACAGCCCTGAATCAATCGCTGATGACCGACATGCTCGATGTGATTCATGTATGCCTGTCTCCATAGGTCTGTGCCGCTTTGGGTTCATGACTAGCCATGTCGGCCCGGGTTCTCTGTCATATGGATGCTAGCGACACTATCATATACGTGAGCCAAAAGGCGCAAACGGTCCCGGGCCATGGTAAGGCGACACCCATGGGATACCGTGCGTGAGGCTGCAAAGTGATATGAGGTGTTACCGGCTAGATCAATGTGACTTGGAATCGGGGTCCTGACAGCGTTGGCATCAGAGCTGGACTGCCTGTAGGTTCGTTGAGCCAAACTGGTCGATGTCGAGTCTAGAAATGCTTTAGTTATATGTAGGGGAATTGATTGTGGGAGGGAACATAAGGCTCTTTTACTCCTTTACCCTATGCCTCTGATCTGAGTCATTCTCTTCTCATTCAACGTGGGTTAAGGACTAGGCTCTCTCCTTCTATCAGGTTCACGTGTTACTAATCCATAGTAGCTTATAGGATTGATGCTACAAGCCCCAGTTTAGTTTCTACTATTTTAGTATGTTGCTAATTGGATCAGAATCTTGATATGATGTTGTTGAGTGGTATTGCGAATTGTTGTGGATGTCTCAAATCTTTTTCTGAGCATTTACAGCTGTTATGCTGTCCAATTTTCCCTAGAAATTCTGATGTATTTGCATTGTGGTTGTGCTTTCAGATGGCCAACGTGTTCAAAACCAAGTGGTTCACCTGACCCGGTGCCTCGATGTGCCCGGTCATACTGCTATGTTAGTCCGGGTAATGACCGAGACGGGCTACCGTTGGTATCCCGAATACACCGTCGAGGAGCATTTCTGCGACTTTAATCAAAGCCAATATCTCTGCACTATCAGGATATTTCCTTCTTATCCTGGATCTACCGAGCCCCTTCACTGTTCCTATGGACTCAGGGTTACTGTTGAGATGGCTGTGCAGGATGCTGCCTATTCCATGATGACCATCTTGCGAGTCCGGACTGGCCTGCTTCGGAACACCGACTTCCGTTACATGCCAGCTTCACTTCCGAGAGCGCAAGGGTATCTTCAGGCTATCTATGCTGACTCCACTCAGGAGGACTCATTAACTCGTACCACTGCCGAGATGCTCGAAGATAAGGACCGAGAGAATCGGGCCTTGAGGCTGGAGCTTTTCAATACCCGTGCTGATCATTGGGCCACATTGACTCGGTTTGCACCTGCGGTGCAAGCTGGATGTATGGATACAAGGGATCTGTATCCTGTGAGATCAGCTCTGCCAGACATGGTGGATTGGCATGATGTGGGAGGCATCACCCCACCCCGTGGTCCCCACAGGCCACCGTTTGTTGGTCCAAGACCTCATCCTAGCCCCTATGGTCCACAGGCTCCTCAGGACCGTCTGTTCCTGGATGGTCACATTGAACTTCCAGGCTATGGAGGTGACTTCTATGAGGACTACTACGGAGCTGTCTGAGTTAGTAGTAGTACCACTAGTATTGTAGTAGTTGTATCTCCACTGTCCTGCGAGACTTGTGGAATATGACTTTGTGTGTAATCAAATCCGGAGGTGTAGACAAATACTGTATAGGAGCTTGGAATGCCTCCGATGAGATGTAATGTCTTTCATCATAGTTGTACTGTAGCCTGGGCTTGTACTAAACTATGTATGATGTGTATGACCGTTGGTATATATATGGCAGTTTTATATTACCATGACATACGGATGAACATCTCTGCATTCCGCATTATCCATTACATTCTGCACTCCTTGATAAGTTTGAGCCATCCTTATCTAAACCATTGTCTTGTTTTCTCCTAGGATGGTCAACACCCGCAGCAACCCTGCTGCCTCGGAGCAGGGGGAAGCCAGTGCAGCTAGAGGTGAAAATCTGCCTCACCCGCCTTCTCTGGCTGAAGTAATGCTGGAGGCGGAAAGAAACAAGCGTGAGACTAACCGCCTGCTAGAGCGGATTGAGCAGAACACTGCACGCCACCCACGAAATGACTTGGTGTCAATCAATGACTTTATCAAGCTGTACCCACCAAAGTTTAACCATTCCATCGAACCCCTCGACGCGGATGACTGGCTTCGCAGCATCACTCACAAGCTACTTTCTGCCAACGTAGCCGAAGCCGACAAGGTTACCTATGCTGCCTATCACCTCAAAGGCCTTGCTAGCCTTTGGTGGGAAAACTTCGAAGCTATGCGCCCGGTCGGCCAAGTTACTACTTGGGCTGAGTTCAGTGAGGCTTTCCGCGAGCATCACATTCCGGAAGGTCTCATGGATCGCAAGAGGGAGGAGTTCTGCAACTTCACCCAAGGAAGACTGACTGTGGATGCTTATAGTCGTGAATTTGGAAATCTGGCACGCTATGCTCCCGAAGAGGTATCTACTGACGCTAAGAAGCAAGCAAGGTTCCGCAAGGGACTTAGCCCTGAGCTTCACCGCGATCTTCGTCTGCACGAGTGCACCTCCTTTCAGAAGTTGGTCAATAAAGCCATCAGTGCTGAGACAGGCCAGACTGATTATGACGCTTCACGCAAGCACTCCCGTGACTTTGGCTCTTCATCCGGCTCTGGAGCTCAGAAGCGCCAGGTGTGGATCCCAAGCACGGCACTGCCACCCAGGTTCATCCCGAGGCCATCCTTTGAGGCGCCTCGTCCCAACCAGCAATTTGCACCGCCCAAGCCCTATGGTGGCCCCGCTGCTAATGCTGCTCCACGCCCCAATGTGGTGACATGCTTTAAGTGTGGAGAGCCGGGTCACTATAGCCGAGAGTGTCCCCAGAACAACAACCCCAATCAAACTGGAAAGTCCGTTGGCCGTGGTAAGCCCGCGGGAAAACATTCTACGCCAAGCCGGCCACCACTGCACGTGGCCATGTCAACTATGTTTCAGCCGAGGAGGCTCACGAGGACCCCAACGTCGTCCTTGGTACGCTCCTTGTTAACTGCCAGGTGTTCCACCTGACAGGGATGTCGAGTTTGTGATAGACCTTGTTCCAGGAACCGTGCCAATTTCTAGAAGACCCTACAAGATGGCACCCTTAGAACTAGCCGAGCTTAAGAACCAACTCGATGAGTCCTTGAAAAAGGGTTTCATCTGTCCTAGTTCCTCTCCTTGGGCTTGCCCCGTCCTCTTTGTCTAGAAGAAGGATGGAACGGATCGAATGGTTGTGGACTACCGCCCTGTCAACCTGGTCACCATCAAGAACAAATACCCGCTTCCTAGGATTAATGATCTGTATGATCAGCTCGCTGGATCCTCAATCTTTTCCAAGATGGATTTGAGGTTGGGCTACCATCAAATCAAAATCAGAAACGGGGACATTCCCAAAACGGCCTTTGTTACTTGTTATGGCCAATACGAGTACACCGTCATGTCCTTCGGTTTAACCAATGCCCCAGCTACCTTCTCTCGGTTAACGAACTCGGTTTTCATGGAGTACTTGGATAAATTCGTCGTGGTATACCTCGATGACATACTCATCTACTCCAAGAATGAAGAGGAACATGCCGAACATCTAAGGCTGGTATTGATGAAACTTCGAGAGCATCGCCTTTATGCCAAATTCTCCAAGTGTGAATTTTGGTTGCCAGAAGTGACCTATCTAGGCCATGTAATCTCTGGCAAGGGTATTGCTGTCAATCCCGAGCGAGTTCAAGCCATCCTTGATTGGACTCCACCTGAGATGGTCAAGCAAGTTCGGAGTTTCCTTGGCTTAGCGAGCTATTGCCGCCGCTTCGTCGAGAATTTCTCCAAGGTTGCTAAACCTCTAACTGAACTCCTCAAGAAAGATAAAAAGTTCGAGTGGACTCCACAGTGCGAGTTTAGCTTTCAGGAACTGAAAAGACGCCTGACATCTGCTCCCGTACTGGTACCACCAGATTTCTCCAAGGACTTTATTATCTATTGCGACGCCTCGTGACAAGGACTAGGTTGCATACTCATGCAGGATCGTCAGGTAATTGCCTATGCTTCACGGCAATTACACCCACATGAGGAAAATTATCCCACACATGATCTAGAGCTTGCAGCTGTAGTCCATGCACTTAAAACCTGGCGACATTACCTCCTCGGTAATCGTTGCGAGATCTTCACCGATCACCAAAGTTTGAAATATATCTTCACCCAACCAGACTTGAATCTCAGGCAAAGACGTTGGGTTGAGTTGATCTCGGATTACGACTTAGGAATAACTTACACCCCGGGCAAAGCCAATGTCATGGCTGATGCACTAAGCCGTAAATCCTATTGTAACAACATGATGTTACAACAGAGTCAACCACCTCTCCATGAGGAATTCCGTAAGCTTAACCTTCACATTGTTCCTCGAGGATTCCTATCCACCCTGGTGGCGAAACCTACCCTTATGGATTAAATCATAACTGCCCAGCGGTATGATAAGGGCATATCCCGGATTAAGGAAAACATCGCTAGCGGAGTTGCTAAATGTTTATCCATGGATGAGCGAGGTGCTGTCTTCTTCGAGAACCATTTGGTGGTTCCCAAGAAACAACATCTGTGCCAGTTGATCCTTAAGGAAGCTCATGGATCCCCTCTCACCATTCATCCCGGTAGTACTAAAATGTATCAAGACCTACGCCAGAGGTTTTGGTGGACTAGGATGAAGAGAGAAATCGCTCAATACATTGCTAATTGCGACGTTTGTCGTCGTGTTAAAGCAGAGCATCAACGGCCTACTGGCATTCTTCAACCTTTGGCTATTCCCGAATGGAAATGGGATAAAATCAGTACGGATTTCATCACTGGGTTTCCCAGGACCAAGAGAGGGAATAATGCCATCTTCGTCGTGATCGACCGTCTTTCCAAAGTAGCCCACTTTCTACCTGTTCGTGAGAGTATCACTGCTAGCCAGCTAGCCGATTTATACATCTCCCGAATAGTGTCTCTTCATGGTGTTCCATTGGAAATTAACTCAGACCGTGGGAGTCTCTTCACCTCTCGATTTTGGGAAAGTTTCCAAAATGCTATGGGAACTCGTCTCTCTTTTAGTACTGCCTTCCATCCTCAATCAAGTGGTCAAGTAGAGCGAGTCAATCAAATTCTGGAAGATATGCTCCGAGCTTCTGTCATCTCGTTCGGAATGAGTTGGGAGAAATGCCTTCCATTCGCGGAGTTTGCTTATAACAATAGTTATCAAGCCAGCTTGGGCAAGGCTCGTTTCGAAGTTCTCTATGGACAAAAATGTCGAACGCCTCTTAACTGGTCAGAAACCAGGGAAAGACAACTCTTTGGCCCGGATATGATTCAGGAAGCAGAAGAGCAGGCTCGCGTTATTCGTGAGAAACTGAAAACAGCCCAATCTTGTCAAAAGAGTCAATATGATCGCAAACATAAGCCTATGACTTATGAAGTCGACGAGAAGGCTTACCTTCGGGTTACTCCGTTAAAGGGAACCCATCGTTTCGGTATCAAAGGCAAATTGGCCCCTCGTTACATTGGACCCTTTCGCATTCTTGCCAAACTAGGAGAAGTTGCCTACCAGTTAGAACTACCTCCGCATCTTTCCAGAGTTCACAATGTCTTCCACGTTTCACAACTCAGGCGTTGCTTCGCGGATCCTATCCGTGGAGTGGACCACGAAACGCTTGATCTACAAGATAACCTCTCCTATCGGGAATATCCCGTTAGTATCCTTGATCAGGCCGAGCGTACCACTCGACGTCAGAATATCAAGTTTCTCAAGGTTCAATGGTCACACCATTCCGAGAAAGAACTCACTTGGGAAAGGGAGGATCGTCTTCGACTTGAGTACCCCACCTTCTTCCCGGAGGATCCTAAATCTCGGGACGAGATTCTTTTGAGTGGGGGTGAGTTGTCACACCCTAGCTAGTTCAAGCATTAGAGTGTGCATCATGTTTAAATTTCTCTTAAATTTGAAATGGGGAAAGCAGAAACCCCCAACACCCCCTGGAAACAACTAGGGTTTACTAAAATTATTTTCAATGAACCTGAAATGCCCTTCTAAAAAGTTCACCCTCCTTGTCTTCGGTTAAAACCTCTGGCAAAATTGGTGCACAATTTTCTAGGTCAACAGAAGGTCATTGAATTAAATCATAAGTATTTGAATTTGGGCATTTAAATGCTATAAAATAATTTAAATGCTCAAATAATCCTGGAAATAAATGTTTGTTGTTGGAAATAATCTAAACGGAGCCCACAATTATTTTCAGGATTTTTGGAAACGTTTTAGTATTTTATTTAAAGTCCAACGGTTGCAGTTAATTAGAAAAACAGAAACAAATAAAAGAGAGAGAGAGAGAGAGAGAGAGGGAAGCCCACTCGGGCCTTACCTGTGCTGGCCCAGCCACCTGGCTCAGCCCAGCCTACTGGCTCTGCCAGTCGTCGTCCTCCTCGCGCCAGAAGGACGCGGAGCGAGTGGCCGGCGCCCGCGGCCACACGCTGGCCACCTCCTGCTTCCGCCGACGCCTGGAGACGCCTAGGGGTGCCACGCGACCCCCACGTCCCCCTCTCATCCTCGCTCACTCTCCCCTCGTCTCCCTCACCCTCTCCCGCACCATGGCCGACGAGCTTGTCGCCGTCTCACCGCCGTAGTCGCGCTCTCCGTCACCCCCTCGCCTCTCTGACCTGTCCAGAAGCTCCGCTGCGACACCCTCGCCCTCCCCACCAAGCCACGCATCGCCGGAGGCCCTGCATCACCGCCATCGGATCGTCTTCAACCTCGGTACCCGCCGTACGCTGTTCATCAATTCGCCTCGCTCCGGTCGCCCCCGAGCCCACTGAGCTGCTCATCGACCTCCCTGTGAGCTCCGCCGCCTTTCCCCTCTTCTTTCCCACGCATTTGCACCCTCTAGGCCATAGTTCCACCATGGCCGAAGCTCGTCTCCGCTCGAGCTCGTCGCCGGCGTCGCTCCGGCGACCATTTGGTCCTCCCATGCTATGCAACGTGCTTGCCGCATCGCGTAGTGCCTCGCTAGCGCTTCAGTTTCCGTGTTTGCACGCCGCAGCCCACTCCCCGCACATGGCCGAACTCCGGCCGCCGCCTTGGAGCTCGCCATCGTCGTCTCCGGCCACCGTAGGCCTGGCATCCACCACCACTAGATGCGTGACTACAAGAGCTCTCCAACGAGCCCAAGAATGGCCTCGCCCATGCCCTGTGGGCGTTTTCCAAGCTGCGCCACTGTCTCGGGCCTCGCCGGTGTTGAGTCGCCGGCGAGTTTGACCCAGTTTGACTCCTGGGTGGGCCCAGGTAGACCCCCCCTGAGTCTATGACAGGTGGGGCCGGTCTACTAACTAATTTAGGATTAGTTTTAATTAATTTTAATTAAATCAATCACTGACATGTGGGCCCAGGCCCCACTGACAGCTAATTAGTGTTAATCTAATCATATTAATTAGCTGAGAGGCTGACAGAAGGGGACCACCAGTCAGGTTTGACCTAGGCTAGCGCCTTTGACCTGCTGAGGTCAGCATGACGCAATGCTGATGCAGTAATGCATTTTCTGGATTTATTTTTATTCAGGAATTTCCAGAAAATAGTTAAAACTTCTAAAAATCATAGAAAATCAACCATAGCTCCAAATGCAAAGATTTATATATGAAAAATGATCAGAAAAATTCAGTCTATCCATCTGTAATGGTTTCATGCATGACAAAACAAGTTTACCTTGCTGTTTAAGCAGAATAAGGAAATGCACTATTAAGGCCATGTTTAATGAGCTAATATTTGAATCTTTGATTCAAATGAGTTCATTCCTTTCTGTTATAGCTTGCATTAGGCCAAGACACATTCATATTGCCATGTCATAGCATGCATCATATTGTTGCATATCATCATGTGTTGATTGTGTTCCAATGTGTTCTTCGTGGTAGGTTCTGCCTCCGAGGATATTCACGAGTATCCAATTGAAGGGCAGTATCCCACTACCACTCCATCAGGCAAGCAACCATTGATCATTCCGATACAAACCCATGTTCTCGCTTCTACTCTTGTTTACTGCATTAAGACAACGCGATTCAAACTGCTGTGTGCTACGGTAGTTGAACCCTTATCCTCTACATGACCTGTCATTGCCACAGTAACTAGATGAAACCCACTAGCATCTGTAGGAGTTGATTGAGCCATGTATGTGATTCCTACCTTGCTATGCCTGCTATGCTTAGAGTTGTGTCAGGTCTGGTTCATCTGGGTGATGGGCCAGAGTGAAATGCTTATGCCGGTAATGTGAGGGATGTGTTGAACATGTTTTGGTAAAGGTATCGATGAGAGGCCATGTAGGAGTACATGGTGGGTTGTTTCATTGAGGCCGTCCCTAAGAACTGAGATCTGTATGTGTGACTTAAGATTCAGCTACTACCATGCATTGGGATCCTTAATTGACCCTCTCAGCTTCTTAACCACCCTAGTACTCTGTCCAGGAGTTGCAAATAGTTTCTGGTGTTTGTAGGTTATGTGTTGGCGGCCGTGCGTAGCGCTGACCCTAGGGGTTGGCTATGTTGCGGTAGATACATCGTGGCACGGTGTACCGAGTCATCCGTTTGGTGTCTCGGGATCCCTGTTCACATATTTCGGGGCCGTATGTGGAAACCTCGGCCGGACTCCCTGCGGATGGAACCTGGATAGGCGATAAACCTGGACTAGAGACTTAAGTGTTTAGGTAGGCCGTGGCCGACACCCTCGCTGGGCTTCCGCTTGAAGGTTGCCGAGTACATGTCGTGTAAACGGCGGTAAGTGGTGGAAGCGTGTATGAAGAAGTACACCCCTGCAGGGTATAAAACTATTCGAATAGCCGCGTCCGCAGTAAAGGACTACTTGGTTGCCTATATAGTTCATAGACAAGTTAATGGGTACTAATAAAAGACTCAAGATAAGTGTGAGTACCGAGGATGGCCCTCTCGTAGGATGACGAGGGAGGATCCCCGGTGGAGTATTGTGTTGGTGAGTAGTGGACTCGTGTGCGAAAACTATTTTTACTGGTGAAGTTCCGTAGGATAGCTTAGCCAAGAGTCAAAGCTGTCTTGCTGCATTAACCCCACCACCTTCTTGAGAATAAGCATGTATAGTAGGTTCTGATGTAAGACTTGCTGAGTACCTTTGTACTCATGTTTGCTTAATCACTGTTTTCAGACGACAACACCGCCCCCTCCGATGGGTTCTACGTAGACCTTGACGTCGACGAGTGACTAGCCACCCAGGTGGTGATCCTGGCCATGGAGGGCCCTATGTAGATAGACAGGCTTCGAGAAGCTTTCTTTCTTTCTAGAGTCTGTACTCAGACTAGTTGCTTCCCCATGTGCTTGTATGTTTGTATGACTTGAGTGTCGGGTCATGTGACCCGTATCTGTATGAACATGTTATGTATGGCTCCCTAGAGCCTTTAAATAAAGTACTTGAGTTGTAGAGTTTTGTTGTGATGCCATGTTGTATGTACTCATATCGGGCATATTGTGTGTATGATTGAAATGCTTGGTATGATGGGATCCGACAATATAGTTGTTTATCCTTGGCAGCCTTTCTTATGGGGAAATGTAGTCTAGTGTTCCTCGAGCCATAGTAGTCCGCTACAGCCCGGTTCACCGGAGTCCTGCTAGCCTAGCACTACTGTTCAGGACACTTGACTGGCCGGCATGTGTTTCACTTTGTTCCTATGTCTGTCCCTTCGGGGAAATGTCACGCTGTGACTTCCGGAGTCCTGCCTAGCCTGCTATAGCCCGGGTTCCCCAGAGTCCTGTTAGCCCAGTGCTACAGCCCGGAATCAATCGCTGATGACCGACATGCTCGATGTGATTCATGTATGCCTGTCTCCATAGGTCTGTGCCGCTTTGGGTTCATGACTAGCCATGTCGGCCCTGGTTCTCTGTCATATGGATGCTAGCGACACTATCATATACGTGAGCCAAAAGGCGCAAACGGTCCCGGGCCATGGTAAGGCGACACCCGTGGGATACCGTGCGTGAGGCCGCAAAGTGATATGAGGTGTTACCGGCTAGATCGATGTGACTTGGAATCGGGGTCCTGACACAACCCATTTAATGGATGGGCCAATTTTCAGGATGTACATCTTTCGGCCTTTTAGCGACCCATTTAAATGTTGGGCTCATTTCCGGCCCGGTGTGTCTTTCAACCTGTTGACGGCCCATAAATCTGATGGGCCATTTGTAGTCGGACCTGAGTTTCGGCCTTTTAGCGTCCCATTTAAGTGCTGGGCCAATTTCTGGCCCGGTGTCACTTTCAGCCTATTGACGGCCCATAAATCAGTTGGGCCAATTGTAGTCGGACCTGAGTTTTGGCCTTTTAGCGACCCATTTAAGTGTTGGGCCAATTCCCGGCCTTGTGCGCCTTTTGGCCTGTTAACGGACCATAAATGAGTTGGGCCATTTGTAGTCGGACCTTAGTTTTGGCCTCTTAACGGCCCATGCCCTTCATGGTCCAATACCAGCCCGGTTTCTCTTTCGGCCTGCTAAAGGCCCACAACACAGTTGGGCCGTTTACAATACGACCTGACTTTCGGCCTCTTAGCGGCCCATGCTCTTCATGGTCCAATACAAGCCCACTGTCTCTTTCGGCCTGCTAAAGGCCTACAGTATAGTTGGGCCATATGTAGCCCAAACTTAGTAACGGCCTATTAACGGCCCTTGAAATAAATTGGGGCCACCTGTTGCCCGCTTCGATGTCGGCCTGTTAACGACCTGGGAGGTTAGAGGGCCGACCATTAACTTTCGGCCTAGTAACGACCCATTAACTTAATGGACCCACTAAAGTTTGTTCATGTCTTTAGGCCAAATTAGATAATTTGAGCCCATTACGACGAGCAAAGGTACGGCATACAGGGAATAACGTTGCACATCCAGAATATATTATAGGAAATTACATCCACAGGGCAATCAAAGATTGATGCCAGTGCAAATAAATGAGCAGAACCTAACCATCTACAACGTCACAATCTGCAACCTTAGCACAGATGACGCCCATAAGCATGTGGGCAAGTTCTTGCTGCTTCGCCACGCTGTCTCTGAAAACATTGATCAGTTGTTGTGTCGCATGACTCTGCACCTCTGATTCATCCACCATTTCCATCATTGCTTCAGCCATTAATTGGTTCACAAACATACATTTATTCCGTCGCATTCGAGACAGAGGATACTGAACAGATTCAGATGGCGATTTTGGCAGGCTTGTATTATTGATAGTGGAGAGTGTCTTGACCACTGCATCATAACATAAATTAGGACAGGAACCAAACAAATTAATCATGAGTTATTGCCATATTACCTGGCCTAGATTTACTGGAAAGAAACAATGGGGTTGCCTTGCTGTTTTCAGAGTTTGTCTTCTTATCTTCAGCAGCCTGCACAAAATTAACACACTCGCATTGCTATCATTGGCCAAGTCAGATAATAGGAAAGCAACATTGACACAACGAATGTTCGGGCAACTAGCCTACACCAAATTAACACAATATGGCACAACTATCATCAGCCAGGTAAGGTAATACGAAAGCAACATTGACACAATGAATGAATGGGCAACTAGAGAAGCACTACAATTCAGTAATGTGCGTGATATGAGATGGCACATTCATGCAGCTCAGTACGCAAAACTACCAGGTAGTTTTCCTTACAAAAATCAACATTGGCGCCTTTAACATTTTTCTACAGCTAATTTTAGGTCAGATAAAGGTTAGATTCAGGACGATTAACAAAATACATGCTGATGTAAAAATATAGTGATATACAACAGGTACTTACATCAGCACTGGAGCACAAAGAATTCCCGCAAGATATTTTCCTTGAATACGATCCCAATGGAGGAAGTCTTGTATCGTTTAACCTTATTTTCTAAAAGAGAGACGGGTAAGAAACATGTAGAAAATATGATCAGAATGCTATAAAATTTCATGATGCGAGGATACGCACACGCTTCTTAGAATGGAGTTGACATTCTTTTGCTGGACTGGAGCGGACTAGTTCTTTGGCCACTGGAATCTGCTTATTATCAGTGGGAGTTGGGTTTCTCTGTGCTGGAGTAGTATCTATGAAAAATGGAGTTGGTTTATTATCTCCTGGCGTTTGGATCTTTTGCAAAGACCTGGTTTGTAACCCTTCAGATTCTAACATAGCCACCTTCCCCTTGCATGCCTTATATAGAAGAATGGTGATTCAGTTATAAAACATGCTACAACAGAGATGGAATAGGTACTGAAGAATAGAAAGGCATGACATATTGACATGTATTCACTCCATCTGGAAATAAATGGATGGGTCTAGGCGTATTTCAGTTCTAGATACATCCAGTTTTATCCATTTCTGCGACATTTAATCCGGACGGAAGGAGTATGATGTAAGAGCTAGGGATACGACAGGACAACACAGTAAAAAACACTGAAAAACCCACTGCAGAACCAAAGTATTCAAACCCACTGATATGAGATAGTACCCTCATGCAGCTCAGGATGCAAAACTACCAGGCAGTTTTCCTTGCAAAAATCAACATTGTGGCCTTTAATCATACATTTTGCTACAACTAAATTTAGATCAGATAAAGGTTGGATTCACGCTGATTAACAAAATACATGCTGATGTAAAAATATAGTGATATACAACAGGTACTTACATCTACATTGGAGCATAGAGAATTCCTGCAAGAATCTTTCCTCATAAACGATACCATTGCAGAAAATCTTCTATCTGTTAAGCTTATTTTCTAAAAGAGAGATGGGTAAGAAACATGTAGAAAATATGATCAGCATGCTATAAAATTTCATGATGCAAGGATACGCACACGCTTCTTAGAATTGAGTTGACATATTTTGCTGGACTGGAGCGGACTAGTTCTTTGGCCACTGGAATCTGCTTATTATCAGTGGGAGTTGGGTTTCTCTGTGCTGGAGCAGTATCTATGAAAAATGGAGTTGGTTTATTATCTCCTGGCGTTTGGACCTTTTGCAAAGACCTGGTTTGTAACCCTTCATATTCTAACATAGCCATCTTCCCCTTGCATGCCTTATATAG
Source organism: Triticum urartu (assembly GCF_056163025.1). Taxonomy (NCBI): domain Eukaryota; kingdom Viridiplantae; phylum Streptophyta; class Magnoliopsida; order Poales; family Poaceae; genus Triticum; species Triticum urartu. The sequence continues at coordinate 366,774,046 of NC_141878.1, forward strand.
AAGAATGGTGATTCAGTTATAAAACATGCTACAGCAGAGATGGAATAGGTACTTAAGAATAGAAAGTCATGACATATTGACATGTATTCCCTCCATCTGGAAAAAAATGGATGGGTCTAGGCATATTTCAGTTCTAGATACATCCTTTTTTATCCATTTCGGCAACATGTAATCCGAACGGAGGGAGTATGGTGTAAGAGCTAGGGATACGACAAGACAACACAACAAAAAAACACTAGTTCAATGTAAAACTGTATGCTAGCAGAATACGTACAGAAATAACTAAGGCAACATACACGTGTATGATTGGGAAAATAAGATGGCACTGCAACAAAGCACTAGAACAGCACTTCAATGTAAAAAACATGGTATGGTAGACAGATGAAGTACATACTGATGAATAACAATGCATAAGATATTCAGAAGCATGATGTCCAAATTAAGCAGATGGCATTGCGATAGAGTAGAATGAAAGTACTTGAATTTGAAAACATGTTATCATGAATGGAATAGGTACTGAAACACAGGAAGGCATGACATATTTACATGCATGATCAGCATGCTAAGCACATGGCATTGCAACATAGTAGATACACTCCAGGACATTATATGCATGTTGTACCCATATCACAGGCAAGTTAGAGCAAGGACCTTGTGGGGTGAAGAGGAATCATCATCTTTCTGCAAATCTTCTGAAGAACTGCCTTTACATGTTCTATCATATTGGGTATCATTGACATCAAGTTTATTGGCCTTTACATTGCTCCGTGAGGTTCTTGTGGATATATCAGTGTGTGCAATTATATCTGACATGCATGGAAGACAACGAGTAGTTAGATTTATGTAATGAGTGCCTGTAGGAGACGACATAAATAGTAGGACTGGGGTTAACTAGCAGCAACAGGTCTCATAAACTAAAGGGAGAACACAAATGAAAGCTACAGAATATGTATCGTTTGTACTCAAGATTAACTAGATGGCACACAAAAGTATTAAAGAACAACATAGGAAATACTAGAAGTGGTATAATACTATAATCACCAGCCTGTGGGATAGCATTGGCTGATGGATGATAACTATGGAACAGTGTTACCTAAAGAACAAGTATGTTAGCTGAACTACGGAAATAGCATTAACTCCTGAACAAGACCCGTAAGAGATCAGCATGAATATACAGTGAAATGTGATGATCTATTTTCCATGCTTAGATGAATAACAAAGCCATAAATGTTGCACACAAGTAAGATGAGGGTACAACCTATCTGGCTGCCATCCATAGGAGTGAGCATCTTGTGCTGACTTGTCGATGGCCCTGCAGTTGTTGTGGCTGTGCATGTCGGGCACGCGCATTCGATGCAGTGAACTGTTGAGTGGGGACTATAGCTCCCTTCTGGTGTATGCTTCCCTTGTTGGAGCAGCTGCGGTGAGTCGGAAGACGGTGTGTCTGAAGATGTAGATAACGCATAATGTTAAGAACGACATATCTCTTTGATCTGAAGAAATACACTAAGAGATCAACAGCAAGGTACGAGAGTGGTCACACGTTTGTTGACTGAAGACTAAATTGGGGTCACACGATTTTATTTTATTTTGGTTCTATCCGATCTACGCCGGATGGCTGGCCGTCTTGTGCCTCCCGGCTGACATTGTTCGGAATCTTCCCCGAAGAGCCAGCGACCAACGGCAGAGCAGCCTGCCTCCGCAGTCCGTGGCCCCGGCCAAAACCCCGCTCCCCGCCCCATCGCACTGCCGTGGTTGCGTCGCCCCCGGGCCAATCCACAAAGACTCCCCGTCATCCAGATCCGGCGGCGGCAGTACCTTCAACCCACGCAACTCTAAAATATAGCCATCTAAGCACTGCTTCCACGGCGAACTTTGCGGCCCCGCACCCTTATGTTAGACACCAGCCAACCGGCAGCCTAGGAGCTCCGCCGCCTCAAGGGTGCTGCTTCCCATTGCAAATCGATTGGCCCAGAATAAAAATTCAGACAACTGACGCCTAAATAAAGTGATTTGAGATGAGGGTGCGACCTATCTAGCGGCATGGTGAAGTAGGCAGGTCCAGCTGCCGAGTCAGTGAGGCCGGCATGGTTGCGGTGGCGACCGGCGGCAGGGAAAGAGTGATGTCGCGATGGTCGAAGGGTACACCAAAGCAGCGCCAGGACTCTGGACGGATCCGAAGTTGGAGCCGCTCCAGCGCCGTGAACAACGGCAGGGGTGAATCGGCTCCGGTACGGTTCACGCGGCCGTCGTCGAGGCAGCACTAGCAGCACGGAGTAAGAGGCACACGGCCCAGTGCACGATGGCAAATGGACAGCGTCTCCGGCATTAGGGAGGAGGGCGGCTATGAAATTGGTGCGGTGGGGGCGCCATGGAGGTGGGGCTGAGGTTTCGCAGCTCGGGAGAAGGGAGCTTCCCGGAGAGAAGGTGATTTGGCGCCCACGAGGTATGAATGGGGGCGGGCAGGGGAAATTGGGAGGGGAGTGGAACCATGTCTTACGGACGCATTTGTCTGAAATGTGAGGGGGAGTTATAGTTCTACCCTTGCCTATAGGCTTCTCGGCTTGGGTCTGTGTGCTGAGGGTCAGGGATAGTAGAGTAACTTTGCTTCTCTGGGCGGGAGCGATTTCGGGCGAGGAGGGCGTGTTTTGAACTATAGTGGGCGCGAGCGATTTCGGGCGAGGAGAGCGTGTTTTGAAATACTGGGCGCGAGCTATTTCGGGCGAGGAGAGCGTGTTTTGCCGACCATGGTTTATGAATTATTCGGCACATGTCATTTCGGCCGAGGAGAAGGCGCGCTTGGATGAAGTTACGAACCTACCCTCGATGTACAACCGGCACATTGATGCGTGTCCCACATAGGACGGTAATTTCGTGTCTCCCATTTATTTGCTCGGGCGAATTCCATCGAGCAGAGAGGATGTTTAACGGTTCGTTCAAATTTTGGGAGAACAAGCATCCACGTCTACCTTACCAAGTCGATTCAGATGAAATTTTGAAATATTAGCTTGCCACTTCTTTTTTAGATGGAGAGATGATGCTCGGGAGTAATGTGTTTTTACATGCTCGTTGCTAGCGATTTATTATTTACTATATGACAAATAGTTGTCCCACTCAAAAACGTGAATCAAACCCAAAATGAAATATCTCGATTCAATGAAATAGCTCGTTCAGTAGGTCAAAATAGTGAACTAAATCCAAAATTGAACACCTCAATCGAGTAGCATGGTGTGCAGTATTATAGTACTCCATGAACATGTTGAAAGTCAAATTAATGAACTTGTTTGATATACGCATATATCCGTTCATGTGTGGATTGCAGACAACATGTTCTCCAATTTAAATATTTGAATGCAAGTTTATATCGAAACATGGTTTATATCAGTCTTTGATGCATAAAACGCGACCCCCCCTCTCCCGGACTCCTGTTCTCTCTCTCTCTCTCTCGCCGACAATCTTCAATTCTGTCGCACGCATTCGACACAAAAACCTTGTTCGTCCCTCTCCCTTTCTCTCCATCTCTCTCTCTTTGTGTGTGTGCGGGGGGGGGGGGGTCTTTCTAGTTCGCATGCATATATAAACCATCTATGGGTCTCTCTCACACACTATGTATGATACTCTAGCTAGTCCAAGCTAGATATCTTGGGTGCACTCATCGTACGCACACAGATTCCTTGGCTCTTTGCCTGTAACTCTCTCACGCACCACTATGTCGTCTCGGAGCTCTTCCCCCCCTCTCTCAAACTCTCCATCCACCTGGGTCACACATACACATGCATATCTCACTCGCACTTGATAGGCCCATTTAAAACTCTATCTCTCCCCCTCGTTCTCTCTCCATCTCACACGCGCACACACACAATCTCATGCCCAGCTAGCCAAGTATGATGGTCTCTCACTCAATTGTAGGCACACGCAGTCCCCCCTATATCTATATGACTAGCTAATCTTAGTCTCCATCACAAACATGTGCATGGTCTATCTCAATTTCTCTTGGGGCATCTTTCTATCACGCACGCACTCCCTCGATCTCCCACCCATATACTCCCCTCACGATCTTGACGGGATCTCTCTATCACAAACAAACCCTCTCTCCCTCCCCATGCGTCCATGCCATCCATGTGTCCCTCTCGACCTTTGTTCCTTGTTGGCCACACCTCTATTGGACATGTGCTACAGGGGTGTCTCTCTCCATTGCAAACAATCACACACTAGCTATCTTCGTGTATCTCCTCGCCTCGCATTTCCATCTCGGAGATGCATGCGTGATATGTTCGCATAAGAAACGAAAAAACACACACTCTCTCTCTAATTTATCGTTTGTTGTCACTTTCTCTTTCACACACATACTCTTTTTGCACACTTACTCATTCTCCTTCACACGCACTTGATCTGTCTCGACTAAGGCACTCTCCTCGGTCCATAGCATATGGATTTATTGAAAAGTCAAACATTTGCGTAAACCTCATCAAAGTTTCCAAAGTTTGACTTCTAAAAAATTTACATGCACTGCATTATCGAGCGGACGGAATATCTCTTTCCCCCTCTCAGCTATCTGACGCACCACTCAGCCTTATCGGGGCTCCTCAATCTCTCTCAAACTTTATTGGTCAGTTTGGTTCGTGCCCTGACCCTCATGCCTTGATGGCCGGTACTACCTGGTGTGGACGTGAGATGTAAAATATTTTTACCTGGCCAGGCTTGTGTGGTGTTGAAGCGTTTGGTTCATGCCTGGGCCAGGCAAAGCATCAACGTCCCATCAATCAATCCATGCATCAATTATTTAATGCTAATATCCATGTTGTTGTTAGCCTCGTGGCCACACGACCAGGCACGAGCAGGAGTTCGAAATCGGTCGCTTGGGCCAGGCTACTTGCAGTGTCTGGAGTTCAGCCAGGCTAATTAAAGTGCAAGGGAACCCAGGCCAGACGGGCTTTCTTTTCATAGGGTAGCAACCAAACAAGCATGCATGAAATCCAGTCACAACCCTAGGCCAGGCAAAAGATGCTCAGGATGCAAGCCAAACTTGCCTTATATCTCCTTGGTTCACACGTACATATGTCTTGCTTGCGCTATACATATAGACCCATCCAACACTCTCCGCCCTTGTTCTCTCTCAATGTGACACGCACCCCCCTAAGTACCATAATCCCTCAATCCATCATAGGCGCAAGCACCCCCCCCCTCCTAAGTATGATTATCTCTTACTAGCCAACAGGAACACACGTATTGTCTCCTTCCATCCATACGTCTATCTCGATATCTCTCAGGGCATCTTCTATCGCGCACACACCTTGTCACTCGATCTCCCACCCATGTAGTCCCATCACGATCTCCAGGGGATCTCTCTATGACAAACATACACTCTCTCCTCCCCATGTCTGCATTTTCTCCGTACGTCTCTCTCGACCTCTCTCCCTTGTTTGTCAGACCCCTCTTGGCCACGTGCTAGGGGTCTTGCTCTCTCGGTTCCAAACAACCACACACTATCTCCTCACCTTGCCTCCGTTCTCGAAGATGCATGTGTGATATGTTTGCATAAGACACGCACACTTTTTCTCTACTTTTATCGTGTGTTGTCCATGTCTCTTTCACACATGCACACACACTTTTTTCACTCACTCACTCTCTCTCTCTTGTTAGGGACTCTGTCACGTCCATAAGCATATGGATGTTTTGAAAAGTCAAACCTCAGAAACTTTTGACTAGCTATATGTGGAGAAAAACATTTACATCTGGAACGATCATTAGATTCATCACAACATGTACTTACTTCATACTATAATTTACCTTTGGTATTGTAGATATATGTAATTTCTTTATAAACTTGGTCAAAGTTTCAAAAGTTTGACTTAAAAAAATGTTGGAACTACATTATCAAACGGAGGGAGTAGCTCTCTCTCTCTCTCTGCTATCTCTCACGGGCCTCCCCTCTTACTCGAACTCTCTATACCGACGGATTATACGCTCACTATGTCAGCGTATAGCTCCGTATATTGTTTAGTTGACCGGTCAACAAATCCATGTGTTGCCTTCTGAGGTCGTGTTCTGTATCTTCGTGTGCTGGCCCATGTGGCAGTGGGTGAAAATAAGTAAACTAGAGGCTCATCTGACATGCGGTGAAGTAAACAAAGTTGAAACCACTCGGGGTAGCACCCCGCACGCTAGTAAATTGAGGGCGCATTGAGGACAAACTTCTTGCGCGTGAAGGACGCACTCGTGCACAATTCACCACTGCGCGGCGGCATGCACAGAAGGACACACTCGCGCACACCCAGCACACAACACACACCAGCACACGTGTACACCAGCGTCGCCGCTGGTTGAGATGGACGACGAGGCAGCCAACAAGCGGAGGCGGCTCGAGCCAAAACCGCATCCGGCGAGCCTGGACTTCATCAGCAGCCTCCCCGAGGACAAGCTTCTCGTCATCATCGGCCTCCTCCCCACCAAATCTGCCGTGCGGACCGCCCTGCTCTCCCAGCGGTGGCGCCCCCTCTGGCGCTGCATCCCCCTCAACCTCACCGTCGACAGCTACCTCTGCGACGGGGATTGCAAACGCATGGCCGCAATCTCCAAGATCATTTCATCGCACCCTGGGCTAGCCAAACGCCTTGACATCCGCATGTTCAGTACCAACTGCAAGGTCCAACCCAAGTTCGATGAGTGGTTCTTATCCCCCGCCCTAGATCAGCTCGAGGAGCTTTGAAGCTGGACGATGTCGCTCTCTGCCGCCGTCCGTGCTCCACCTCACGCCAACGCTGCATCGCGCCAACTTCAGCTCCTGCTATCTTCCCCAGATTAATGTCGCGCCCGCTCTTCTTCTCCCTCAACGCAAGCTGCTCGACCTCTTTGACGTTGTCATCTCGAAGAAGGCTATGGAGCACCTGGTCCGCAGCTGTACTGCGCTCGAGTACCTTCGTCTTGAGCAGATCCACGGGTTCATTAGCCTCCACATCGCCTCGACGAATCTCCAATGGATTTATGTGTCTTGCTGGCCCTGCAACAAGACATCAATTGGGAAGAGATCACTCCAGCTGTTCCACATTATGGTCATTGAGAATGCGCCTTTCCTTGAGTGATTGCTTGTATCGGATCTAGAAGGTCCAACAAAAATCAGGGTCATTGACGCGCCGAAATTGACAGCGTTGGTGTACTCGTCTGCCAAATTCTCCTGGTTTACTCTTCCAATTTTGTAGTATCAAAATTTGACCATAGATTTAACTGACAAAATGTTAATGCATGTCACTAAGAACTATATTGTTGGATTCGTATTTGAACATAATTTCAAATGGTGTAATTTTTAGTGACATGCATTGGCATTTTCTTAGGTAAATCTATGGTTAAAATTTTATACTAAATATGAGGTAGTATTACAAAAGTGGGCTATATAGGCCAAAACATGTGCCAAATTCACTTGTGATGCATTTGGCATCGATGCCCCTCCATTGCTCACCTGGTGTCCCAATCTGGATCACCTACTTTGCTCCGGTGCCAAATTAACTCATGCAATGAAAAAACACTACGTGGGAGAGAGAGAGGACTGAGGCAATAAAAAAACACTTGTTGGGAGAGTGAGAGGCTGGTGTAGTTGGTTTGATTGATTTGTTTATACATGTGGGTCTGTGTGCACAGCGGTGCCAACTCTCTCACATCGCGAGAACGGTGCCAAAATCTTTTGATTTGACATCGATGCGTGTTATGTGGCATACTTTTGTGAAATATGGAATCGGCCACATAGTGGAAGGCAACAAATGCCCAAGATCTTCACGTGCTCCTAGTTAAATGAGAGGAAACAGAAAGAGAGAGAGAGAGAGTGAGAGTGAAAAAGTATCACTAGCCAGCCAACCCTATCGTATGAGCGAATGATATTGGTACCTCTTGATGGCAAGGCAATCTTATGCAGCCAGCTGCTCTAATATGTTCTCTTCTTTTGCAGATAAAAAAAGACCCGAAAGTGAAAAATGTGCTGCACTATAACAATCTCATCGAATGCCTTGATCTCCATCTTACATAAATTGATTTGATCGACTACCGAGGCAGCACATCTGAGATTAAATTGGCCAGGTTCTTTGTTCTGGAGGCAAGTGTGCTCAAGGTAATGAGGTTTGGCGTTCTCTGGCGCAACAATGAATGGTGTGCTGATCACCGCAAGCGTCTAAGCCTAAATGACAAAGTCTCCGCAGAAACTGAATTTGTTTTTGAAACATCAAGTGGTCAGAGACTCGAAAACTTATTTGCCCATTAGTGACTTGTCAGGGCAGTGGATTTTAGTTTGTACGATAATGCTGCATCCACCTAAAGTAACGAAAGTTCTTACGTAAACTTCCTAGTAATTCCCTCTTCGTAGGTGCAGCATTACTCCTAACATTTGTAATATCAGTTTGAAACTTGTAATATTGCCGTGTCCTATTCCCGCATTTTCAAAATCCTGCAAATCAAACAGGTCCTGAGTTGGTGATGATGTTGTGCCTCCCATCTTTCACCAATAGCCGTCGGATCTAGATCTGACGCATACAAACCAAGCTTCTCCATTTTTGCAAAAAGATGCCCGCACTTGTTCCCTATTTACAAACAACTCCTTGTCTCTCACAATCATCCTCATCTCCTCCCGACCACATCTAGGAGTAGAAGGCCGTGGAAAAATCTGGCGCGATGGCCGCTGCCGGAGCCGTCCACCCCCAATCTTGGTGTTCCGTGCAATGCACGGGCATCTACGCACGGGAAATTATGTCGAACAGGGCTAGTTGTAAGCAGGCTAGCTCTACAACCATGATGATAGTGACTGCAGACGGTGAGGCTGACTATGGTATGCCGAACACGGCGCCTATACTCAGGTGTCATCTCCGGCGCAGGGTCTTGTCACTTCACTGTGAGGAGCAGCACGTAATAATTTGACCAACGGATATTCACTGTGAGGAACTGCCTTTGGGTGAATGACACGTGGCCCCAGGGGGTGGCTGGCCCACCTATCATACAGCCAAAGGCAGGTGTAGCAGAGGGCCGAGGAGTAGTACGAAATCCTACGCACCTATGCACGCTAACCTAGGGCTGAGTGATCACTCGAATCACAAGATCAGTTGACTAGAAGCTACGCTAGACCCATGGAGGCAATGAGCACGAGCATCAGCCAGCTGTGCCAGATGGTCCGCGATGCCGGCCTGCGACCCGGCACCGAGGAACGTCTCCAGGTAGTATTGCTTGAGGCCGCCAGGGCGAGGGGCAGCTTGGACAACAGCTTCTTCTCCTTGTTCGACGAGGTCCTCGTCGGTTTCCTAGACAAGTTGACCGTCGTGAAGAAGCTTGCGGACAACTTTGACGTAAGCCTCCAGCCGACGCGCCCAGGCTCTGTGATGCCCGCCACCCTCAACGGCCACTATGGTAACAACCCCTGCGACTGCCCGCCGTCGCGCTGAAGAAAGTCCACCTCGAGGTCGCGCTCGCCGCGCAGCGCCTGGCGCAGCAAGACACCATCGACATAATCACCCACGTCTATGCGCAAATCGTCCACAAGGACTACTACATGCAAGAGGAGGATGATAGGACGCTGGCCTTCTTGGAGCGCAGGGCAACCTTGGACGACACTGTTCAGAAGCACATTGAGCTCGTCGTCAACGCCACTGCTCCTCACACGTCGGTTGGTGACCCGGCGCACTAGGGCGTGAGGATGTCGTTGAACGTTGATGGATCCGTATGTATTTTTATCTTTCCGTCAAATCCATGCAGTAGTGTATGATACTATAGTAATTATCTTACCTTTCGCATCAACTTCATAATTTTCGTACGTACTCCATGCATGAACGGCGCCAGAACCAAACTTCTCATTACTCTAGGCAAAATCATTATTTTCTATCTATCGGTCGTGCCATGGAGAAAAACAAATTTTACAAGTTACGAGTTCAAAAGGAAAAGCCTGCCGTGTTTGCGTCGCACCCCCACACGGTTGGTCAGGCACGCCGCTCAAGCGGGAATTCGTGCGGTGTTGCATTTTCACTTACAAGTGGGACCGCAGTTGAGCAAACCGACTATCGGCAAACCCCCACCCCGCCCACCGCACGATGGCTGAGAAAATAGGAGGGAGAAGAGATGGCTGTAGCATGGACTCCAAGAAAATTGGTGTCAGATGGGACTCGTGTGGGTGGCATGTGCCGTACTGCTTGACGTGAATGCTAGTTATGGCCCATGCCACCCCACTATATCGAGCCTATATCGAGGTACGTAGAACAAATTTCCTGCAGTCCGTGCTCAGCCCTCCTCTATCTCTCTTCTCAGCCAGCCAGCGGACACGCGGAGCCCATCGTCTGTTTGCTCACATGCGGCCCCACATGTCAGTGAAAACGCAAGAGGACCTACTGAACCTGCACATCTTTCACCTCGACATGCTAGTGATGAAAAAAAATCCAATAAAGATCTTCGGTGGCCGCTTTTGGAGTTACTCAAGAGTAGTAAGATTCTATTTACAGTTTACCCAAGATGCACATCTCGTGGCTTCAACTACCACTCTATTTTCTTTCATGACACGACCTGGATGCTGGATGTCCCACATGTCATCAAAAGGAGGAAGAACCCGACCAAATCTTCGGTTTTGCTCTCGGATTAGACTAGTTGTGCTAACTTAAAAAATTTATTGTGTACTCCCTCCGTTCCAAAATACTTGACTTCCATTTGTCCAAAAATGGATGTACCTATATACTAAGACATGTCTAGATACATATATATTTCGACAAATAGAAGGCATGTATTGTGCAACGGAGAGAGTAGAATGGATGCAAGTTTTTGTATTGGGAAGAAGAGTACATCCATATATTGATAGAGCGCAATTTAGTATATGTTCTATCACTTTTAGCTAGCACAGAGGCTAGAGATGAGATTAGTGCACTTGCTGATACTCCTAATAGAATAGAGGCTAGACATGAGACTAGATGCGAGGAAGCAACGTCTACTTCTTTACGCTCGAAGAAGAAACAAGCACGCAAGATCGAGCCTCCGCAGATCAATAATGAATGCATCGAGAAGGCACTAATCCAACTTATAGGAGTAGTAAAATATATTCTTGTGGTTCTTGTTTTATTTGGTCTTGCTTTTCTAGTCAAAATTATCATTGGAGTTCGTGCAAAACGGAGGTGCGTTTGGGGTCGTGCATTGGAGTTGGCCTTACAAGTGGGACCACAGTTAAGGAAACCGACTATCGGCAAACCCCCACCTCGCCCGCGCGATGGCTGAAGTTAGAGAAATGACGAGGTTGAAGAGATTGCTCTAGCACGGACTCCAAGAAATAATATGGTGTCAGATGGATGTCATGGTGGTGGCGTGTGCCGTACTCCTGGATGTGAATGCTTGTTCTGGCCCATGCCATCCTACTACTCCTACTAGTATATAGTATACTAGTATCGAGGATTCGAGGTGCTGGTTACATACAACGAACACATTAACATATGGCTACAGTAAAAACACCCGCCCGACGCGCGAAGCATGTGAAGCTAGTACAAATTTAGAGAAGCGACTCGAAAGCCATTCATAAATTTAGTAAGTTTATCACGGGCATATCATTTTATTACATACAACAAGTCATCAACCCACATCAACAACGAGGATACATTATAAATACTAAAGTTTTCACAACACAACAAATAACAAGCAATTAAATGAACTTCAACTCAACCATTCCTCGGCGTTGGAAACGCTTGCTTTGAACCACAAGTGATTCTCTGGGACGGGCCATCGATTGTCGATCTGGAAACCAATGCAGGACTGATCATCCAGGCTGAAGCGGCCTACTATATCCCTACCAAGGTAGGGAACCACACAAATGTCCGAGGTATAGACACAGTTGCTTCTCATAAATGTGTCAATAGCAGTTGGATCGCCTTTCACCATCATTGGATAGTTTTGCCCAAGGAAGAGCGAGTTTTCTCCAAGACTATCATTTCTGTACCAGGGAGAAGGAGTTGGCGCTAGCACACTAGTATCCATCCCGAATACCATGCAACGGGTGTTGGAATAGGTCCGGAGAGTGCGACCATGGGAGACACCTGCTTCCTTAGCAGTAACATCAGCAGTGGGCTGTATACACACAAGAAGAGGTGATCCATCGGAATTAGTTGCCAGGCACCACAGAGTATATTGGCGCTGCTCGTCCTCATGCTCGTGATCATCACCATCGTCATCTCCCCCTTGGTTATAAAAATTTTCAAGTATAGGTGGTGGGATGTTCACAGGACCTTGGAAACACAAGAAGAAGGTTAATTGGTAAAGGGAAACTTGCTAACCCGCATGCATGTGGATGAAACAATTATTATTACGGTGGAAGACAAACGTACTGAAACTATGAGGATGCCATGCAAAAATAGTGCCACGAGTGGTGGCAGCAAACACAAGGCCCTCGTATTGAATTGCATCACAGTACTCATCCGTGTATAGAAACTGATTTTTGAGCAATATCCATCGAGCGAAACCATCAAGGACGGCAACAAGCTTGTCGAAGATAGCAACAACATCATAGTTGTTGTAATTCCAAGAGCGGTTGGGAACTCAACAAATTGCTATCTTCCTAGAAGACAATCACCATGATCGTATTTGAATGTGCGTACATTACCGGTGTGCTCAACCTCTGGGCAGTGTGCTGAGATTTTTGGAAGTGGAAGCCGGTGACGAGTGTACACATTCACAAGTTCCCACTCGCAGTTGGATCCAATGTAAACAACCCAATCTCCATTTGCGCCCGCCCAAGCCTTTCCCTCAAGCGATGGCATCTTAATATCATACGTATCATTATCAAGCGGCATCAACTTGCACAGGGCGAGGCCTTCGTCGTGCCGGCGCCAGTCATCATCAGGGTCACGGCGAAGAAGATAGGGGAGATCAAACCGCTCCTTGACTCTTGGGTTCTTTGTAATGTTGTTATTAGTTGAGTCGAGAATGGGCTTGAACGAACCTGCCATGCTAGCCGAGGTGATGACGTCGCACCGATCAATGAGTTCCTCCACCACGTCATCTTTCAGATCGGGGCAAGAGTAACGGGGTCGTTTTTGGCCTGTTCCCTCCATGGAGAAGACGATCGAACAATGGCAGAAGAAAGGGTAAAGGGCTGAAGGAAAATGGAGGAGGGAGAGGAAGAGCATGTGACAGCAGTTTCAAATCGAGAGGGAAAGGCGAAGAGTCGGTGGACGGTTGCGAGTTTGCCACAGTTCACGAAGAGGCGCCCCGGGCCTACAGTCCGTTCGGAAATACTCCTACTACTCGCCGTCGTCTCACTGATATGTTGGAACGGGACCACATGTCAACGAAACATGGTGTGTAATTTCTCGTGCAAAATGCGATCTGGCCGCGTTGGCCCGAGGTGCCGCATTAGTTATCCACCTTTATTTTTTTAATGGCGTGCTGATCAGTTTTGAAGCACGACTAACTGGTACTGTACGCAGAGAAAATATAAACTACTCTACCACTACTCCACCTCCAGTACTAGTATATAAAAAAGATATATAGGCTGGAGCTTGAGCGCTTTCTTGCTAAGGGCTGCCCACTTGCTTCTCACACTACCGCCCTCTCTCCAGATCTAAAAAATATGGCCCCTCTCTCCCTCCTCACCGGTGGTCACAGATTCGTCGGGGAAGAAAAGGACGTGCAGCATTGACGCACTCGTCGTGAGCGAGCGAGGTCACGCACTGACGACAAGGCCGTCCTCTCAGACCAAGCGCCCGCACGGGATGGCCCCCGTCCCCAAGCTCGCTGCCGTAGTGTGTGCGGAGGACGACGACCACGAGCGAAGCCACTTCCCGCCGACCCTCAGGTATGCTACCTCTTTTCGGACCATAACCTTGTTCTATTGCCCCATCTGCCATGTCGTTGCAGGTGGATCTTTTTCCACTCCACCATCTTCCCAATTTGCTATCCTCTGCTCTGCTAGCCACGCAGACGAAAACCATAATTTGCACTATTAAAGAAAACCCTACTTCATGCAGACTAATCCATGTCTGGGTTGAATAAGGAAAGGAAGGGAGACTGTACTGTCCAAGAGAGTAGGCATCGAACCCGCATCTAGGTTGAAAAGGGGAAAATCAGTAGCTAAGGAACGAGTCTCGTGTCTCTGGGTTGAAGAAGGGTAGAAAGGCATGACAACACAATAGAGAATGACCAGGTCGATTGGTTTGTTGTCCTCTCATAGGAAAAAGGTGGCTAAAGGGAGCAAAAATGGGACGTAATCCACATATGCTGCTTGGATATTTGTTGCTCGGGCAACCATACCTCCCTCACCACTCTGCGTCCGTGGAGGTACATCGTACTGGTGTGCCCACTGTTCGAATGGGCCTCCCATGCTCTTATTGCCACTTTTTTTGCTGTTAGTATAACGCCAGCATTCAAGTCAAGCAATGCTACTGCTAAAGTGATGCTACATTTAACTAATGCCGCTCTCAGTCTAATGCCACCGATAAATTTAAGCAATGCCATTTAATGTCACTGGATTATTTCAGGGTTAGTTGTTGATTGTGGATGTATTAAGGATTTTTCAGATAAGGCATTCTAATGTTGTTGCACAGCCAGTATACCAACAATGAAACTTGTTACTACCTTCAGATTTTTGCACTGTTAATGCTTATAGATTACATACCTCACTTTCATGAGATAAGTTAATTTTTTTGTACAGTGTCACCAAAATGCCAAGGCGCTGATGTCATTTTGTTTTGGTTAAACTGCACAGACAATTATGAAGACAAGAGGAAAGGTCAAGAGTGGGCACCTCCTCCTTCAGCTGTTCTCTTGATTCGTTCGATCAAGTTTTTATGTTTGATCGATTATCAAGATTGGGATAGCAATTTTTAAGGTCCCCCCGAGTTCGAAATGATATTTACCTTGGAGGTACATGGTTTGCAATTTTTCTATACTGTCATTAGTTAATAATGCTAGTTACCTTCAGACTTTTGTATTTGGTTTAATGCTCATGCAGAGCTAGTATACCAATGCTGAAACTTGTTACCTTTACATTTTGTATTATTAATTCATATAGAAACCTTCCAGTGCTAGAGTTTATTGAAATCTGTTCAGTAAAACCATTGTACTGTACCCTGTAATAAACTAACTACTCTACTGTTGCACTAGCCACTAGATGAGTGTATATTTGTAGTATTCGAATGGTGTTGCATTAGCGTATGGACATAAATAAAGTGTGGCAAGCTTTCCCAGATATGTGCTCAAGAAAAATACTACCTGTTTTTCTAAATACTAGACGTTTGGGTACTTTAAATTGAACCGCGAAAACTTCTTATATTAAGGAACAAAGGGTGTAGAGTTCACTCAAATTATCCCGGTAAAGCTAGTCACACCTTTGTTAAAATTAATGTTCATTATGTTATCGGAGGAGGTCTGTATGTTTGTCTCTAATGCCTGTCGACTACATACCTGACATCATGATGTAATGTTAAGTCATTTCCTTTTGTACAGTGTCACTGAATTGTCAAGGCGGTGATGGCATTTTATTTTAGAAGAACTGCACAAAATTTTCTTAAAAGAAGAGGAAAGGTCAGGAATGGCTCAGTTTTTCAGAAAAAACTATGTATGCCTTCCTGACATCAGCCATTGTTGCTTTATTTATTCCTTCAAACAGGTGGTTAGAAACGGTCTTGCTACCTTTTCCCATTATGAAATTGGAATGCTTATATTTGTGAGTCTATGCTTCAACTAGTGCCACTTTTAGAGTAATCACACTTTCAATATCTATGCAAACAGTGATGCTCCATTTTAGTGGAACTGCACAAAAAGTCCAACTGGTTCAACATTAGGAGCATGTTTTTTTCCAAACCTTTGTATCCAATTGGTGGCACTATGAGCTCTTCATTACGAAGGTACATGGTTTGCACTATCTTGCTACTCTTTTTGTACTGTCATTAGATAGTAATACTAGTGGTTTGCATGCGAATTTATTGGCAGGGTGGACCTACATTAGAGGTGCAGGACAGGATTCAATGATTGGATGCTCAATTTCGGTTGTATTGATTTCACCTGTTCCATCACTGCGAACATGGATATCCTTGGTCTGATGAAGAATAGGTGCTATATTTCTGCTCTGAACCAGCAAATCAATTCAGTATGAAATTGTCCAGGGCAAAACATAACCGTATCAGATTGTCCAGTGCAGAACATGACAGATGCTAAGTGGAAGAGACATGTTTAAACCGAAAATACAAGGTGTGGTATATGTTTACTAGCTTCTTGATATTTGTGCAGACAGAGATGTCTGCCCGTTGCTATTTGGCAAACAAACAAAGTGTTCGCAATTTTGGTTGAACTGCACAAGAGAATAGTATAGTCACTGCATGCAGTGCCATTTGAAAATAGACACAGAAAGATTGGATAGTCACTTCATGGACTGCAGAAAAGTAGTACTGTACTATTTATTGGCCAGCACTAGGTGCTTCATTGCTTTGGTCTAATTATACAATGGGCATCATTTTTCCAAAGTTAAAGTTTATATTCTAAAAATAGTCTTGCGGTGTGATCGAGAGAAGACCAAATCATATTGCAGTGGATGTTCCTCCATCATGTGTGGTTCATTCTCATGGTTCCAGCTGTTGGTGAAACCACTTACATTTGCAAGAGGAATTGTAGACTTCACAAACAAATTTGTCTTTCAGTCTGTACTGAATGTTGGCCAAGAGAAGCATCCATGTTAGTAGGAAGAACAGATGTTTTTTCTAGATCTCTGCTTTTGGAGCTACATATTTGTATATGATCTGTGAATCATTGAGATGCATTAACATGTTGATCTTATGTATGGGAATCGTACTAGTTAGTTTTAGTTGCGACGCGAGATCCGAAGTGGCTGATCTTTGCTTTTGGAGCTACATATTTGTATATGATCTGTGAATCATTGAGATGCATTAACAATTACTTATTTCTATTCGCTCAGTGTTTACAAGTTACCGATCGATCACTAGCTAGCCTACAAATGCGCTCCTGGCAGTTTTATTTGCGACGCAAGATGCAAAGTGGCAGTTTTTTGAATAAAAATGCCTACCTCTGAAGAAACTGACAGGCTACACTATCGATCCTACACGGATAAAAATGCCTACCTCTGAAGAAACTGACAAGCTACACTATCGATCCTACACGGATAAATAGCGGATCACACACGTACTACCTCCTTTCCGGTTTGTAGGGCTCAATTCAAGAAACGACCTACTCGATCCTACATGAATAAATAGCGGATCACGCACGTACTAGTACTCCCTCCATTTTTATTTACTCTGCATAATAGAGTTGACTGAAGTCAAACTTCATAAAGTTTGACCAAGTTTATAGAAAACAATATAGACATTTATCATAATAAATCTATACGATGTGAAAGTACATTTAATAATAAATCTAATGTTGTTGATTTGTTATTGTATATCTTAATATTTTTGTATATAAACTTGGTCAAAGTTTGTAAAGCTTGACTTTGACCTAAGCTAATATGCGAACTAAATAAAAACGGAGGGAGTACCTCCTTTCCGGTTTGCAGGGCTTAATTCAAACCTCTCACCAACCAAGGTACTCCCTCCGTCCGGGATTTATTAGTCCCGTAGGCAAAGCAGCAAGACCAATGCATGGCAATAATTAACGGCATGCAAAAGTTTGAGCCTAATTAATTCCAGCGATTTAAGTGGCTGCATGCGTGCCCTTGGCTGCGACTCGTTGCATGCTGCTTCGCGTACTGCCTGCGAGCGATTCTGAGTGCCTGCATGCAGCCAGCCATAATTAAGGCAACTAACTGATGCGAAACAAGATACGCTTTAAATCCGTGGAATCATTATTGACAAGGAGGGAGATGATTCGAGTGCACTCATTTGACCGCCATGCCGGCGTGCGACCCAGACGGGACGGGACGGCACAGTCATAATTTCTGTTTCTCTAGTTTTCCACGGCAAGCTGGCGCGCTAAGCCATTATGCATTGAATTCCGATGACCGTCGCGCTACCTTCCGCCTATAACTACTGTTTCCCGTCCTTCTCAGGTGCCAACGTGACCCAACTCGCCATATCCTCATAAGCCCCCACCGGCCCGACATCGCTCGCCACGTCCGCCATGCCCCCGCCCGTCCACGGAAGGCGACGCTGGAGGCAGCCACCACCGGAACTAGTGTTCGGGTTTTCACTGGAAAGCAGACGGAGGGAGGAGGCATTCTATCTGTCTTTAGATGGCAATGCGGAGATCGAGGAGTTGTTGGAGCGCGACCGCATGGCGGAGGAGCAGGAGTTGTTGGAGCACGACCGCCTGGCGGAGGAGCAGCATATCACCGATTTGCGCCGCCAGCGGGACATGGAGCAGCAGCGCACCGATGCTCTGAGTCGCGAGCAGAGTGCCTGCAACTAGGCCGACTACGTGGAGGCCGGCGCCCGGCAAATAGCCCTGGAGACTGTCGGGCACGCATGCGTTCACGACGCCGATTTTTACTACCAGCTCGTCAAGTGGGTTTCCCGCTTGGAAGCCGAAGCTTCGGTGGACCACACCGGCATGGAAAGGGCCAACGCACGCGAGCAACACGCCCTATCGCACCTCTGGCAAGTCCGAGGCGAGGTGGAGGACGCCGGTGCCGGCCTTTAGCATGGACAGCAGATGGCAGCCGACATCGTCTAGTTAGCTAAGAGTAAGTTAGTACTTGTACGCTACTAGATTGTTAGTGGGAGTAGGTAGTTAACTTGGCTATGACGGTTGTCAACGTGGAAGTTCAGTACTCTATATGTGGATCAGACTTGTTACTTTGCTCTAAGTGTTGAACTTTCCATTTGAACGTATGGAATGGGCTGTTATTTTTTTAAATGGGTTGTATTTGTCCTCCACGGTTTAGAGGCTGACTTGTGGGCCTAGCAAGTTGACACGTACACAATCAGGAGATGATTGTACGTGGAGAGGATGACAGCAGGGACCCGCCAAGGTCATGGCAGTACGCAAGCAAGTGCCTCCTTATTTCAAGCCAATAAAAAAATGACTCCTCCTAGTGGATTTCTGACATCTGGGTCCCATGCCATTGTCAACATAGTCAATAAACGAGAGAATTGCACAACGAGCGGCTGACACCAGGGAACCAGCAGCTCGCCCAGTTATTTTTGTTTTGGTTAATTTGATAAATGCCACTCCAAATCTGGTGTATCCGAGAAATGCCACTTCAATTTCCAAACTTTGAAAAATGCCATTTCATGCCATTTCTAGTGGCATTTTTCGAAGTCTGGAGTGGCATTTTTCAAAGTTTGCAAACTGCAGTGGCGTTTTTCAAAGTTTGCAAAAATTACAGTGGCATGTTTCAAAGTTTGGAAATTGCAGTGGCATTTTTATGAATCACCATAATTGGAGGGGCGTTTATCTAATTTGTTTTTGAGACGGAAGCAGGGTGTCAACTGGGCTGTGCGGGACACTCTGGCCTGTCTAGACAGCCTTTTCTTTTATGTTTACCACAGACCAGCCCAGTAGTTTTTTTTTCTTTCTGCAAATGGCTTGCCCAGTTCTTTTGTGATTTGTCAATTAAGTCGCTTTATCAGGCCTATTGGGCTGCAAATCTTTCAAGACAAGGAGAGCGTCATTCGGCTGGCCGAGAAAATGGCCTATCAGTAATGAGAAATGGGCTGTACATTTTTAAAACACATCAAACCGGCAATTATTTTCAAATATCTTTTTTTCATTTCGATATTCTAAATTGTATTGATTTTTATGCGTGGACAATTTATTGGATTTTACATTGATATTTATTTTTAAAATCAGTTTGAATGTGACTCGAAATTTCGGGATTAAAACAGTTCAGACCGCACCGACATATGCAAAATTTTGTATAATTTTTTAACCGTGGCCACAATATGGGCTGTAATGCTAACATAAAGAATATGGGCTCCAAAAAAAACCCGTAAGAATTAGCAAATGGGCTGTAAATTATTTGAAATAATGGCAGATGGGTTGTATGCTGTTTTCCACAGATTTGAGGCTTTCCACAGATGGCATGTATACTGTTGGATGTCCATCCAACAGCCGTCGTGCTTCTTCAATCTCTGCTCTTCCTACTCCAGCCGCTCAAACAAGCGCCGGCGGGACTACCTGCTCCCTCCTCCCCGCAGCCGGTTGTGCTGCCGCACAGGCCTCACCGCCCCACCGTACTCCCATCGCTGGCCTAGCCATCCCTCTACTCACCCACGCCTGCTGTTATTCTCCGGCGACGGCAGACGAACCAATAGACCCTCGTACGGTCGTACTCCCCTTTGTGTGGGAAACAAAAACAACGGCCGAGTCTTCCCTACCTCCGTGTCGTTCCCTTCCTAGGCCTCGCCGTCGTCCACCACCCTGGTGCTCTCGGTGTGGCGTGGTCAACGACCGACATGCATCTGAAGTGGACTGTACGTGGAGAGGCTGACAGCTGGGTCCACGGCCGCATGCAAGGAAATGCCTCCTTATTACGTGCAAAATAATGATTTCCTCCACCTGACATCTGGGACCCACCGAAACGGCCTCTGTATTTTGCGAAAAAAATGTTACCGCCGCTGATACGTCTCCGTCGTATCTACTTTTCCAAACACTTTTGCCCTTGTTTTGGACTCTAACTTGTATGATTTGAATGGAACTAACCCGGACTGACGCTGTTTTCAGCAGAATTACCATGGTGTTGTTTTATGTGCAGAAAACAAATATTTTCGGAATGACCTGAAACTCCACAGAACATCTTAGAAAAAACAATAAAAAATCCTCGCCAAAGATGAAGACCAGGGGGCCCACACCCTTCTCACGAGGGTGCCCCCCCTTAGGGCGCGCCCCCCTACTTCGTGGGCCCCGTGGAAACCCTCCGACGCCAACTCCAACTCTATATATTTGCTTTTGGAGAGAAAAAAAATCGGAGAGAAGAAATCATCGCGTTTTACGATACGGGGCCGCCACCAAGCCCTAAAACCTCTCGGGAGGGCTGATCTGGAGTCCGCTCAGGGCTCCGGAGAGGGGAATTCATCGCCGTCATCATCATCAACCATCCTCCATCACCAATTTCATGATGCTCACCACCGTGCGTGAGTAATTCCGTTGTAGGCTTGCTAGACGGTGATGGGTTGGATGAGATTTATCATGTAATCGAGTTAGTTTTGTTAGGGTTTGATCCCTAGTATCCATTATGTTCTGAGATTGATGTTGCTATGACATTGCTATGCTTAATGCTTGTCACTAGGGCCCGAGTGCCATGATTTCAGATCTGAACCTATTATGTTTTCATGAATATATGTGAGTTCTTGATCCTATCTTGCAAGTCTATAGTCACCTACTATGTGTTATGATCCGGCAACCCCGAAGTGACAATAATCGGGACCACTCCCGGTGATGACCATAGTTTGAGGAGTTCATGTATTCACTATGTGCTAATGCTTTGTTCCGGTTCTCTATTAAAAGGAGGCCTTAATATCCCTTAGTTTCCAATAGGACCCCGCTGCCACGGGAGGGTAGGATAAAAGATGACATGCAAGTTCTTTTCCATAAGCACGTATGACTATATACGGAATACATGCCTACATTACATTGATGAATTGGAGCTAGTTCTGTGTCACCCTATGTTATGACTGTTACATGATGAACCGCATCTGGCATAATTATCCATCACTAATCCGGTGCCTATGAGTTTTCCATATACTGGTTCTGCTTATTTACTTTCCCGCTGCTACTGTTACAATCACTACAAAATACCAAAAACATTACTTTTGATGTCTTTACTTTTGTTGCCGCTACCACCACTATCATATTAATTTGCTACTAAACACTTTGCTGCAGATACTAAGTTTCCAGGTGTGGTTGAATTGACAACTCAGCTGCTAATACATGAGAATATTCTTTGGCTCCCCTTGTGTCGAATCAATAAATTTGGGTTGAATACTCTACCCTCGAAAGCTGTTGCGATCCCCTATACTTGTGGGTTATCAAGACCAATTTCTGGCGCCGTTGCCGGGGAGCATAGCTCTATTCTTTGAGTCACTTGGGATTTATATCTGCTGGACACTATGAAGAACTTGAGAGATCCAAAAACCAAGATCTATCCCTCAACTACGAGGGGAGGTAAGGAACTGTCATCTAGCTCTGCACTTGATTCACCTTCTGTTATGAGTAAGTTTGCGACACCTACATCTACTCCTGCTATTCGTTCTAATATGTCGCATGTTATTGATGATGCCACTTCTGCTATGCATGATACTTATGATGAAACTGCTTCTATGCCTGATACTACTGTGCCCCTTAGTGAATTTCTTGATGAACAAATTGCTAGGGCTAGAGAAAAAGAAATTATTGAATCTGAATACGATGATGATAGTGATGATGAAAATATGCCTACTATTCCTGAGGGCTATCTTTTTGATATGGAATCTTCTGCCGCTATTTTAGCTTGCAAAGATAGATATGAGCTTAAGAGGTTATTAATTAAATGGAACAAAGAATCACTTAGAGATAAAATGAAACCCGACCCTGCTTTTGCTACTTCACCTATATGCGTTCCTGATAAGGATTATGAATTCTCTGTTGATCCTGATATAATTACTTTGGTTGAATCTGATCCGTTTTATGGCTATGAATCTGAAACTGTTGTGGCACATCTTACTAAATTAAATGATATAGCTGCCATGTTTACTAATGATGAGAGATCGCGTTACTTTTATATACTCAAAATATTTCCGTTCTCATTAAAGGGTGATGCTAAGATATGGTTTAATTCTCTTGAGCCTGGTTGTGTGCGTAGTCCCCGGGATATGATTTATTACTTCTCTGCTAAATATTTCCCTGCTCATAAGAAACAAGCTTCTTTGAGGGAAATATACAACTTCATGCAAATTAAAGAAGAGAGTCTCCCACAAGCTTGGGGGAGGCTTCTCAAGTTACTTAATGCATTGCCTGATCATCCTCTTAAGAATCCTGAAATACTTGATATCTTTTATAATGGACTAACCGATGCTTCCAGAGATTACCTGGATAGTTGTGCTGGTTCTCTTTTCAGGGAAAGAACACCGGATGAAGCTGAAATTCTATTGAATAACATGTTTACAAATGAGAATAATTGGGCACCTCCTGAGCCAGCTCCTGAGCCATCTCCTGCTCCAATTACTGAGCCTATTCCTAAACCAACTCCGAAGAAGAGAGGTGTTTTATTTCTCAGTCCCGAAGATATGCAAGAGGCAAAGAAATCTATGAAAGAAAAAGGTATTAAAGCTGAAGACGTTAAGAATTTACCTCCTATTGAAGAAATACATGGTCTTAATTCGCCGCCTGTTGAAGAAACATATGATCTTAATTCTTTATTTACTGAAGAACCTCCTGATCCCGATATCCCGACATAGGTAGTAAAGGTAAATTCTCTCTATAGATATGATAAAGCTGAAGTCCCTCCTACTAAAATTGCTAGTCAGTGCTTGGATGAGTTTGATAACTTTATGTTTAAGAAAGACGACTTTGATGCTTATTTTGGTAGACAATTAAACGAAAATGCTTATATGATTAGATGCTTGGGTGATTATATGGCTAATATTGAAGGTGAACTTAAACTTGTTAGCAAACATGCTTCTATGGTTACCACTCAATTAGAACAAGTACTTAAGGCTCAAAAAGAAGTGCTTGATGAAATGAATAGTAAGAAAAATGATTATGCTGTTAGAGTGGCTACTAGAACTGGTAGAATGACTCAGGAACCTTTGTATCCTGAAGGCCACCCTAAGAGAATCGAGCAAGATTCTCAAAGAAATAATATTGATGTTCCTAGTTCTTCTAAAAAGAAGAAGAAGAAAAATGATAGAACTGTACAAACTTCTAGTGAACCTATTGCTGAACCACCTGATAATCCAAATGATATATCTATGTCTGATGCTGAAACACAATCTGGTAATGAACATGAACCTAGTAAAAATATTAATGATGATGCTCAACCTAGTAATGATAATGATGTAGATATTGAACCTGCTGTTGATCTTGATAACCCACAATCAAAGAATCAACGTTATGATAAAAGAGACTTCGTTTCTAGGAAACATGGTAAAGAAAGGGAACCTTGGGTTCAGAAACCCATGCCTTTTCCTCCGAAACCATCCAAGAAAAAGGATGACGAGGATTTTGAGCGATTTGCTGAAATGATTAGGCCTATCTTTTTGCGTATGCGATTAACTGATGTGCTCAAAACAAATCCTTATGCTAAATATATGAAGGATATCATTACTAATAAAAGAAAGATACCGGAAGCTGAAATTTCCACCATGATTGCTAATTATACTTTTAAGGGTGGAATACCAAAGAAACTTGGAGACCCCGGAGTACCTACTATACCTTGCTCCATTAAAAGAAATTATATTAAAACTGCTTTATGTGATCTTGGAGCCGATGTTAGTGTTATGCCTCTCTCTTTATATCGTAGACTTGACTTGAATAAGCTGACACCTACTGAAATATCTTTGCAAATGGCTGATAAATCAACTGCTATACCTATCAGTATTTGTGCGGATGTGCCTGTTGTGGTTGCAAACATTACTATTTTAACGGACTTTGTTATTCTTGATATTCCCGAGGATGATAGTATGTCTATTATTCTTGGAAGACCTTTTCTTAATACTGCAGGGGCTGTTATTGATTGCAACAAAGGCAATGTCACTTTTCATGTTAATGGTAATGAGCATACGGTACACTTTCCGAGGAAACAACCTCAAGTTCATAGTATCAACTCCATTGGAAAAATTCCATCGATTATAATTGGAGGTTTTGAATTTCCTCTACCAACTGATAAGAAGAAATATGATATACTTATTATTGGGGATGTGCATATCCCCGTTGAGGTAACTTAGTGTTATTCGAAATTTCTCCGGTTTCATGATTATCGGAATGAGTTTGTTAACAAGACTTGATCAACCTTGTTAGTGGATTCTTTTTGATGAGCATTAGATGGATGAAACTAGAAGCATAGCCTTCTGTACCCCACTTTTACTTTCTGTTATTTATATTAAATAAAGTAAAAATAGTATTTTTCTGTCTGTTTCGTGACTTATCCGTGCAATATAAAAATATCCCAAAAATAAAAGTCCTCATAATTCCATGCCAATTTAATATGATTTTTTCGGGAATATTTGAGGATTTACTGTGCAAAAATTACCGCGGGAGGAGCTGCCACCTGGCCACGAGGGTGGTGGGCGGCCCCCCCCTAGGGTGCGCCCCCTGCCTCGTGGGCCCACGGTGGCCCTCCTCCACTAATCCCAGCACCCATCTTCTTCCTCTATCTCACACAAACCCGAAAAACCAACTCAAGCACGAGTTCCAGCCACTTTTGCTGTGATTTTCGATCTCCTTGCTCAAAGCACCTCTCACAAAACTGCTTGGGGAGATTGTTCCTTGGTATGTCACTCCTCCATTGGTCCAACTAGTTTTTGTTCTAGTGCTTTATTCTTTGCAAATTTGTGCTGCATAGGTGACCATGTTCTTGAGCTTGCATGTCAAATTTATATGGTTCTAAGTAGTTCTACTGCTTGATATAGGCTCTAGGCACTTGTAGGAGTAGTTGCTATCAGTTTTATTGAAGTTGGTTCATTTTTGTTTGAAGTTACTAAAAAATTCAGATTGTTTTAGAAAAATAATGAGGATGTTTTTGAGGGGCTCGTCGAGCCAAAGCTCGAAGGAAAAGGCACCAAAGCCTAAGTATAATTTGTCGCACACCGCGGAGATTCGGGCGTGTGAATGGCCTTCTGAAGATTTCTTGAGAGCAGCCGGTATCTATGAAGATTTTCATGAATTGGCTCACAATGCAGGCCTCATCGCTTTCCTCCACGACCAATGCGATCAGTATCTCTTACTCACAAATACTTTTGTGCAAAACTTTCATTTTCATTCTAGGAACTCACCACCTACGGTGGAGTTTCATTTATATGATGAGCATAAGGAGATGTCACTTTATGATTTTTTGTCGGATTTGTTTAATCCCTTTTGAGGGCAAGACAGAAGAACCACATCATGATGATGTGACTGGGTTTATTGATACTATCACTGTAGGAGAAACTAGAAAGGTTTCCGACGCACGAATCACTAGCATACATTTTCATGTTTTACGCTACTTTGCATTATTTGCTAGTCGTTGTTTAATTGGATGCGGAAACAGTGGAAACCTTAGTATCCCTGATATAATTATTCTGCACCATGGTTTATACAGTGATAACACTTTTAGTATGGGCTGTATTATTGCTAGACGGTTAAGTATGAACCGTACTAAGGGTCCCATCTTTGGAGGCGTCTATGCCACCCGCCTAGCTGCACATTTTAACATACCTATTAGGCATGCTGAGAAGGAAGAAAAGGTGCTGCCCCGTGTTTATCTAGATCATAAAAGTATGGTGGCACATGATTTTATTGTTAAGAATAGGGCAGGAGAGCTTAAATATCAATTGTTCTTTAACAAACATCATCCTGAGACTATTATCATGCCTGCTCCTTCTTTGTTTAATTTTGTAGGACCCTACCTCGTTACATGGGCTGCTGTCCAAGCTTACAAGAATCCTGCACCAGCCCCGGAACAGGAACCACAAGATG
Source organism: Triticum urartu (assembly GCF_056163025.1). Lineage (NCBI taxonomy): Eukaryota > Viridiplantae > Streptophyta > Magnoliopsida > Poales > Poaceae > Triticum > Triticum urartu. Next base: position 366,800,578 of record NC_141878.1, read on the forward strand.
AGCCTCCATGACAATCTGTTTATTCTTGGGATCCAGAGATGACTGTCAGCCAGTGGCAGTCAGAGTCTTCTTCTTCATCACACTATGATCCCAACTATTCCTCCTCATCAGAGTACAACCTCAACAACTATTATTATGGATATCCGCCAGGCCAGCCGTGGCCATAGACCAACTTAGGCCAAAAGCCTAAGCTTGGGGGATTACGTATTTCTCACCGACATTACATTTATGCTCACACACACTCATTGCTAGATGTCGGTGCTCATACTTTTTCACTGTAATATCCATGCTAGTTTATTTTCTTTGTACTGTTTTCTTCTTGTGTGTTTGTTAAACCTTAAGAAAAACCAAAAAAATAGTAGTAGTTTATTTTTCTGCTGTAGTAGTAATAATTAAAAAGAAAACCCAAAAATATTTCTCGTTCTTCTTTTGCTTGTTGGGAGCTTTCCCGTGTAAATAGTTTTATTTCTTTTCTTTTCTTTGGGAGTCAGTAGGAGAAGACCATAATTAAATTGTTGAAGTGGCTCTTATATGCATTATTGTTGATTTAACCAAGAGCCCATATTGCCTTGTCTTCTCCTGTTTATTGAATGCTCGCAGATTCCAGCTTAGTCCAATGCACGTGCACTCTTATTATTATCCACACCGTTCGGTCGTGCAGGTGAAAGGCAATTATGACGATATATGATGGACTGACTGAGATGAGAAAAGCTGGTATGAACTCGACCTCTTTTGTTTTTGTAAATATGATGAGTCCCTCGTTCTTGATTCAGCTTATTATGAATAAACATGTTTGCAATGACAATTAGAGATCATAGTTGCTTATGCCATGCTTGATTAGCTATGAGTTATAATGGTTTACCTTGTATGCCAACATGATATTGAGATGATTATGATGTGGTATGATGGGGTGGTATCCTCTTTTGAATGATTTAAGTGACTTGACTTGGCACATGTTCACACATGTAGTTGAAACAAAATCAACATAGCCTTCGCGATATTTATGTTCATGGTAGATTATATCCTACTCATGCTTGCATCCAATGTTTATTAATTTTAATGCATGTACATGGCTGTTGTCACTCTCTAGTTGGTCGCTTCCCAGTCTTTTGCTAGCCTTCACTTGTAGTAAGCGAGAATACTGCTTGTGCATCCAATCCCTTAAACCCCAAAGTTATTCTAGATGAGTCCACCATACATTCCTATATGCGATATCTACCTGCCGTTCCAAGTAAATTTATATGTGCCAAACTCTAAACCTTCAAATAAACATTCTGTTTTGTATGCTCGAATAGCTCATGTATCAACAAAGGCTGTCCTTATCTTCCGTGTTATGCAGTTTATTCTCAAGAAGAGTGGACTCCGCTCCTCACTCACGAGAAAATGGCTGGTCACCGGGATGCCCAGTCCCATGCTTTATGCAAACTAAATAAAAATTAATTGCAAACAAAACTCCCCCTGGGACCTGATGTATGTTGGAGGCACTCGTTGTTTCGAGCAAGCCATGGATTGATGCTTTCTGTTGGAGGGGGAGTATAAACTTTACCATTCTGTTTTGGAACCGCCTATAATGTGTTTAGCATGGAAGATATTTCCATCTCTTAGTTGGTACGTTGACAATGAAAGTATACCGCTCAAAATACAATTTATCTCTATTGCAAAACCGAGCTCTGGCACCTCTACAAATCCCTGCTTCCCTCTGCGAAGGGCCTATCCATTTACTTTTATGTTGAGTCATCACCCTCTTATTAAAAAGCACTAGCTCGAGAGCACAACCGTCATTTGCATTCATCACTGTTAATTTATATTGGGTATGACTATGATTGGATCTCTTTCACCATGAATTACAATGTCTAGTCAGTCCTTGATCTTTAAAGGTGCTCTGCATTTATGTTTTGCGGTCTCAGAAAGGGCTAGCGAGATACCATCTTGTTATATCATATTATGATTGTTTCGAGAAAGTGTTGTCATCCGAGATTTATTATTATGGCTTGCTAGTTGATTATGCTATTGATACGAGTAATTATGAGACTTGACAATTATTGCTAATGTGGTTAGTTATGATCTATGCTAAAAACTTGAATGTTGGCTTGACATAGTTACTACAACAAGAGCAAACAGAGTTTGTAAAAGTTTTTCTTTCTTTCTTTCTTTCAGTTTGTCAACTGAATTGCTTGAGGACAAGAAAGGATTTAAGCTTGGGGGAGTTGATACGTCTCTGTCGTATCTACTTTTCCAAACACTTTTGCCCTTGTTTTGGACTCTAACTTGTATGATTTGAATGGAACTAACCCGGACTACCGTTGTTTTCAGCAGAATTCCCATGGTGTTGTTTTATGTGCAGAAAAAAAATATTCTCGGAATGACCTGAAACTCCACGGAACATCTTAGAAAACACAATAAAAAAATCCTCGCCAAACATGAAGACCAGGGGGCCCACACCCTTCTCACGAGCGTGGGCCCCCTAGGGCGCCCCCCTACCTCGTGGGCCCCCTGGAAACCCTCCGACGCCAACTCCAACTCTATATATTTACTTTCGGGGAGACAAAAATCAGAGAGAAGAAATCATCGTGTTTTACAATACGGAGCCGCCGCCAAGCCCTAAAACCTCTCGGGAGGGCTGATCTGGAGTCCGTTCGGGGCTCCGGAGAGGGGGGTTCGTCGCCGTCGTCATCATCAACCATCCTCCATCACCAATTTCATGATGCTCACCGCCGTGCATGAGTAATTCATCGTAGGCTTGCTGGACGGTGATGGGTTGGATGAGATTTATCATGTAATCGAGTTAGTTTTGTTTGGGTTTGATCCCTAGTATCCATTATGTTTTGAGATTGATGTTGCTATGAATTTGCTATGCTTAATGCTTGTCACTAGGGCCCGAGTGCCATGATTTCAGATCTGAACCTATTATGTTTTCATGAATATATGTGAGTTCTCGATCCTATCTTGCAAGTCTATAGTCACCTACTATGTGTTATGATCCGGCAACCCCGAAGTGACAATAATCGGGACCACTCCCGGTGATGACCATAGTTTAAGGAGTTCATGTATTCACTATGTGCTAATGCTTTGTTCCGGTTCTCTATTAAAAGGAGGCCTTAATATCCCTTAGTTTCCAATAGGACCCCGCTGCCACGGGAGGGTAGGACAAAAGATGTCATGCAAGTTCTTTTCCATAAGCACGTATGACTATATACGGAATACATGCCTACATTACATTGATGAATTGGAGCTAGTTCTGTGTCACCCTATGTTATGACTGTTACATGATGAACCGCATCCGGCATAATTATCCATCACTGATCCGGTGCCTACGAGTTTTCCATATACTGGTTCTCGCTTATTTACTTTCCCGCAGCTACTGTTACAATCACTACAAAATACCAAAAACATTACTTTTGATGTCTTTACTTTTGTTGCCGCTACCACCACTATCATATTACTTTGCTACTAAACACTTTGCTGCAGATACTAAGTTTCCAGGTGTGGTTGAATTGACAACTCAGCTGCTAATACTTGAGAATATTCTTTGGCTCCCCTTGTGTCGAATCAATAAATTTGGGTTGAATACTCTACCCTCGAAAGCTGTTGCGATCCCCTATACTTGTGGGTTATCAGCCGCTGACAGCTCGGACCCACCAGCTATATCTTCACACGCAAGGAAGTGCCTCCTTATTACGCACAAAAAATGAATACTCCCCTGCTAGCTGGAACCCAGTATAGTGGGCCTACTAAGTTGACGGGGACGAAGGGCTTTGTCAACTTAGTCAATATGCACGATTCTAGCTCGACTGACCGTATGATGTCCATCCAACGGCCGTAGTGCTTCTTCAACCTCTGGTTTTTTTGCTCCAGCCGCCCAAAGCAGCGTCGGTCGTGCTGCCTGCTCCTGCCTCCCATGGCCGGCTGTGCTACCGCGGAGGCCTCACTGCCCCCATACTACTCCCACCGCTGGCCAGGCCATCCCTCCACTCCACTCACCCACACCCCCTGTTATTCTACGGTGACGGCAGCGCAGCCGAACCAGTGAACCCTCGTACTCCTCTCTGCATGGGTATACACTGCCGCGTCTTCCCCGGCTCCGCGTCGTCCCCTTCCTAGGCCTCGCCGTCGTCCACCGCCGTGGTGCTGTCGGCGCGGCGTGGTAAATGTTGTCAACTACCGAATTCCATCGGAAGAATACTGTACGTGGAGAGGCTGACAGCTGGGTCCACGGCAGCCGCAAGGAAGTGCCTCCTTATTACGCGGAAAATAATTATTCCTCCACCTGACAGCAGGGACCCACCGGACGCCCAACAGTATATCGTGAAAAAATGTCTGCCCCTGACTGCTGGGACCCACCCGACGGGCCACTGTATTTCGTGAAAAAAATGTTCCCCCTGCTGTCAGCTCGGACCCACCGGAAGTGCCTTCTTATTACACACAAAAAAATGAATACCCCCTGCTAGCTGGGACCCACCATGGTGGGAACTGAATTGTGGGCCTACTAAGTTGATGGGGATGGAGGGCTTTGTCAACTTAGTCAATATGCACGATTCTAGCTCCAGTGACCGTACGATGTCCATCCAATGGCCGTAGTGCTTCTTCAAGCTCTGGTCTTCTTGCTCCAGCCGCCCAAACCAGCGCCAGTTGTGCCTCGTGCTCCTGCCTCCCATGGACGGTTGCGATGCGGCGGAGGCCTCACCGCCCCCTACTACTCCCACCGCTGGCCAGGCCATCCCTCTACTCACCCACACCCCCTGTTATTCTGCAGCGACGGCAGCCTCACACCGCAGCGAACCATTGAACCCTCATACTCCTCTACGCGTGGGCATCCAGTGCCGCGTCTTCCCTGGCTCCGCGTCACCCCCTTCCTAGGCCTCGCCGTCATCCACCGTCCTGGTGCTCTCGGCACGGCGTGGTCAACGTGGTCAAGGAACGGCTTCCACTGGACGTGGACTGTACGTGGAGAAGCTGACAGCTGGGTCCACGGCCGCAGCAAGGAAGTGCCTCCTTATTACGTGCAAAATAATTATTCCTCCACCTGACAGCAAGGACCCACCGGACGGGCCATCGTATTTCCTGAAAAAAAACGTTTGCCCCTGACTGCTGGGACCCACCAGCTACATCTTCGCACGCAAGGAAGTGCCTGACAGTCGGGACCCACCTGGTCGAAGCGTACATAGCATTGTCATTCTGGTCGCGAACGTGTACGTACATATATACTGGTGGATGTAGAGGCACGCACGTGTCGTAGTAGAGGCGCGCACGTAGCATGTACACGTACGTACAGCGGCCAGGATGCAAGAAAGAAAATACGGCCATGTATGTGTACATACGGGCGGGGTCTCGAATGCCTACTCGCGCATACGTATGGCCAGGGCTCGTGTACATGGCTGGGTCGGAACGGAGAAACAGCGTCGTCGTCATGTTCATGGGGAGGCAACAGAATGTGCCGTGTTCATCGGGAGGGCTTGGACGGAACAAGCGATGGAAACGAGGCCTGGCATACTGCAGAATGGAGGAAACGGCCTTGTGTTCGACCGGCCACGTTCGAAACGGGATCATGTTGATCGGGAGGGGTCTGGCGTACCGGAAAACGGAGGAAACGGACCTCCTACGGTCGAAACGGGGTTCCTGTTCATCGGGAGGGGTGTGGCGTACCGCAAAACGGAGGAAATAGACTTGTGTTGGAGCGCTACGGTCGAAATGGGTGTCCTGTTCATCAGGAGGGGTGTGGCGTACCGCAAAACGGGACTCCACGGGATACTGTTCATCTCCACCGTCGACCCCCTCCAGCCTCCACAAGCTACTGTTCATCCACCGTCGACCTCCTCCAGCCTCCACCTGCGACTGTTCATCCATGGGCTCCTGTTCATCCAGCCTCCACCGCGCGCTACTCCACCGGCTACTGTTCAACCAGCCCTCTCCACGGGCTCCTGTTCAACCACCCCTCCATGGGCTACTGTTCATCCTGCCCTCCACCGTCTATTGTTCATCCAGCCCTCCACGGGGTGGTCCTGTTCATCCAGCCCTCCACGGGGTCCTGTTCATCCAGCCCCAACCAGCTCGATCGATCGGGGTCCTGTTCATCCAGAGGCAACACCACAGGGTCCTGTTCATCCACCCCCACCAGGAACTATTCATCCAAACCCCCCCCCCCTGCAACGCTCACTGTTCATCCAGAGGCAGCATCGATCGACTTCAGTTAGCAGCAGTAGCGAAGGAATCGCTCGATCGGGTTTAGTTAACAGCCATCGATCGATCGCTCGGGTTCAGTAACGCGTAGCCTGCAGTGCAATCGCTTGGGTTCAGTAACGCGTAGCCTGCAGTGCAATCGCTCGGGTTCAGTTAGAGCCCAACGCCTCGCTCGGGTTCAGTTAGAGCCAACGCCTCGCACACACGCACGTACGTGTACGAGAGAAGCGCGCATCGCTCGGCCCCCGACCTCCCACCGTAACCGGAGCTCCCCGAAATTTTCCTCCCCCTCGCTTCTACCACAGTTTTTTCCGTCATGGACGGCCCAAAGAATGTCATGCAACTGCGTCTCCGGCCCGCCCAGGACGAAAAGCCCATTTTTGTCATGATTTTTTGTCATAGAAGTAGGAGCCCACCGCATCTATGATGATACCGGGTTTTGTCACAATTATCATCATAGAAGTGTCATATGTATGACAGAATTTTTTTTCGTTCGGCCCAAAATGTCACAGATGTGTCTTTTTTTGTAGTGTATGGTTCATACTCCTTTGCTCTTGCATCACTGTATTTACTCAGACCAACTATTTTCAAATTTGAAGGATGGAATTGAAACTCCAATGTCACAATAGGTATGTTTTAAACATGTTTCTTTAACTGGTTTGCTGTTGTAACTTGCTCTATGTTGATTTCAGTTTCAATTGAATAAACAGTTATGTTCTCATGTCATGCACATTACAAGTGTTGTTACCGCTCTATAGTTTCCCACACTTATATTCTATCTATTCTGCTTTGTCTTGAACAAAAATTATTTGAACTATGTCTCTATCTTGATTTGGCAACAAAAACTAGAATGATATAGACCATAAAGTGACCACGGTACATAGATATATGTTTGTTTCATGCTATTATCCTATGCACTTTACTATTGAACTGATTTACCTAAATGAGTTTCATATACAACATGGTAAACCTGTGATGTGTCTGCTTGTTTCTCTTTTAGAATGCAGACAAAATATTGGAGAACAGTGCCCCGTTATGCAACAGTGAGAGAACCCAAAAGTCCTGTCTTGATGTAGTGTTCGAGTTACTGGCCACTACTGCTGGCACAAGCTCTTCGAACTCGCTGCCTGAATTAGTTCGTCTTCTTGAGTCTCAACTTCAAGTTGAAAGACATCGATCAGATGTGCTGTGACAGGAAGCTGAAGGACTGAGGAAGTCTGTGTAGAATTCAGATGCATACTTTCTGGTGCAACAACAAGCGCTGGAGGATTTAAGCGCCAAACAAGAGAAAGTTAATAAGCTTGCTAAGCATCTTGCTAGTATTATGGGTACCCAGGATATTGTTTCTTGAGATCTTCTGAAGTGGTTTCAGTTCTGGACTTGTTTTGCTGCAATGTTTATTTGCACTGGTCGCCAACTTTGACAACTAGTGTGTATGATATGCTGCTTTGTTCCTAGATATAATATGTGTAATAGCCGTGATAGCCTAGCATAAGTTTCTTGCTTATTTATTTCCTTGTTGTCTTGTTTATTTGTTTGCTTGTAGTGAGTGCAGTTCTTTTTCCGCGGTTTGCTACTGGCCGCAATAACCTATTTTTTTAAAGTAGGCCACAATAACCATGGGCTACATATTTACTGTAGTTACCACGGGCCTCCTACGGGATGTAGAAACAATGGGCCTTCTTAGGGACGTAGAAAGAATGGGCCTTCTACGGGCCGTAGCATCAATGGGCCTTCTACGTGCCGTATGATTGATAGGCCAAACATGGGCCAATAACATACTGCATTATGGGCCGTAAACAGGCTAGATTTGGAATCGTCTGTTCATGGGCCGACAATAACAGGCCATCGTTAATTGGCCGTATTTGATGACGTTATGAAAACGGCCCAACGGAGTAACGGGCCGCAAATGGGCCGATTGTAACCGCGGGCTGAATTTTGCCCACAGGCAGAAAAGGCCAATGACAGGCCGTAAGTAACCGAATGCTGGAAATGAGCCCAAGAATAAATGGGCCCTGAGAAGGCCGAAAGATAACACGGGTTGGAAACGGCCCAATGGAATAATGGGTCGTTAATGGGTATAAAGGGGTACACTGTTCATTGCGGGCCAGATTCACCACGGGCTATTAATGGGCCAAGAGTAACAAATGGTCTCGTTTGGGCCGAAAGACATCATGGGCCATACATGGGCCGGAAATTACAACGGTTCGGAATCATATTGGAAGGCCCAGATGAAGCTACTGGGCTTAATTCGGATAGGCCGTAACGGGCCGTGAGTTAGCGGGCCGTAAATGGGATATATACGAACAGGCCGTTAACAGGCTTTCCGCGGGCCGTCCCGTTACCTTTTTACCAAGTCAAACAGGCTGGCCTTTTCACCGGAATGGGCCTCTGTTGGGCCGTGCGACGTGTTGACGTATCATAGGCGCCTCCTGTCCAATGAATGGATGACATCTGTCCCAACGGTGAGCGAACACGTGTTTCCTCCGGCCAATGAGAATTTTATACGTGGAAAATCCTCATTGGTCCGGGCTATTAGCGGGTTACCGGATCCAAAACCAGACCCGATAGCTTAACACGTTCTGTTACGGTGGATGCCATGTGTCGGTCACCCTTGATGAAAGCACTTCCATGACGTGCGATTTATCGTCATGGAAGTGGACACTTCCGTGATGATAATTTTGGTAATGTCATGGAACACTTCTACGACAGCACAGGTATGACTATCTTGATTCTATCATAATTTTGTCATGGATGTACATGCATGACAGAAACGTGACCTACTATGACAAACACATATCATCACGGAAGTGTCTTTTTTTGTAGTGGTAAGCCTCGACGACGAAGATTTTATCGTGCCAGAGGAACCCCTAGAACAAGAGCGCTTCAAGTGCCGGCTAATAGCCACAGCTAGAAGCCTAAAAATGAAACAACAGAAGCTTCAAGCTGACCAAGACCTGCTCAATGATAGATGGACTAATGTCCTGGCAGCCAAAGAATATGGCCTCGAGCGACCAAAAAAGAGTTATCCGAAGCGTAAGCTGCTACCCCAATTTGACGATGAGGCGTTGGAGCCCATACCACCCATGCGTAATGCAGCTAACGGACCCGATAGACCACCACGTGGTCAGGACAGAGCGACAACTCAAGCCGAACACCAGCCCGCACCACCTTGCCGTAAAAGCAGAGAAACAACAGCTTGGGGATACACATACGACCTACGACAGGACCTAGAAAATAGGGCAGGTTAGACCAGGTCAATCTACGGATCGTGGGGGCATGCTCCGGCGCGCGAGGCGGGCTATCAAGCCTGGTGCAATAAACATGACCAACCCCGGGCTGATAACCGCATACGGACTCCATCCGAACTACGTCGTGACATGGCCCAATACAGAGGCGCCGCACACCCCCTATGCTTCACCGATAAGGTAATGGAGCATGAATTCCCTGAAGGGTTTAAACCCGTGAACATCGAATCATACGACGGCACAACAGATCCCGCAGTATGGATTGAAGATTTTCTTCTTGTAAGTGATTCTAGTGCCCCTTAGTGATTTTGGTGTATTCAAGACTTATATGTTAAGGGACTAATGCGTGTGTGAGTGTACACAGGTCTATAATTCTATGAGGAGTTTGATATTTACAGGAAAAGTCGACCCCTAAAAATGAATATCTTCGACTGAAGATTTTGGTATTTCTGAAGACTTTCATGAAGACTTTGAAAGTGAAGAAATTGGTGTGTCCATGAAGACTTGATATTCATGCGAGGAATATGAAGCTTGAAGACTTTCGTTTTCATAGTTTTGTTTTTCTCTTTCTTGAGTCATAGGAAACACCGTACTGTTAAAGGGGGTCGAGGAAATGCTAAGGAAAAATTTCCATGTGATGCTCAACTCAAAATCCTACACCTACCAATCCCTTCGAGTGAAGCCATTGGAAATCTCATACAGTTCAGTAAATTTCTTCAGTGACAGAGACGAAGTTCTTCTGGTCTCTGAGGAATTTGTCCTGACTTAGGAGTTAGGAATTCGCCAGTGCGGAGTGCCTACACAGTGAGGAACATGATAGTCCTGAGGATTTTGGTACTCAAAATTCCGACCGTTGCTGTTCTATGCGCCAGCTGTTCCAAAATATCTATCCACCTAACGGTCATATCATTGAAGGGCATTTATGTCTTATCATGTCGGCTGCTCCCTAGGCTATAAATAGCCGCCCCCTACAACCACTAGCTGGTGGAGGCTGCTCCGAGAGAAACCGATACTTGTCATTTGAGAGCAACCCATCCTCCGAGGACTTTGAGCGAAAATCATCGAAGTGAGGAAAAACCAAAAACCCAAAACCCAAACACCTACAAACCCCAAGTGATTGAGCATCACTGAAGAGATTGATCCTGAGTGGATCCGACGCTTGTTACCTTTGAAGACTATGCTTCTTCCAGATGGTTAGGCGTCATGGTCTAGAGCATCCAAGAGGAATTGTGGATCGCCGCGTGACCAAGGTTGTGAAGGTTTGGAAGTCACCTGAAGACTTACCACAAGTGATTGGACGAGGTCTGTGTGACCTTAGTTCAAGGAGAATACGGTGAGGACTGGGTGTCTTGGACTAAGTGTCCTTGACTGGGTGTCTGGGACTGTGTGTCCTCAAGTTTAAATACTCAGCCGCTCCAACCAGACGTACAACTGAGACAGCAGTTGGAACTGGTCTACCAAATCATTGTCTTCACCGAGCTTACTGGTTCTATTTCCTCAACTCTTTCATTTCCTCATAACTGTGCTGTATGTTTTTTCATATCTGTGTTTGAAGACTTTGACTGAAGACTTTCTCAATTTCCTCATATTCAATTTCTTCAGTCTGTTTGTCTTCATCCTGTGTTATCCTGTGATTACGCTTCCTGTACTCTATGCCTGTCTTCATTTCATCATGATGACTATGCTTGTATTCTTTTAGGTTTACCTTTGAGTACTTATTCCGCTGCTAGTAGTTCTTCGCTAAGGAATTTCCTCACCGGCAAATTCCTCAATGAAGAATTTTATAAAAATCGCCTATTCACCCCCCTCTAGTCGATATAACGCACTTTCAATTGGTATCAGAGCAAGGTACTCCCTTGTTCTATGTGATTTTGGTTTAACCGCCTGGAGTTTTAGTTATGTCGACCGCAGGTATGATCAATGTCTCTGCTGGGTGTCCTACCTTCGATGGGACGGACTACCCCTACTGGAAGAATAAGATGCGAATGCATCTTGAGGCAATTGATAACGATCTCTGGTATGTCGTGGAAAATGGTGTTCCCTCAGTCACACCTTCTCTGAATGCTGCCGATGTGAAGAGATTCAAGCAACTCGACTCTCAAGCGAAGAATATCATATGTGGCCATCTGAGCAAAGGACAGTATGGCAGAGTGAGTGCTTTGGAAACAGCGAAGCTTATCTGGGATAGGTTGTCCAAAGTGAATGAAGGAGTCTCAACTCAGCGTGACTCTCGAGTTGATGTTCTTCGCAATCTCTTCAACCACTTCAAAAGACTCGACAATGAAAATGTTCAACAAACCTTTGATCGCCTCACTGACATCTCAAATGAGCTTCAAGCACTTGGTGCCACTAACATCACCGACCATGAGGTGGTGAAGAAATTGCTGAGATTGCTTATTCTTCATTTGACACTCTGGCATTGATGATACAAGAACGTGCTGATTACAAGTCACTTGATCCCGCTGATATTCTCGAGAGGCTAAATACTCATGAGTTCCAACTTGCTGAAAAGAGAGATCTCTATGGTTCAAGCTATGGCAGAACACGTGCACTGAAGGCCAAGGCAGTATCTGAGTTCGAAGATGAAGACTCTGGTAGCAGCCTTGGTGATCCTGAAGAACTGAGCCATGATCTGGCTCTGCTCGTGAAGAATTTCCAAAAGTTCTCAAGACGTGGTCGCCTTGGAAGATCCTCAAGGAGCAATGATTCCTCATCTAGTGACTACAAGAAGAGGCTCTGTCACAAGTGCAAGAAACCTGGACATTTCATTCAAGATTGTCCTCAGTGGGAAAAGGAATCAAAGAAGAAGAAATACAAGGATTACAGTTCTGATGATGCAAAGAAAAAGTAGAAATCCACAAAATCCTCATCATCAAAATCCTCAAAGCCTTCATATCACAAGAAGAGCAGCTCCAAGAAGGCTAGGGCATCCATTGGCAAGGAAATGGACTCTGAGGCTGAATCTGAAGAAAATGAGGAAGATGAGTCATCTGAGGAGTCCGAATCCGGAGTGGCGAGCCTTGCTCTCGCTACTGCATTCGTCAGCAAGTCTATCTTCAACATTGAGGAAAATGACCTCACCAACAAGGCTGATGAAGGGGATGATGACTACGCTCCCACCTATTACTTCATGGCAAAGGGTGCCAAGGTACTCAAATATACCTCCTCTGAATCAAGTGAGAATGAATCTGATGAAAACCTTAAGCCCAGCTATTCTAAACTTGCTAAGATTGCTATAGAACAACAAAGGGATTTAGAAAAGGTTCAAAACATGCTAAATAAAAGTGATGATATGTTGGGTGAAGAAATGGATCACACTGAAACTTTGACTGAAAATCTTCAAAGACTTCAGTCCAAGCTTGACAAACTTCAAAGTCATCATAACACTCTCTTATCGGATCATGAGAAGCTTTCTTATGAATTTCTTCAAAGAAAGCAAGACCTTGAGAAGCTAAGAGTGAATTATGAAGATCTTCAGAAGGAGCGCGATTCATTACTTGCTCAACAAATCAGCGCATCTCAGGAAGAATTTGTTCCTCCATGCTTGAAGTGCATTGAACGAGAATCTGCTAATTCTTCACCTAAATGTTCAAATGCTGCTAATGTTTCAAATTCTTCACATGCCTCTGCTATCACTAATTCCTCATCTAAGGACATTGCCAGTATCACTAACGATGCAGGGCTGAAGGAATTGTACACGACAGGCATGTACAAAAGCCTCAAAGGGCATCAGGCTCTTTGTGATATGCTCAAAAAGCAAATCCTCAACAGGAACCCTAGGAAAGAGGGTACCGCCTTTGAGAGGAAACTCAATGCTGATGGTACATATTGGAAGCCTGAGCAGTACCCCAAAACTACATGGGTTGCTGCAAAGGGACCTCCAATTGATCCATCTAACTTATCTGGATTTGCATGTGAATCTCCTCATTCTGATGATGAGTCAATTGACTCCAACTATAAGCTATTCAAAAATCAGAATGGTGAAGTATTTGCTAGATATGTTGGGACTAACTACAGGAACGGCTCCCCTGTGAAGAAAATATGGGTTCCCAAAAGATGCCTTGAAAATCTTCAGGTGAATGTCATCATGACGCCACCTGTGAAGAATAGGAACCCCAGATCAAATTCTTCATATGGACCAAATTCTTCATATGGATCAAAGTCCTCATATGAACATCATCGTGCTAACCCGTCTGTTTCGCAGGGAAGATCTAAGGATTATGGATATGTGCATTATTCTTCAAATCATTATGTCCATAAGTCCTCGAAGAATTTCTCTGCTTACTCTTATGCTTACTCTAACCCCTCTTATGTGAAACGAAATGGACTGGCTTCTATGCCATCCTTCTCGTATGGAGCTCGCAGAATGATGAACTCTTTGCCACCCCTTCAGATGTGGGTGGTGAAGAAAAAGGACTAATCTCTTCTGCAGGTTCAGGTCTCCAGACGCACGTAATCGTCTGAAGAATTTGCTGGAGACCTAAGCATGCCTGAAAGGATGCAGGCTAATCATGAAGAAATGAACTTTCATTTCTCACGTCCTCATATTGCTTTATCAGTTATTTTACTTGATGAAATTGATATGATGAATTGATGTCATATTCTTCACTGATGAAGTATATGAGTCTGTAAGCTGCACTAATTCATCTGCAGGATGATCAACCCAAAGCCACTGAGTGGGTCCTCAGTAGTGGATGTACAAACCACATGACTGGTGACAAGAATCTATTGATGGATGCTCCATTATCACCGTCGCATCTGAAGCATATCATCTTTGCTGACAAAGGCAAAATTCAGGTATTGGGTCTAGGTAAGGTTGCGATTACAAAGGATCGACACAGGGACAAAGTCATGCTTGTTGAGTCCTTAGGATACAACCTTATGTCTGTCTCAATGCTTTGTGATCTTGATATGGTTGTTGTCTTTGACAAGTACCGTTGTGTTGTTGTTATGGAAGCTGACAATTCCAAAGTCTTCGAAGGCTTTAGGAGAGGAGACCTGTATATTGTTGATTTCTCTACAGGACCACAACCAGCCGTGTGCTTACTTGCAAAAGCTTCAGAAGGCTGGCTCTGGCATCGATGACTTGGTCATGCAGGCATGAGGAATTTGCACACGCTTGCAAAGAAGAAGCATGTCATTGGCATCAAGAATGTCAAATTCCTCAAGGATGACCTATGCGGAGCCTGTGAAGCTGGGAAGATGACCAAGGCCAAGCATCCAGCGAAGACTATCATGACCACCACTCGCCCATTTGAATTGCTTCACATGGATCTCTTTGGTCCTAATCATTATTCTGCTATCTCAAATGAAGTATCTCAATATGGCTTTGTTATTGTTGATGATTATTCTTGTTACACATGGGTACACCTTGTTACTTACAAACATGAAGTGCAGTAAGTCTTCAAACGATTTTCCTCGAGGGATTCAACCAACTTTGGTGTGAAGATCAAGCACATCAGAAGTGCGAACGGCACTGAGTTCAAGAATTCTGGTCTCGATGACTATCTTGATGAACTTGGTATTACTCATGAGTTATCTGCTCCTTACACTCCTCAGTAGAACGGCTTCGTGGAGCGCAAGAACAGGACTCTTGCTGAGATGGCTCGCACTATGATTGATGAATACAAAACGCCTCGTCGTTTCTGGACTGAGGCAATTGATACTGCGTGCCACATCATCAACAGAGTATATCTTCACAAATTCTTCAAAAAGACTGCCTATGAACTCCTCACTGATAAGAAACCCAATGTAAGTTATTTCAAAGTCTTCAGTGCTAAATGTTGGATTAGAGATCCTCATCACAACTCAAAATTTGCACCGATAGCACATGAAGGTTTTATGCTTGGTTACGGAAAGGACTCGCACACCTACAGAGTCTTCAACAACGTTCTTCACAAAGTTGTTGAAACTATAGATGTGTGGTTCGATGAAACTAATGGCTCGCAAAGAGAGCACCTACCTACTGTGATAGATGAACCAGCACCTGAGGAAACTATCAGGTTCAAGGCTACTGAGGATGTCATTCCTACTGAAGAATCTACTGAAGAATTCATTCCAGAACATGAAGAACATCGAGCTAATGCACCTGAAGAAAATGGTGCTGAAGAAAACGCTGATCAAACTCTTCAACGACAACCAGCTCATCCTCGCATTGCAAAAGAAGTGCAAGTTGAAAAGATCATCAATGACATCAAAGCGCCAGGTCCTCTCACACGCTCAAAAGCTTCACATTTGTCTAACTTTTGTGGGCAGTATGCTTTTGTCTCTATTACAGAGCCCACTAAGGTAGATGAAGCATTTTTGGAGCCTGAGTGGATTCAGGCCATGCAAGAAGAATTACATCAGTTCGAGCTCAACAATGTCTGGGAGCTGGTCAAACGTCCAGATCCTCGCAAGCACAATATCATCAGCACAAAGTGGATCTACTGCAACAAGCAAGATGAAAATGGCCTTGTTGTGAGGAATAAGGCACGGCTTGTAGCTCAAGGCTACACACAGGTTGAAGGAATTGATTTCGATGAAACTTTTGCACCTGTTGCTAGACTTGAGGCTATTCGCATATTACTTGCTTATGCTAACCATCATGATATCACTCTATATCAAATGGATGTGAAAAGTGCATTCCTCAATGGTAAGCTTGAGGAAGAAGTATATGTTGCTCAACCCCTAGGTTTTGAAGATCCAAAGAATCCTGACAAAGTCTTCAGACTCAACAAGGCCCTCTATGGCCTCAAGCAGGCCCCACGGGCTTGGTATGATACTTTGAAGGAACTCTTCATGAAGAAAGGCTTCAAACCCGGTTCACTCGACCCTACTCTTTTCACTAAATCTTATGATGGTGAATTGTTTGTGTGCCAAGTATATGTTGATGATATTATCTTTGGCTGTACTGACCAACGTTATAGTGATGAATTTGCCTATATGATGAGTGAAGAATATCAAATTTCTAGTATGGTAGAGTTGAAATTCCTCTTAGGTCTTCAAATTCGTCAACAACACAATGGCATATTCATATCTCAGGAGAAATACCTCAAGGATGTACTGAGGAAATTCGGCATGCAAGATTGCAAAGGCGTCAAAATTCCTATGCCCACAAATGGCCATCTGTGCACTGATGAAAATGGTATTGACTTCGATCATAAGGTATACCGCTCCATGATAGGTTCCTTATTATACTTATGTGCATCTAGGCCAGATATAATGCTTAGTGTTTGCATGTGTGCCCGATTTCAAGCTGCACCGAAGGAATCACACCATAAGGCTGTGAAGCATATTCTTCGATATCTAGCTCACGCACCAACACTTGGATTATGGTACCCCAAGGGCTTGGCTTTTGATCTTGTTGGATATTCTGACTCTGACTTTGCTGGTGATCGTGTGGATCACAAGTCAACATCTGGAACATGTCATTTCCTCGGACGATCTTTGGTCTGTTGGTCCTCGAAGAAATAGAACTGCGTATCACTATCTACTGCTGAAGTTGAGTACATTGCCGCTGGTTCTTGTTGTGCCCAATTGCTATGGATGAAGCAAACTCTCAAGGACTACGGCATCAACATGAAGAATGTACCTCTCTTTTGTGACAATGAGAGTGCCATCAAGATTGCTCACAACCCAGTTCAGCACTCGAAGACAAAGCACATTCAGATTCGTCATCATTTTCTTCATGATCATGTGTTGAAGGGCGACATTTCTATTGAGCATGTGAAGACTGAAGAACATCTAGCCGATATCTTCACAAAGCCCTTGGATGAGAAGAGATTTAGCAAGTTGCGGTGTGAGCTAAATATCCTAGAATCTTCGAATGTTCTTTGAAAAGGACACTCATCCTAACACTTATGCAAAATTGATGACTTAGATGTGCAACACATGAAGAAACGTTTTACTTCAATCAATGAAGAATAACACTCTTAGTGTGAAGAAATTAATGAAGAATTTGATTCTTAGAACCCTACGATAATTGTACGCGGTGTCTGAAATCATCATTCTTATACGGTGGGTCACGCCACCACCAAAAGTTGAAATTCCTCAAATTATTCATATTCTTCAACTTTGCATAGTCTTCACTGGTTCCGTTGTTTTTCTTCATTGGCTATATATATATATGAGTTTATGTCCTCTACAACATTCACTTATTGCTATTTCTTCAAGTTGGTTTTCTGCTAAGTGAATGTGATCGGACCCTTCCCCTCTATGCTATACTCAACCCAATATGTTCACAAATTCTTCATGTGCGTTCTATTTGAAACTCGTTCAAAATCTTCACTGTGTCCTTGTCAGCTGAAGAAGTTGAGAACGGAACTTTAAAACTAATCTTATCCAAATTTTCAGTTTTGACGCTCAAATCGTTCTACATCCCACGATAAATTTTTAATTCACCCACGATCTTACACGATCTCCACTACATAGTACGTGGGTGACACATGTCGTGCGAAGGAGAAGGGTCAGGGGCACGTTCGTCCCAAATCTTCGGGCGAACAGTTTTTCACTGCTACTATAAATACGCCCTCATCCCTTCCTCACTTCCTTTACTCCGCTCGATCTCTCTCTCCCACTCGAGCTTCCCAAACCCTAGCGCCGCCGCTACTCCATCGTCGCCGGTGAGGAAGAGCTTCACTGCCTCGACCTCGTCGTCATCGTACTCGCGCTGACCGCGGAAACCTTCACCTCCGCCACCGCCGTAGACGTCTTCCTCCGCCAAGTTAGGGCGTGGAAGATCTACACTGACGAACTCCACTGTTTCACCTCACTGTTCGTCGTGTTCTTCATTCAGGGTAATTAAAAGTTACTTTTACTGCCCTCTTTGATTCGAAGTTTCTCTATAAAATCTTCAAAGGTGTTTTATTCTTCAAATCTTCGCACACTAAACACCTCACATGTCATCTGTTCTTGATTCGTTTCTCTAAGCATCATTTTTCTTCAAGATTCCTCAATTGTGTGGATCTTCGATCTATATAACTCTGGAACCTAAGACAAAGAACGCTTAGTGAAAATCTTCAAGACTCATCTGGTCAAATTCCTCAAACTTGTTATTTTTGAAAAACCTTATGAGAACGCATATGACCTCTCCAAATTCCTCGCAACTATACTCTGTTCACAGGTACACATGTCAGCTGCTGAATCACTAGGTTCTCATCAACTTAACTCATTTGCAGCGTTCCTCGAAGAAAAGTTACATACTTCTTCAGAGAATTCGATTGTTCAAATTCCTCAACTGAAGAAAATGGCTGATGGTAAAAGGCCACAGAAGGGAGGAAAGAGGCCTGAGGTAAATACAGCGTTTGAGATCCCTGATGACATATATGCTGGGTACTGCACACCTACTGAGGAAACCATGAATGAGCGCAAAGTGCGCAAACAGAGGATAGAGAGGAGATGGGCAAGAGAATGGAGGGAGTACAGATATGTCACTCCTAAGTACATGAAGAAATTCGCACTCAATCCTCCATGCCCAAGAGCTCCATTGGCACCTGGCCAAGTAGCAGATCCCACCAGCCTCAAGCGCGGTGAGGACTATCCTGATGAATGGGCCAAGCGCCAAGGCAAGTTGGCCAAGCAAGCCAGAGAAGCAGTGAGGAAATTCAATGAAGACTCTGCTGTGGCTACTGCTGCCTCTGCTGAGGCCTCTGTCAAGCCGAGGAAATCCATGCCTAAGAAGCCTGCTCGTAAGCCAAGTGCTTCACCAACAGTGCCCTCACGGCCAAGTTCCTCAGCTGCGCCCTCACGGCCAGACTCTTCAAGGTCCTCACGACCAATCCCTCAAGCTGCTCCTTCAAAATCCTCAGCACCTCCTCCAAAGTCCTCAGCTGTTCCGACAAAGTCCTCAGCACCTGCGCATCTGGCCTCGTGCCAAAGGACTACGGGCATCTCCATTGCCTTTGGTGTCTCAGCAAGCTCCTTAGCTGCACCAAATTCTTCATCTGCCCCCACTCTAATGAAGACCAAGGCAACTGCTGGACGAGGTCCTTGGCCAAGTCCTCAAAAGAAGCAAGTCGCTTTCTAAGTGCCACCTGAAGAAGATGAAGCTGATGATGATGAACTTGCAGAAATCATCAGAGACAGACAAGTTAGGGCCGCTAGAGCCAAAGGCACACCTGTGCCACTACTTTTGGATCCCAAGCTGATCCTCGACTACATTGATCTCTGGCACAAGGACCCAAATACTCCTATGCCTGACTTCAAGCTGACGCCTCATCAAAATCACATGCTGACTCATTTCATCCAAGAGGAGAAATGGAAATATGATCAGGCCAGGCAGATCAAGAAGGACCGGTATAGAAAGGAGAAATACCTGAAGAACAACGTCGTCACTATGACCACTGATGAACTTGTAAAAATCCAATCTGAAATCAAAACCCTCAGCGATGACTTCCAAGCCTACTATGCTGATTGGCAAAGAGCCAAAGTTAGATTTGTAAAGATAACTGAATAGTTCACTTCAAATGTTGCTGCCCCAACGCAACAGGAAATTCCTCAAGCTGAAGCATCTGCTCAGCCGACTGAAGAACATGCCAGCACCGCTGATGACAATCAGGCTGCTGAAGAAAATGTGAGTTCCAGGGCTGATGACTGCATTCCAGCCACTGAAGAAATTGCCAGGGCACCCACTAGTGGTGTGCCTGAAGAAACTGAAGAACTCAGGGCAACTGCATCAGTTGTGCCTGAAGAAAATCAACCAGATTCCTCAGCTACTCCTGCACCAACTTCAACTCCAATCCTTCCATCTGCATCAGATGTGAAGAAGACCAAGGCTGCAGAGTGTGCTGCAGTGAAGAAAAGGAAAGCATCAGCCGCTTCAGGCCATCTCAACCAGGCCATCAAAGGACCTTGTTCCTTTTGATGAAGAATATGTGATCCCTAGAGGATCCAATGAAGAAACTCCCTCTGCTGCTTCGTCTGAACCGTTGGATGAAGAAATTGAAGTGGATGTGATCCCTTCAACACCTATCATCTCCTCGCCTATGCCTCAGTTCACAGCTGAAGAAGCTGGCATTGAAGAAATGGAAGATGAAGATGTGGACATTGGCTGCTCCACACCCGTAATCAGTGATGAATTATGGGAAAGTCAGCATCCAAACTCTCCAATGTTCACCCCTCTACAGCAAATTCCTCAGTCCCCCACACAAACTGTTCACATGGGCTCTCAAGAAACTCATCCCACTGCATCTGTCCATGAGAAAATTCCAGCCACTAGCGCTGAAGAAACTGCTGCTGCTGAACAACCAACAACGCAGACTGCCACTGAGGAAGAACTAGAAATTCCTCAGCCTGAAGAACCTGGGATTGAGATTGCTGAGGTCGTGAAGCAACTCACTGACACTCCTCTGCCAAAGCCAAAGGATCCATTCTCACACAAGCAAAAGTTCAAGGCTGATGATTTCTTCGGCGAGCACGTATTCTTCGAAGATTATAACCCATATGACTCTACTCGCATTAGGAAGAGGCGTTTCTGGACTACTAGTCAAGCCAATTTCTATTCCTTAGTGCTGTTCAACAAGGAGAAGATTTTCTACCATGAGCATATTCCTCACGTGGATATGGAATCTCTGCCGTGGTTCGCACCAGTCCTCAGTGTTCTTCATGACGCTAGATTGCTCAATTTTTGCTCTGACATCTGCGATTGGAATGAAGAACTGATTCTTCAATTCTATGCAACGCTGCACATCACCGGAAATGCTGAAGATGTGAATTCATGGGTGCTAGACTGAATGTCTGAAAACACTCACTACACTGCACTAGCCTCTGAATTGCTTCGTGCTCTACCACTCAGTCCTCCCCTTGAAGAAGCTCGTTGCATCTACAGTGAACCTGAGCTCACACATCATTGCATGCAAGTGCTGATGAAGCCTTTGAAACCAGGTCAGGCACCACGAACAAAATTCCTCGTGAAGGAATTGCTGTACGTGCACAGAACTGTCTATCGTATTCTTACGAGGACAATCAGTCCTATCCAAGGCCACGACTCATCTGATGAGGAAATTGTTGGCATCATGAAGAATCTGGTATTCAACATCGTTCATGGCATTCCTGTCAACTATCACGATTTCTTCATGAGGACTATGGCCAATGTTGCACTATCTCCGTTTGAGCTGAAGTCTTATGCACCTTGGATCATGAGATTCCTCAGGACAAGGTCTTCACTCAACTACAAAGCTGATTTCCAGAATCATCTCAGCTACTTGCCCCCAATTGAAGTCCTCAAGCAGACATATTCCTCAGTTGATGGAAAGGGCAAGGCACCAGCTGTAATTGATGAAGGCATTCGTCCATTGGATGGTCAGTTTCGCAAAGCTGCATCTTATTCCACCAATGATGACTCTGCCACACATGACTCTGCCAATGCTCCCAAGTCCACTCCTCAAGCCACTGCTCAGCGCGTGATGACAGACCGTGAACTTCTGCTTAGTCTTCACTAGAAGGTGGATCGAAATCACAAATGGGTTAAGCGTCAGTTTGGTTCACTTCTTCACAAGATGACTGCCACACACAATGAAGTGAAGAAAAATCACTACCACCTCCATCAAGTCTTCGGTCGCACCTGGGTAATCCTGTCACATTTGTATGGTGAAGAAGATCTGAAGAACATGGGTCTTAATGAAGATTTTGACTGGTCTGCACCTCCACCGAAGAAATTCAAGAAGGTCAAGGTTCCTTCTCTGGTGGCCATCTCATATTCTTCATCGCGCGACACTGATGAACATGAAGATTTGGACGACACTGCGGCAGGCCCTACATCAACCAACGACCCCAACAACGCTGGCGCTCCTTCATCAACTTGATTATCTTCAGGGGCGTTAGTCCTCAGTTTCGATCCTTTTGGTCATTTGATGACAAAGGGGGAGAAATTTGAGTTAGTCTTCAAGCGGGTCTATTTTATCGCCCATATACAACGTTTTTTTTCTAAGTTACAACTCTCGTTCTTCTGAAACTTTATTGGATCGAGTTGTAATCTTAAACCCGATGGTGCTCTGATACTTTTGATGCACTATGCTTTGATACTCTTTTCTGCATGCTTATTCCTCGTTGATATTATTGCACGCATGCTGAATTTCATCAGGCACCATACTTCATCATGCATTTCAAATTCTTCATATTATATGTTAAATGCGTGTATGAATTACAAGATATAGGGGGAGATCTCCATGATTCAACTCTTCAAGTGTGCATTGCTTCAAAAGCAAATTCCTCACTATGCACATCTTCAGGGGGAGTTCTTCTATATCTTGTAATCAAATTCCTCAATATCAGTATTTACACTTCATATGTTTATCCCCGTTGAAAACTTAACCTATATTGTCATCAATCACCAAAAAGGGGGAGATTGTAAGTGCATCTAGTGCCCCTTAGTGATTTTGGTGTATTGAAGACTTATAGGTTAAGGGACTAATGCGTGTGTGAGTGTACACAGGTCAATAAGTCTATGAGGAGTTTGATATTTACAGGAAAAGTCGACCCCTAAAAATGAATATCTTCGACTGAAGATTTTGGTATTTCTAAAGACTTTCATGAAGACTTTGAAAGTGAAGAAATTGGTGTGTCCGTGAAGACTTGATATTAATGTGAGGAATATGAAGCTTGAAGACTTCCGTTTTCATAGTTTTGGTTTTCTCTTTCTTGAGTCATAGGAAACACCGTACTGTTAAAGGGGGTCGAGGAAATACTAAGGAAAAATTTCCATGTGATGCTCAACTCAAAATCCTACACCTACCAATCCCTTCAAGTGAAGCCATTGGAAATCTCATACAGTTCAGTCAATTTCTTCAGTGACAGAGACGAAGTTCTTCTGGTCTTTGAGGAATTTTTCCTGACTGAGGAGTTAGGAATTCGCCAGTGCGGATTGCCTACACAGTGAGGAACATGATAGCCCTGAGGATTTTGGTACTCAAAATTCCGACCGTTGTTGTGCTATGCGCCAGCTGTTCCAAAATATCTATCCACCTAACGGTCATATCATTGAAGGGCATTTATGTCTTATCATGTCGAGGAAATGCTAAGGAAAAATTTCCATGTGATGCTCAACTCAAAATCCTACACCTACCAATCCCTTCGAGTGAAGCCATTGGAAATCTCATCCAGTTCAGTAAATTTCTTCAGTGACAGAGACGAAGTTCTTCTGGTCTCTGAGGAATTTGTCCTGACTTAGGAGTTAGGAATTCGCCAGTGCGGAGTGCCTACACAGTGAGGAACATGATAGTCCTGAGGATTTTGGTACTCAAAATTCCGACCGTTGCTGTTCTATGCGCCAGCTGTTCCAAAATATCTATCCACCTAACGGTCATATCATTGAAGGGCATTTATGTCTTATCATGTCGGCTGCTCCCTAGGCTATAAATAGCCGCCCCCTACAACCACTAGCTGGTGGAGGCTGCTCCGAGAGAAACCGACACTTGTCATTTGAGAGCAACCCATCCTCCGAGGACTTTGAGCGAAAATCATCAAGTGAGGAAAAACCAAAAACCCAAAACCCAAACACCTACAAACCCCAAGTGATTGAGCATCACTGAAGAGATTGATCCTGAGTGGATCCGACGCTTGTTACCTTTGAAGACTGTGCTTCTTCCAGACGGTTAGGCGTCATGGTCTAGAGCATCCATGAGGAATTGTGGATCGCCGGGTGACCAAGTTTGTGATGGTTTGGAAGTCGCCTGAAGACTTACCACGAGTGATTGGACGAGTTCTGTGTGACCTTAGTTCAAGGAGAATACGGTGAGGACTGGGTGTCTTGGACTAAGTGTCCTTGACTGGGTGTCCGGGACTGTGTGTCCTCGAGTTTAAATACTCAGCCGCTCCAACCAGACGTACAATTGAGACAGCAGTTGGAACTGGTCTACCAAATCATTGTCTTCACCAAGCTTACTGGTTCTATTTCCTCAACTCTTTCATTTCCTCATAACTGTGCTGTATGTTTGTTCATATCTGTGTTTGAAGACTTTGACTGAAGACTTTCTCAATTTCCTCAGATTCAATTTCTTCAGTCTGTTTGTCTTCATCCTGTGTTATCATGTGATTACGCTTCCTGTACTCTGTGCCTGTCTTTATTTCATCATGATGAATATGCTTGTATTCTGTTAGGTTTACCTTTGAGTACTTATTTCGCTGCTAGTAGTTCTTCGCTAAGGAATTTCCTCACCGGCAAATTCCTCAGTGAAGAATTTCATAAAAATCGCCTATTCACCCCCCTCTAGTCGATATAACGCACTTTCACTTCTCCACATTCACATGGATTTTGGTGATGATCTAACGCCATCAAATACCTTCCCCTAAAACTTAAGGGGCCAACTAGGCACTGGTTAAACAGCCTCCCAGAAAACTCTATTGGAAGCTGGGAAGACTTGGAAGATGCCTTTAGAGACAACTTCCAAGGCACTTATGTCCGGCCTCCGGATGCTGATGACCTCAGTCGTATAGTCCAACAGCCCGGAGAGTCGGCCAGGAAATTCCGGACCAGGTTCCTAATTAAAAAGAATCAGATTGTCGACTGTCTGGACGCTGAAGCCCTAACGGCCTTCAAACACAGCATCCGCGAAGAATGTCTCGCCCGACACCTCAGCCAAGAAAAGTCGAAGTCCATGGCAGCCCTTACAGCACTAATGACCCGCTTCTACGCGGGCGACGATAGCTGGCTAGCCCGTAGTGGTAACAGTACCAGCAACCCTGGCAATTCCGAAGCCTGAAACGGCAACGGAAGGCCCCGATGCAACAAACATAAGTGTCGGAGAAACAATGATGATACAGAGAACATGACAGTCAACACCAGATTCAGTGGCTCCAAATCCGGTCAACGGAAGAAGCCATTCAAATGAAATAAAGACGATTCATCAAGCCTGGACCGAATACTTGATCAACCCTGCCAGATCCACGGCACTCCTGATAAGCCTGCCAACCAGACCAATAGAAGTTGTTGGGTCTTCAAACAGGCCGACAAGTTAAATGTCGAACATAAGGAGAAAGGGTCACGCAGTGAGGATGACAACGCACTAGTAGAAAAAGGGTCAAACGCGAAGCACATTAGTGCTGGTTTGAATTTGAGCCGGCACCAATGTGTGCATTACTGCCAGTTCCAATGGCTAGCCGGCTGCTCTCATTAGTACCGGTTCGTGGCGAACCTTTAGCACCGGTTCGTGCCATGAACCGGTACTAAAGTGAGTGGTGGCAGGATGTTTTCAGTCCGGGGCCCCTCCAGCACCTTTAGTACCAGGTCATATCATGAACCGGTACTAAAGGTCGTCCTACATAGACCCTTCGTCCACCCGAGCTCGCTCTGTTCTTCCCCTTTCCCCTCTCCTCTCTGTTCTTTTCCCTCTTCCTCTCTCAAGCTCATCACACATTTTGCCCAAAATTTGTCAAGATTTGAAGGCCCCCATACATTCAAATGATCACAAAGGTTAGCAACTTTGTCCTTTCATCTCTCATTGCTAGATTAGCTCGTGCAATGCTTTATATAGTGATTGATTTTTGAGTTTAGTAATTTGGGAGGAATTATATATATGTGCTAGTATTTGATTTATATGCAATTGGAGGTCAAAAATAACACTTAGTTTTCATATGTAGGTGTGGTTTACTTAGTACCTTCTAAATCTCCGTCGTAACCACCGTCGATCGCTCGCAACGTCCCATCGCCGGCACCACCTTGTGGTGAGCCTCTTGTTCATGAAGTTTTATATAAAAAATTGATGTTTGTGTGATTTGGATATATAGTTACTCGTATAATTATCTTACCCATACGTTGTTTGTTATACATAGTGCCATGGTTTTGATATCCGTCCCCGTTGGCCCTCGTCCGGGTTATGATTTGGATGTGGTATATTCTCTTTTAAAACTATTCATTGCATTTCGTGTTTATGAAAAATTATGCCCATCAAGTTTACATAGATATTTGTATGTAGGAGGTAGTTGAACCAGAAATTCCAACTGACCCTATTGTCAAGAGGTTAAATTTAGTTGAAAGAGAAAACGAGGATTTGAAGGAAAAATTGAAAAGAATTGAGGGGGAGAAGATGGAATTGGAGTTGCATGTTGCCGATGTCGTCGATGATCACAAGATTAAGATGGAGAAAATGCGCTTGAAGATTAGAAAGATTAGAAAGATTAGAAAATATGCCATTCATAGTGAGGCTTGGTATCATTATGCTGTTGGATCAATTGTTACCTTAGTTGCGATCTTGATCGCATTTGTTGTTGCATTTAAATTCTTTAGCTAGAGAGTTATTTGTTTGTTGCATTTAAGTGTTGTATGATCTTTATGTATGAACTTTATGTATTGTATTAATTTGGTGTTTTCGGTGCTGTGTATTGAAGATGAGCCGGCAATGGATGTATGATGACCGATGCTCTCCCGAGTTCATTAATGGTGTGTGTACTTTTCTGCCTGCGGCTGAGGCAAACAAGCAGGCGGATGGTTTTATGCCTTGTCCATCTGCTGGATGTAAGAATGGTCACAATTACTCTACGCCACGAACCATTCACGTCCACCTGTTTGAGTCCGGTTTCATGCCCCACTATAATGTTTGGACCAAGCATGGAGAAAGAGGGGTTATGATGGAAGACAATGAAGAAGAAGAGGACGACGACAGCTATCCTGGCCATGGGTTCCCTGAATACGATGATACAACAATGAGGGAAGAAGCTGAGCCGGTAATGCGGGAAGAAGCTAAGCCGGCAATGCGGGAAGAAGCTGAAGAAGAGGCATCTGATGAGCCCGTTGATGATCTAGGTCGGGCCATTGCCGATGCAAAGTGAAACTGCGCAAGTGATTTGGAGAAGGAGAAGTTGCAGCGCATGTTAGAGGATCACAAAAAATTGTTGTACCCGAATTGCGTAGGTGACAAGAAAAAGCTGGGCACCACACTGGAATTGCTACAATGGAAGGCAGAGAATGGTGTATCTGACAAGGGATTTGGAAAGTTGCTGGTAATGATAAAGAATATGCTTCCAAAGGACAACAAATTGCCCGAGAGTATGTACGAAGCAAAGAAGGCTGTCTGCCCTCTAGGGTCAGAGGTGCAGAAGATACATGCATGCCCTAATGATTGCATCCTCTACCGCGGTGAGTACGAGGATTTGAACACTTGCCCAGTTTGCGGTGCATTGCGCTATAAGATCAGCCGCGATGACCCTGATGATGTCGAGGGCGAGCGCCCCAGGAAGAAGATTCCTGCCAAGGTGATGTGGTATGCTCCTATAATACCACGGTTGAAACGTTTGTTACAAAACAAAGAGCATGCCAAGGCGATGCAATGGCACAAAGAAGACCGTAAGAAAGACGGAAAGTTGAGAGTACCCGCTGATGGGTCGCAGTGGAGAAAAATCGAAAGAATGTATGGGAAGGAGTTTGTAGATGACGCAAGGAATGTATGGTTTGGTCTAAGCGTAGATGGCATTAATCCTTTTGGGGAGGAGAGCAGCAACTAGAGCACCTGGCATGTGACTCTATGTTTGTATAACCTTCCTCCTTGGTTGTGCATGAAGCGGAAGTTCACTATGATGCCAGTGCTCATCCAAGGCTCTAAGCAACCCGGCAACGACATTGATGTGTACCTAAGGCCATTAGTTGAAGAACTCTTACAACTATGGAATGGAACATGTGTACGTGCGTGGGATGAGCACATGGGGGAAGAATTTGACCTAAAGGCGTTGCTGTTTGTGACCCTCAATGATTGGCCTACTCTCAGTAACCTTTCAGGACAGACAAACAAGGGATACCGCACATGCACGCACTGTTTGGACGATACCGACAGTATATATTTGGCTAATTGTAAGAAGAATGTGTACCTGGGACATCGTCGATTTCTTCCGAGCAGGCATCCCATAAGAAAGAAAGGAAAGCATTTCAAAGGTGAGGAGGATCACCGGACGAAGCCTCGCCACCGTACTGGTGCTGATGTACATGATATGGTTAAGGATTTGAAGGTGGTCTTTGGAAAGGGTCCTGGTGGACAACCTCTTCCGAATGATGCTGATGGACGCGCACCCATGTGGAAGAAGAAATCTATATTTTGGGACCTGCCCTATTGGAAAGACCTAGAGGTCCGCTCCGCAATCGACGTGATGCACGTGACGAAGAATCTTTGTGTGACCCTGCTTGGCTTCTTGGGAGTGTATGGGAAGACAAAAGATACACCTGAGGCACGGGAGGACCAGCAACGTATGCAAGGAAAAGACGGCATACATCAGGGTCATGCAAGCTACGCTCTTACCAAAGAAGAGAAGGAAATCTTCTTTGAATTCCTGCTCAGTATTAAGGTACCGTCTGGCTTCTCATCGAATATAAAGGGAATAATAAACATGGCAGAGAAAAAGTTCCAGAACCTAAAGTCTCATGACTGCCACGTGATTATGACGCAACTGCTTCCGGTTGCATTGAGGGGGCTTCTACCGAAAAACGTTCGATTAGCCATTGTGAAGGTATGTGCATTCCTCAATGCAATCTCTCAGAAGGTAATCGATCCAGAAATTATACCAAGGTTAGAGAATGATTTGGTGCAATGTCTTGTTAGTTTCGAGTTGGTGTTCCCACCATCCTTCTTCAACATCATGACGCACGTCCTAGTTCACCTATGTGAAGAGATTAACGTTTTGGGTCCTGTATTTCTACACAATATGTTCCCCTTTGAGAGGTTCATGGGAGTCTTAAAGAAATATGTTCATAACCGTGCTAGGCCAGAAGGAAGCATCTCCAAGGGCCATGAAAATGAGGAGGTCATTGAGTTTTGTATTGACTTTATTCCTGACCTTAAGCCGATTGGTGTTCCTGAATCGCGGCATAAGGGCAGACTGGATGGAAAAGGCACGCTAGGAGGGGAACAAATAATATGTATGGACGGACATTCTCTCACTGAAGCACACTACACAGTTCTACAGAATTCCGCCTTGGTGGTTCCGTATATGGATGAACACAAGAATTTGCTACGCTCCAAACACCCGGAGCGGTCTAGTGACTGGATTACACGTGAACAAACTAGGAGTTTCGCCAGCTGGTTGCAGACACATACCATGCATGACGTTTCTATTGAAGATGACATGTACTTGCTGTCCCAGTTACCATCTTCGAATATAATGACTTTCAAAGGGTACGAGATAAATGGTAATACATTTTACACGATCGCCCAAGTTAAGAAGAGCACCAAGCAAAACAGTGGTGTCCACTTTGATGCAGAAACCAAGACGGGAAAGGAAACATATTATGGTTATATACAGGACATATGGGAACTTGACTATCAACGTGGTTTGAAGGTACCTTTGTTTCGGTGCAAATGGGTCAATATGACACGAGGCGGGGTAACGGAAGACCCGCAGTACGGAATGACAACAGTGGATCTCAACAATCTTGCGTATGCAGACGAACCATTCGACCTAGCCAATGATGTGGCACAGGTTTTCTATGTGAAGGACATGTCTACCAAGCCGAGAAAAAGAAAAGATAAGGAAGCGAATGCATCGTACGATGAGCCAAAGCGGCACATAGTTCTTTCTGGGAAGAGAAACATCGTGGGTTGGATGACAAGACAGACATGTCCGGAGATTATGAAAAGTTTGATGAAATTGCTCCATTCACAGTGAATATTGACCCGAGCATCCAGTTAAATGATGAAGATTTTCCATGGCTACGGCGCAAAGGGACACACACGAAGAAAAAGTTTCACACCCAAAGATCTGGGATGTGATCGGCTTCACTATCATCACTTTCTTCTATGTTTCACACTCAGGAGGGAATCTCTGTAATAGTTAGGGTAGCTAGTTATGTTTCACACCCGAAGTATCAGGGTTTCGGACAAAAACTTATCTGTTACAAAGGCATTTCATTTTTTAAATAACCTAAGCATTACCAAATTGAATATAATGATAAAACACACTAATATTAAACATAAGGAAAAAGAATCACTGAAAAATCTATTTTCAAAGTTAAGTTATTCACAAACTAGTGATCCACACACAAATTTCAAATAATTCAAAATTTAAACTATTCAAATTTGTAAACTACCGGTACTAATAGAAAGTTTTTAATTTTTGTACCTAAAGAAAAAATATTCACAAAGAAACTCTAAATACAGCAAAAAACAACTCAAAAATAAATAAAGCAAAAAAAGTAAGAAAAAAAAGCCCACCTACTGGGCCACAGCGGCCTGCATACGACTAGAAACCCAAATTCTAGTTGGGCCAGGATGCAGGCCCGCTAGCCCAGTAGGCCCAATAGGGCATCGCAACAGAGGTAGGCCCAGAAGGACTGCTTAAGAGAGGAGCTCGAGACAGCAGCGACGGCGGGGCTTATAAGCAGGTGCGAGTGCCCCTCGGCTAGTGAGGTGGGACTAAACTTTTGTGCCCCTCGCCTGGCAGCGCACACCCTTTAGTACCGGGTCGTGGCTCCAACCGGTACTAAAGGGGGGCCTTTAGTACCGGTTGGCGGCACGACCCGATACTAAAGGGGGTGTGGTTCCCGCCGCTTTGCCTGGCCAAAACAGATCTTTAGTACCGGTTGGTGGCTCCAACCGGTGCTAAAGGTGGGTTCTATATAAGAAAACACTTCAAAAAATTGTCAGTTTCTCATCTCTCCCTCCTTCTTTCTCCTCTGCCCCGTCGCCGCCGCCCCCATCGCCGTTCGTCGCCATCCCCGTCGCCGTCCGTCGCCGTCGCCGTCCCCATCCCCGTCGTCCTTGTCACCGCGCCGCGCCCTGTCGCCGCGCCCCGCCCCGTCCTCCCGTCGTCCCCGCCCGGTCTGTCCCCGTCCCCGTTGTCGCCACCCCGTCCCCGTCATCGCCGCCCCGTCCCCGTCGCCGTCTCCGTCTCCGTCCCCGTCCCCGTCGCCGCCCACCGTCATCGCGCCTCGCCGGTGAGCTCCTGCCCCGGCCGCCAACCACACACACACACACATTGTTGTAGAATTGTTAGCAATCTTTCTGTTTTTTAGTTATAGAATTATTAGAAATGTTAGTTTTAGTTATAGAAATGTTAGTTATATAGAAATGTTAGTTATATAGAAATATTAGAAATGTTAGTTATATACAAATGTTAGTTATATTAGAAATGTTAGTTATATAGAAATGTTTTTTAGTTATAGAAATATTAGAAATGTTAGTTTTAGTTATAGAAATATTAGAAATGTTAGTTTTAGTTATAAAATTTAGAATTTGCATATATGAAATCACAATCCATCATTTAAAAAATGTTACTTTACTTTTGCGGCATATAGTATTTGTTGTCGACGATGCCCGGCCCGCATCC
This sequence comes from Triticum urartu, assembly GCF_056163025.1. Classification (NCBI taxonomy): domain Eukaryota; kingdom Viridiplantae; phylum Streptophyta; class Magnoliopsida; order Poales; family Poaceae; genus Triticum; species Triticum urartu. The sequence goes on from NC_141878.1 coordinate 366,832,224, forward strand.
TCACCGTCGACCCGTTCGCGACGACGTCCTGCTTCAGAGGACCCATGTCCGGGACTGGGCTCCGCCAGGCTGGCACTGGGAGGTGCTACCTTCAGGGGCGCGATGCTTGGTGAGGAACACGGCCCCGAGTCCCGTCGTCGACCCTCATCTCCTTTGGTGGTGTTCGCGTGGGCCACTTTCGGTGCGGAGGGAGCCGGCTCTGCCGGAGGTGGTACGTCGCCGTGTTAGGGAGGAGGACGAGCACGTCCATCGCTACATGGCTGCTATGGACGTCAGGTTCTCCAATACCTGGCAGGTTCTTTGGGGAGATCACCCGAGCTATGATCCAGTGATGGTTCCTTCACTTTGGTTGTCCACCGCCTAGATTACTCTCTAGTATTCGATCTTTATTAGCTAGCTAGCTAGCTAGTGATGTATTCGATATATAATATTCGAGATGATTTATTCGAGATTATATATATTATTCGAGACGATGTATTCGAGATTATGTCTATTATTCGAGACGATGTATTCGAGATTATATTCGATGATGCTTATTATGTACTATGATTGATTCAGTTTTTCCTTATTAATTGATTGCATCCATGCATTGTAATTTGAATATATTTCTTTTGGATTAGTTAAACAAAACCTATGGCGGACAATACTGGCAGAGAGGGAGAAGAGGCCCTGTTCAATATCATACGCAATCCTCGCGGGCCAGATGATGATCAGAATGAAGAAGAATATGATGGCTCCGAATATCTAAACAACACTAGGGAGGGTGATATGATATTTGATCGCGACGACCGAATTGATGAAGTCATGAACTATGAACATGACGAAGAAAATGTTGATCTTGAAACAACAAAGACCGGCGAGGTATATATATTTATATAAGCAGGCTTCTGGTGATCATCACATGTTTTAAATGACTTGAAGATATATTAACGAATCGATCTTTCTTCTTTCAGCCATCCGGATCGAGCAAATCTTCAGGCAACAGGAAATGAGGCCCGAACAAAAAGTTGAAGGAGGGCGTAAAGTACAATATCGAGGCCATCAAATCTAATGGTGAACCATTAGCGCCTAAGAAGATTGCGGACAAGTTCATTCGTTAGTGCGGAGTTCTTGTGAAGGACCAACTCCCGATCTCCCTTCAAGAATGGAGAGAGCCAGCAAAGCCACGTCCAGGAGTTACTTTTGTCGACAACAGACAAAAACTTCTGCTTTGGGAAATGCTCATGGAACATTTCACCCTACCAGATCATTTCATAGATGCGGATGTGGAGAAAGTCAAGGATGCTGCTCTTAGGAAGATGGCGGTTGCATTCAAGAACCACAAGATTCGTGATTAGGCCAAGTACATCAAGGGAGGAAGGAAGACTCCAGTATTCAAGGGCACACTAGAGAAGCAAAGTGCTCATTAGGACAATTTCATGAAATTCAAGGATTTGGAATTATCTAAGGAATAGTCGAGAATAAGCAAGGCCAATGCCGCAAAAAAGGATAAGTTCCATAAGCTGGGGCCAGGTGGCTATGCGGTGGGAATGCCTAAGTGGGGTAAGTCTGAGAAAGAGATGCTGGATGCAGGTGTCACTCCAGAAACATTGAGCTGGCCCCCCAGGTGCAGGACTTGGTTCTATGCGCATGGAGGGGAGTTGGACCCGAAGACAGGCAAAGTTTCGAAGAAGGCATGTCTGGAAGGAGCTGAAGATAAGCTACTTGTTGCAATAGAAGAGGCTCGATCGGGGGTGTTCGAGCCCAACAGAGAGAACGACGAGCTTACGCATGCCCTGGGAAATCCTGAACACCCGGGAAGAACACGAGGCATGGGCGCTATTCTGTGGTATGAGGGGTTTCCGGACTGGAACACCGACTACAGAACCCGTGCGAGAAAGAAGATTGCGGAGGAGAAGAAGAGGAAGATGGAGGAGGAGCAGAGGAAGCTAGACTATGAACGCCTTCATGGCCTAGAATCAGCGCACGCGGACTTGGCAGTCAAATTCCAGCGGCAGCAGGAGTAGATCGACTCACTTAGCCAGCAAAGGGGGTCTCAGCAGCTAGCGGATGATCCACCATTGGATAGCACCGTCCCATCCATGCCGAGAAGCAGCGTGGGTTCCGCCCCGGGCGACATCATGGAGAACACTAACTGCTAGCTACACTTCAAAATGAAGAACATATCCATGAAGGTGGCGGACTCCCTTGCTTTTACAAATCCCCCCGAGGCAACCTTCCATTGCAACATGATTCTAGCAGGCTATGCTCGTGTCTTGGTTGATGAGGTGGTGGACCAATATTCGGGGCTAGAGGTTGACATTCCTAGAGGTGACGATGAGCACACACTGGGAGAGGCCAACCATCGTATCATCCTATGGAGAAAGGATTGCATCATCTTTCGAAGCCCACCGACACCGCGTCATCCGACTCTTCGTCGAAGTCCGCCACCGAGTCAGCAGACTCCCGCTCCTCCAAGTCCACCAACGCGTCAGGCCACTCCTCCTCCAAGTCCGGCATAGCTTCAGGCCACTCCTCCTCCAAGTCCGGCAAAGCGTCAGGCCACTCCTCCTCCAAGTCCAGCACAGCTTCAGGCCACTCCTCCTCCTCCAACTCAGCCACGTCAGCCGTCTTCGCCGCCTTAGCAATCACGGAAGAGAGCCGCCTTAGCTATGGTGCGTAGCGGTACAAGTCGAGGTAGTACTGGAGGTACAGGCGGAGGCAAGCAATTTCAATATGGTCCAAGCCTCGTGCCTCTTCCGCAGAGGCCTTACGACAAGTCTGAGGAGGAAAACATAGCCATATCGAAGGCCGAGGTGGAAGCCCATTTTGCACCGAAACCGCCACCGCCGCCAAGGGAGAAAGTGCCTGTGGAAAAGATTTACCACTTCATTCGTATGGCTAGAGCACCAGCTCCCAAGCCTGTTGACACAGACTATGAGCGCCACATCAAGAAGTTAAATCAAGCACGTCTAAAGAAAGAAGCGAGCTTGAGCTCGAGCAAATCAGCTGGCAAAAGGAGTGGTAAAACCGTTCCCCAGCTGGGAGAACAGGCGGCGCAATCAATCCGCCCGCTTGTTGTGCCAACAACACATGAGAGTAGGCGCACCCAATATTATTGTGGGAAAACCGTTAACGTTCCCGGGGCGGGCGATGTGGTAATAACCGAGGAGCATATTGCGCAGGCTGAAACGATCGGGATCACTGTTGGACAACTCCTCGATATCGTGCCCATGTCTCCGACTAGAGAGGAGGAAATAAAACAGAAATATGTCCGGGGCCAACCTTTGGTCGAGCCAGACGAGGTCAATAAGCTCCCAACGAGAATGTATGAATTGCATCAATGGTACATGGACATTACCAAGATTTCCAATCAAGAGTCCCTCATGGTGAATGTCAAGAAGGATCATTACTACCATGAGAAAGCTGTGACCGTTGAGTATTCAGAACTATTTCAGCTATACAATCAAGACGCACTCGACAAATCTATCGTCAGTTGCTATTGTATGTAAGTGATTTCTTTCTGTAATTTAAGTCTCAAGCTAGCTGTAGTGATCATTTTGATCAATCGTTACCTGTAATTATCCTCACTATATTCTTTTCTCTGGTATTATGCAGGATGAAGATTTATGAAATGAAAAAAGGTGGACGCTGTGGCATTGGGTGCATTGACCCAAATACCATTAATGAATACACATGGAAAATAGTTTCATATTACGAAAAAAGTGTAGAGGAAAGCATGCTAGAGTTCTTAAAGCACCTCAAATACAATGAAGTTATACTACTTCCTTACAACTTCGAGTGAGTCACACTGTCTTGTACTACAAATTCTGTTTTGCCTACTAGCTAGCTACATGTTTTTCCTTACATATGCCCGCTTAATTAAGACATGCAAACGTGTGTGCACGCAGATTTCACTGGATCTTGTTAATCATTAAAGTTGATGAAGGAACAGTTGAAGTACTAGACTCTCTACTTAAGAAAGCAAGTGACTACACCATCGTGGAGGGGATAGTCAACAGGTAATTTCAATCATTATTAACTATATCTCGGCCTATTTAATTAGTTCGTCATTTCCTGATAACAACTATTTAATAACCCATTTATTCATTTTCTTTGTCGGCGGGCAGGGCTTGGGCAAAGTTCATCAGGGTCACTCTAGGCCCATGGAAACAAAATCTGAAATGGTATCGACCCCACGTAAGTAATTAAGTAGTACTAGCTAGCTGCCATCTCTTTAATTATCTTGCTTGATTAATTATTATCTGATCAAATTCCATTCTCGTAAAGGCCCTGAAGCAGGCGCCGGGGAATAATCTGTGTGCATACTACGTTTGCAAGAACATTCGCATGATGGCGTCCAAAAGGAGCAAATCTCAAAGACAGGAGTGGGTACGTTTGTCAGAACACTATTCACAATTTTTACACCATTATCGATATCTAGTCACACAACTAATACACATGCATATTGATCTCCTTCTTAACAGTTCAAAGAGGTGCGGGAGAAGCTCCTAACAGAGGACCGCATAGAAGCAATTCAAGAGGAAATAGGAGGATTTTTGCTCGACCAGGTCATAGATCCCAAAGGAAAATACTATTACCCGCTACCGCCCCCATGAACCACTTCCAATTGTTATCGTGCTCCAAAGGCACCAATTAGGCTAATGCCACTGGCTCCGAAGGCACCAATTAGGGGAAATTGTATATATATATATATACACACACACATATATACACACATGTATATATATATATTATGATCGGTTCTACTAGAAATTCTATTTATATATATGCATAACATGTACAATATGTAGTATCGTAAAATACCAGCAAACGCAAAAGAATTAAATGGAAAACACAGAATTAAATGAAAAAGAAATCATAAACCGAAACCCCCCCCCCAACCTTTTAATACCGGTTGGTGACACCAAGCAGTACTAAAGGGCTCCCTACCCCCGAAGCTGGCTTGTGCCACGTGGTTGCCCTTTAGCACCGGTTCATGTTGAACCGGTACTAAAGGGGGGGGGCTTTAGTGCCTACACTTTAGCGCCGGTTACCAAACTGGCACTAAAGGGCCTTACGAACCGGTGCTATTGCCCGGTTCTGCACTAGTGACGAGGAACCTCGCGCACTGAAAACAGGGGGTCAGAAGAAATTTCCCCCCGAAGTCAAAACGGTGAACATGATATACGTCACCCATATCCCCAAGAGGGAGCGCAAGTGTGCGCTAAGGGACGTCTATGCGACAGAGCCGGTTGCCCCAAAATTCAACCCATGGCCGGCCTCTCCGATCATGGACCACGATGGGTATTAGTCCTCAATCCAATCATCGATGGATTCCACCTTACGCGAGTCCTCATGGACGGTGGCAGCATCCTTAACCTGCTCTATCAGGACACAGTCTGCAAGATGGGTATTGATCCATCAAGAATCAAGCCCATTAAAACTACCTTTAAAGGAGTGATACCCGGTGTAGAGGCCCGCGACACGGGCTCAATCACATTGGAAGTGGTCTTCGGCTCGCCGGACAACTTCCATAGCGAAGACTTGATCTTCGATTTCGTCCCCTTCCGTAGTGGCTACCACGCACTGCTCGGACGAACCACGTTCGCTCGTTTCAATGAAGTCCGGCACTACGCCTATCTCAAACTCAAGATGCTCGGACCACGCGGTGTCATAACAGTGAATCGAAACATGCAACGCTCCGTCCTCACTGAGGAGCACACCGCAGCCCTGGCAGCGGAAGTACAAGGTGGCCTAATCAAGCCAGCTATTACGTTGGCGGCCAAGTCCTCGGACACTGTCAAACGAGTCCGGACTACCCCAGCGTACGACAGTCCAGCTCATCAGGAGCTCGATTAACAATTCGGCCTCCATCTCATCCCCTACTGAATTGTGGCATATGTACCACGCGTACATAATTACGCACTAAAAATACCATGGGAAAGGATGGAGGCACAATAAGGACAATGCCTGCAATACGGCCAGACCCTACCAGGAAACTCACATTCCTCTTCTTCTTCTTTTATTTTATTTTTCTTTCAGGTTCCCTCAAACCACATGACCCTTTCGACGGCACCAAGGCCTCTTTCTGTGGCCTATTATGAAAACACTGGTCGATGATCCTCTTGAAGGACAAAACACCAAGAATAAAAGCCGCATAGACGCGTACCAGAGTACCTAAAGGATCCTTAAAGATCACCCCGTCCGCGTTCAGAACGCACGCACGGCTTCCCCTTGTGTTCGGCATGTAAAATAGCCTTGTTGCTTACTGCACTATTTGTATCAATACGTTTTGACGTATCAATCAGACTACAATGGAAACAGTTTTTAGCCCAAACCTACATGGCGTTGGCTTATCTCTTAACATATGTTTCCCTGTTTTTGTTTGATTATCATGTACACCTTGGTATGGCCTCAATTGCCAGGGGCTTTATTAATCCGCGTACATCTTTTAAATATTAAAACAAAGTCCAAACACTTTCACAAGTGCAATTCAGCGTCCTGAATATAGCATTATATGCATTGGCTCTGAATCATGTCTTTCGTCAATAGTTGGGTTGCCCGGCTCCTGTGCTTGCTACCTTACATTCCATCTAATCGGCTAGGGTAGTAAAGGGACAACTACTGCGATTGTGTTTCTGGTTTACCCGGACAAACACCTCAGTAGAGAAAGCCGAAAATTGACTGTCATGATGCGGCGAGAGCTGGTCAGCTATTCGGTGACTAAGTATAAATCTCTAGCGATTTTTTCCGCATTATGCGATATGCTGGCCTCCACCCGGCCGGGCATTCACAGCACCCGAGTTCGGATAATCGAACAATACTAGGGGCTGCACCCGCTCTCCCATTATAAAACTAATATGGCTAAGTGAGGGCGATAAAGCCGCATAGTCCGATCACCTTCGCTGCACTAACACCTCCTTCACGGACCAGTACATTGGGTCAAGTGTGTTTAAGTGTTTATCCCGAACACCCCCGTACTACCTACGTGGGGGCTGAAGCCGACGACTGCCCAACTCTCAGATATCATAAACAACCGCACAGGAGGAGATATTTTAAAGTAAAATAAGCAATATATCATATATATAAGCCTTGTCTCATGATATAGGATTGGACAACATAATTACATTCATTCAAAAATGATGTCCTTCGAACATTGGCCCTCTACAATGTGGGATCCTTTCAGGACATCATCAAAGTACCGCTCTGGCGTGCGATGCTCTTTTCCAGCGGGCGGTCCCCTGGTTGCAAGCTTGACGGCGTCCATCTTCGCCCATTGCACCTTGACACGGGCGAAGGCCATCCGCACACCTTCAATACAGGCCGATCGCTTCACGGCATCAAGCCGAGGGCAGGCGATGACCAGCCGCTGGACGAGACCGAAGTAGCTACTAGGCATGGGTTCAGCGGGCCAAAGACGGATTATCAAATCCCTCATGGCCAATTCAGCCACCCTGTGCAGTTCAGTCCATTACTTCAGCTGATCGCTGAGGGGCACAGGATGCTCTGGCGCAAGGTACTGTGACCAGAACAGCTTCTCTATTGAGCTCCCCTCCTCGGCCCGGAAGAACTCCCCAGCATCAGCAACACTCTGGGGCTGGTCCGCAAACACTCCTGGAGAACTCCAAATCCGGGTTAAAAAGATATACCTTTTCTTCACAAATTTGCTCTGCATGTTAAAGGCCTTACCCGCCGCAATTCGCCTTGCCTCTTGGATCTCCCGGACAGTGCTTTGGGCTTCGTCCTGGGCTTCCTGTGCACTTTGGAGCACCTTGGCAAGTTTGGAATTTTGCTTCGAACTCTTGCGCTCTAAGGATTCACATTTGCCTATGGCATCCTTGAGCTCTTGCTGGACTTCCTCCACCCGCGATTCATGTTTAAGGCGGGTGGCTCATTCCTCCTCCGCCTCCTTCTGGGCCTCGGCCAACGCACTCTTAAGGGCCTCGACCTCATACGTGTCAGCTGCAAACATCATTATGAAACTCATTGAGATACTACATCATAGCTGGCATCGTTTCAGATGTACTTCGGTATTACATACCTTGCTTTTCTTCTAGCTTCTGCCTTAGCTCGGATGCTTCGGCGGCATGGGCAACTGACGCCTGCTTCGCAGCCTGCTTGTTCAAACAGATAGGTGCATTAGTCTCCTGCATGAGTTATTAGATCCTCTGTTCGGTTTTCTTTCTGAACACCGAACAAAGTCTCAAGGGCTACTATCTATACACAAGCATTCTTTCTATACAATTAAAAGATATTGTAAGGCACATACCTCAAAGCCTCTTAAAAGGCTAGTGTAGGCTTTGCTCAGTCCGCTTTTCATGGACTGAACCTTTTCAATGACCATACCCATAAGGGTATGATGTTCTTCCACAATGGTGGTGCTTTGAAGCGCTCTCACCAAAGTGTCCGGCGCCTCTGCATTGACAGAGGTCACCGGTAGAGTAGGCGCACCCCCTTCTCAAGAAAAGGGTTGCTCCTCTGACTCTAGAACCGTGTGGGTTTCCAGAATGACATTTGGTTGGGGGCCAAACTGGACATGGCCCCCGTCTCCAGTCTCCATGGGGGTCGGTTCCCCCATGTTCTTGGCAGCCTCCGACACCTTTCCCTATTCCAGAAGGGCCCTTTGGGATGACACCTCGGTGTTATCCACGGCAGTGGGGGAGGAAGCTGGTGGAGGCGAACCGCTCTCCATCATGTTCGGACCCATCGAATTCCCAGAAGAGGAGGATCGCTGGAGAAGGACCTTAACTGGACTACATCATACAATTTAAATGCATTACAACTATAAGCCAGAAAAGCCGGACATATATATATATACCTTTGAGTACTTATGATCCGGCCAGGGGCTTCGGCCTTGGGCGCCACTCATCGGCGTCCGACTCGGAGTCATCCGTAAGGGAGGTCCTCCCTTTCTTGGACACTTCCGCCTCTAGATCTGCGGAAGCTGCCCTCTTCTTCTTCTCCCCCTTGGGTGAGGGATCACTATCTTCCTCCTCTTCTTCCTCTTCGTCGGGAGAGGAGAGAGTTTCCGTGTCTTCGGACACTACGTCCGAGGCGCCTTTATGGCGGAGGCCACTCTTGGCGTCCTTGCCCTTCTCCTTCGCCTTCTTTTCCGGCGCCGGGACTAGAATCCTCGTCAACAGAGGAATAGCTTCGTCTTCGGGTAGTAGAGCCAGACAGTGAATCCATTCCGCTTTCTTTGTCCAGCCCTGCAAAAGAAAATGGAGAGTTTAGTGTGCTCCTTGGGCTTGCAAAGTAATGTTATCAAGGAACTTACGGGGGTCGCAGCGTGGGTGCTATCATAGCCGAGGTCTTCGGTTGTCTCCGGCCATGACTTCTGGTTCTTGAAGAGCAGCTTCCAAATGTCTTCGTGCTTCGTGTCGAAGAACCGCTATAGGGTCCGGGAACCGACTGGGTCGAAATTCCACATGGGCTCTTGACGCGCCTGACAGGGAAATATCCGGCGGAAGAGCATCACTTGAATAACGCTAGCGAGGCTGGTATTTTTATTTACCATGCTCTTGATGCGCTTCTCCAGCATTGTTACCTCGTCAGACGATGCCCAGTCTAGGCCCTTGTTGAGCCAGGATGTCAGCCGCATTGGGGGCCCGGACTTGAACTCTGTAGGAGCAGCCCATGTGGAGTCACGGGGCTCTGTGACATAGAACCACCCCTACTGCCATCCCTTCACGGTCTCCACGAAGGTGCCCTTGGGCCAACTAACATTGGGAAGTTTGCTGACCATAGCGCCATCGCAATCCGCGTGCTGGCCATCCACCACTTTCGGCTTCACATTGAAGACCTTGAGCCACATGCCGAAGTGGGGGGAAATGCGGAGGAATGCCTCGCATACGACGATAAACGCCGAAATGTTGAGGATAGAATTTGGGGCTAGATCGTGGAAATCTAGCCCATAGTAAAACATGAGGCCACGAACGAAAGGATGAAGGGGAAACCCCAGTCCGAGAATAAAATGAGGGATGAACACTACCCTCTTGTCGGGCTTTGAAGTGGGGATGATCTGCTTTTTGGCTGGAAGCCGGCGGGCGATCTCCTTAGCCAGATACCCCGCCTCCCGGAGTTCTTTGATGTTTTTCTCCGTGATGGAGGAAGCCATCCACTCGCCCCGCGCTCCGGATCCGGACATGGCTGGAGTACTTTCTGGGAGTGGAGAGGGTTGAAGCTTGGGTGCTGGAGCTTGAGGGCAGATGGGCTGAGGAAGGGGAAGGCGTGGGGTAAAAGGGGGAATCTTATCTCCTTATAAAGGCAGTGAATATCATGTGTCCCCCATGAGCATTAAAGCTCGCCTATTTCCAAGGGGTCGTGCGAAACAACACAGTTGGGTTTCCCAAACCCGTATTGATGAGAATCCCGTAATAAGGGGGCACGATCCCTGCTTTTACAAGACGTGTCGTCGGTGGTTGCGTCTCGAAACACGAAACGGGAGGCCGAAAAATGGTTTGAAATAATACAATGGCCGGACGTAACGTCTCACCAGTGAAATCTTCAGAAGAGAGAATTTATCTCTATTCTACCCTTGTAATTCAGAGGTATGACCATTGTACATAGCCGGATATAGTACTGACGATCAACCGCTTTGAAGAATTCGGAGGAGGAACCCGCCTTGCAATGTCGAAAACAATCTGCGCGTCGGACACATTGACATTAAAGACTGGTTCAGGGGCTACTGAGGGAGTCCAGGATTATGGGGTCCTCGGGCATCCGGGCTATGTGATATGGGTCAGACTAATGGGCCATGGAGATACAATATGGAAGACTTTCCCTGTGTCCAGATGGGACTCTCCTTGGCGTGGCATGCAAGCTTAGCGTGAGAATATGAAGATTCCTTTCTCTGTAAACTGACTCTGTACAAACCCTAGTCCCTTCCGATGTCTATATAAACCGGACGGTTTAGTCCGTAGAGGCAGACACAGTCATAATCATACAAGCTAGACATCTAGGGTTTAGCGATCATGATCTTGTGGTAGATCAACTCTTGTAACCCCTATATTCATCAAAGTCAATCAAGCAGGACATAGGGTATTACCTCCATCAAGAGGGCCCGAACCTGGGTAAACAACGTGTCCCCCATCTCTTGTTACCATCAATCCTTAGACGCATAGTCTGGGACCCCCTACCCGAGATCTGCCGGTTTTGACACTGACACCCACCATCGCGCGGAGACGGCTCAGCTACTCGGAGATATAGGTGAAGAAGGAGACCAGGTCAGGAAGCCTCAGCTCGTTGAAGTCGACAGGGTGGTCGAACGGGTTTAGCCCGATGCCGGGCATGGTTGTGCTGTGATAACCCACAAGTATAGGGGATCGCAGCAGTTTTTGAGGGTAGAGTATTCAACCCAAATTTATTGATTCAATGCAAGGGGAGCCAAAGAATATTCTCGGGTATTAGGAGCTGAGTTGTCAATTCAACCACACCTGGAAACTTAATATCTGCAGCAAAGTATTTAGTAGCAAAGTAATATGATAGTAGCGGTAACGGTAGCGAAAGTAATAGTTTTGGTTTTATAGTGACTGTAACAGTAGCAACGGAAAAGTAAATAAGCGAATATCAATATATGAAAATCTCGTAGGCAATGGACCAGTGATGGATAATTATGTCGGATGTGATTCCTCATGCAATAGTTATAACATAGGGTGACACAGAACTAGCTCCAGTTCATCAATGTAATGTATGCATGTATTCCGAATATAGTCATATTTGCTTATGGAAAAGAACTTGCATGACATCTTTTGTCCTACCCTCCCGTGGCAGCGGGGTCCTATTGGAAACTAAGGGATATTAAGGCCTCCTTTTAAGAGTGTACCGGACCAAAGATTTAACACTTAGTGAATACATCAACTCCTCAAACTACGGTCATCACCGGTAAGTATCCCGATTATTGTCATTTCGGGGTTAACGGATCATAACACATAATAGGTGACTATAGACTTGCAAGATAGGATCAAGAACTCACATATATTCATGGAAACATAATAGGTTCAGATCTGAAATCATGGCACTAGGACCCTAGTGACAAGCATTAAGCATAGCAAAGTCATAGCAACATCAATCTCAAAACATAATGGATACTAGGGATCAAACGCTAACAAAACTAACTTGATTACATGATAAATCTCATCCAACCCATCACCGTCCAGCAAGCCTACGAATTACTCACGCACGGCGGTGAGCATCATGAAATTGGTGATGGAGGAAGGTTGATGATGACGATGGCGACGGATTCCCCTCTCCGTAGACCCGAACGGACTCCAGATCAGCCCTCCTGAGAGAGATTAGGGCTTGGCCGCGGCTTCGTATCGTAAAACGCGATGAATCCTTCTCTTTGATTTTTTCTCCCCGAACGTGAATATATGGAGTTGGAGTTGAGGTCGGTGGAGCACCAGGGGGCCCATGAGGCAGGGGCGTGCCCAGGGGGGTAGGCGCGCCCCCACCCTCGTGGACAGGGTGTGGGCCCCTAACGTTGATTCTTTCACCAGTATTTTTTATATATTCCATTGATTTTCAGGTCATTCCGACAACTTTTATTTTTGCAAAAAAATAACACCATGGCAATTCTGCTGAAAACAGCGTCAGTCTGGGTTAGTTCCATTCAAATCATGCAAGTTAGAGTCCAAAACAAGGGCAAAAGTGTTTGGAAAAGTAGATATGATGGAGACGTATCAACTCCCCCAAGCTAAAACCTTTGCTTGTTCTCAAGCAATTCAGTTGATAAGCTGAAAGTGATAAAGAAAAACTTTTACAAACTCCGTTTGGTTTTGTTGTTGTAAATATGTAAAGCCAGCATTCAAGTTTTCAGCAAAGATTATGAACTAACCATATTCAAAATAACATTTAGGTCTCATGTTTACTCATATCAATGGCATAATCAACTAGCGAACAATAATAATAAATCTTGGATGACAATACTTTCTCAAAACAATCATAATATGATATAACAAGATGGTATCTCACTAGCCCTTTCTGAGACCGCAAAACATAAATGCAGAGCACCCCTAAATATCAAGGGCTGACTGGAAATTGTAATTCATGGCAAAAGAGATCCAGTCAAGTCATACTCAATGTAAACTAATAATAATACATGCAAATGACAGCGATGCTCTCCAACTGGTGCTTTTTAATAAGAGGATGATGACTCAACATAAAAGTAAATAGATAGGCCCTTCGCAGAGGGAAGCGGGGATTTGTAGAGGTGCCAGAGCTCGATTTTGAAATAGATATTAATAATATTTTGAGCGGCATACTTTCATTGTCAACTTAACTGTCGGCGTTCTGGGAATGGGGGTCCCCAGACTTGCCTGCCTGCGGCCTACGGCATGGCCCAAAAGGGGCCAGAGTACCGAGGCGTCAGGCAAAGGTTGTCATTTCGGTCAACGAGACCAAGACCAGGAGGACTACGAGACGGAGGTCACCGTGGAGCCCAAGACAACATCATCACCAGAGCTTTGCGCAGGCGAAGACTACTTTTGTCAGGATAGCTGATACTAGCCGTCCCCCTTCAAATTAGCCCGCCATTGTTGGCTCCCTTCTCGCTCGATATTTGGGAAGAGGACCAGGGCCTCTATAAATAGGACCATCCACCCACAGAGCAAGGGGGTTGGAAGAAAATAGGGGGGTCGAAAGAGAAAAAGAAAGGATCAGGGAGAGAGAGAAGGGTGACTGAACTCCTCCCAGCAGTTCATCGCCCCAGCCAAGAACAGACCCTCGCGAGGCTGTTCTTCCTTGTATTGTTCATCATCATCAGCCCAAGAGGCAATCCACCACACCACACACTGGAGTAGGGTATTACACCACAACGGTGGCCCGAACCAGTATAAACCATGTGTCTCTTGTGTTGTTCTTTCTGTAGATTAGATCCTAGCAAGGCGGAGGGGTGCAGGTAGGTAGGAGGCGAAATCTCTGCGCGCACCCCAGTGTTCGAACCTCAAGGGTCTGCCGGAACCCGAAATCCGACATTTGGCGCGCCAGGTAGGGGTGCGCCGGGATTCATCTTCCACCACCCTGTTCTCCTCCAACCATCACGCCCATGTCTGACGCTCGTCGGGCCCGCGCCAAGCATCGGGCCGCACTCGCTTCCCGCGTCACCCAGACGGCCCCTGCCGGTGGGCGCCCTTGCCGTTCCCCGTCACCTGCCGTCAACGCCGCCACCGGCCCGGCGGGGGACGAGCAGCAAGCATCGTCCCAGCATCTGTCTGTGCGGCAGGACGGCCGCACCACAACTCCCTCGCTCACCCCAGCTGGATCTTCGTCCCGCGCGCTCCGCGCGCCCATGGAGGCTCGGGCTGCACTCATCGCGGCAAACGAGCTCCTGCGCTACCGTCCCGTCGACGACGTCTATGAAGAATGGCTCAATCGCGTCGCCGAGCTCGTCCATGCCGCAGGGGGCTCTCCTGCGCTGTCCGTTCCGCTACACCGCACCCCTCCCCGCGCGGGTGATGAAGCTCCGGCAGCGCCCCGGCCACCTCCTCCTCAGGACGGCGCCATGGCTCCAAGGCGCGTGGCCCCTGGGCGGAACCCGCTCCGTCAGGCGCCAGCGCGGCAAGAGCAGAGCTGTCAAGAAGTCCCTCACTCGCAAGAAGCTGCTCGGGCGCTCCCTGCTCCAGCACGTCGCGACCATGCTCCTGCTCCCGCGCATCAAGACCCCGCGCTGCTCCTAGCTGCAGCGCGTGGGGACATGCAAGACCAAGCTCCCCGTCATCCAAGGCCTCCCGTGGCCACAGCGGGCTGTCACGCCTTCACTGCCGAGCTACGCAGCGTCGCGTGGCCCGGCAAGTTCAAGCCGGACTTGCCTCCTTGCTACGACGGCACGGCCGACCCTGCGGAGTTCCTCCAGCTCTACGAGCTGGGCATCGAAGCTGCCAACGGAGACGAGAAGGTCATGGCGAACTGGTTCCCCATGGCACTCAAGGACGGGGCCCGCACCTGGCTCCTGAACCTGGCTCCAGGCACAATCTCCTCCTGGGACGAGATGCGCACCCGCTTCATCGCCAACTTCCAAGGCACTCGTGACTGGCCACCCGCCGTGAGCGACATGCGCCGCATCAAGCAACAGCCCGGGGAGACCCTGCAGAAGTACATCCAGTGCTTCAACAACGCGCGCCTCAAGATTCCCAAGGTGACTGAGGAGGCCATCATCTCGGCCTTCTCCGACGGCGTGCGCGACGTCAAGATGAAGGAGGAGCTGGCGATGCATGAAGACCTGTGCACTTCCTTGGAGCTGTTCAACCTGGCAACCAAGTGCGCCAAGGCCGAGGAAGGGTGTCTCTCCCTCCTCGAGCTGCCTGCCGCAGACCCAGAAGAGAAGAAGCCCAAGGCCAAGGATGTGAAGCGCAAGGGGGCTGCCGTGCTCGCGGCAGAACCAAACACCAAGCGGGGCAGAGATCAGCCCGAACCTTCCAAGGGCAGTCGGTACTGTGTGTACCACGACCTCCACACCCACAACACCAATGAATGTCAAGAGCTCCAAGCCGTGCGAGAGCGAAGGATCGGCCGTCGCCCTGACCGCGGTGACCGGGGCTACGGTCGAGGAGGAGGAAGGAACGCAGGACGCTGGGAAGATCGTGGCCCGCGCCAAGGGTGGCACGATCAACCTCGCGAGGATCGCTGGCAAGACCCGCCTCGCGAGGCAGGCTGGAGGGATCAGCCTCGCGAGGATCGCCCGCAAGGCAACGCAGGCCTCCCACCGCTGCCGCCGCAGCCAAGGAGAAACGAGGACCGCCACCAGGACGAGGGGGCTGGGGGATTCCAGGAGCCGCGCGCGATCGCCTGCATCCTGGGCGGTGCACAAGCCCCAGCCTCTCAGCGCATCTTCAAGCAGTTCGCCCGCGAAGTGAACGCAGTCCTCCCCAGGCTCGAAGCCACACGCCCTCTCAGGTGGTCGGCGTGCGCCATCACGTTCAGCTCAGCAGATCAGCTCAAGTGTGCGGCTACAGCCGGAGTTCTCCCGATGCTTTGCTCCCCGATCGTCAGCAACGTGGTGGTCACCAAGACCCTCATCGATGGCGGGGCAGGGCTCAATGTCCTGTCCGTGGAGACGTTCAACAACCTCCAAGTGCCCTACAGCCAGCTTTAGCCAACCAAGCCTTTCTCCGGTATCACCGACGGCTCCACGGTCCCGATTGGGCAGGTCCGCCTCGCTGTCACCTTTGGGGCACGCGACAACTACCCCACCGAGATCATCGACTTCGACGTCGCTCACATTCTCCTGCCGTACAATGCCATCCTTGGGTACCCCGCGCTGGCCAAGTTCGTGGACGTAACTCACCACGGCTACAACGTCCTCAAGATGCCTGGAAGCGGCGGAGTCATCACGGTGCCCTGTGAAGAGAAGGACGCGGTGTGTTCCCTGGAACGAGCCTTTCAGGCCGCGTCACTGGAAGACCCGGATCGTGGAAGTGGGAGGCCTCCCGAGACTGCCCCTAAGAAGAAGAAGACATCGTCCGGCCCGACCACTCAGGAGGCAGGCCCCTCTGGGCCCGCGCCTGCCCAGGGGGAACCTCCTTCCATCGCATAGGAAAGCGCGCCCGGCGCCCTCCTCAGGCAGGGCTTGGGGGCTCTCCCATGGAGGGCCACCGACCTAACTAGGGTCACGAGGGAGGCGCTTGGGCACCACATGGAGGCGTGTTTCGAAGCACGTTTCCCTCAAGAAGGAGCAAGGCAAGGAGATCCAGACCCTCAGGAGTTCGTCAGCAAGGCCATTCAGGAGCTACGGGAGTCAAGAGTCATGAAAGGCGGCCGCCGCCTACCAGTAGTGGCTCCCCATCCAGGCAAGGATGGTGGGCTGCGCGTCTGCATCGACATACCAGGGCTCAACCGAGTCGCCTCTCTGGAGCGCCTCTGGCCCTCGCGAGTGAGGCGCTGCGGAGGCCCACCCCACAGCTACGTTCGCATGCCTTACGGCTTGCCGAACGCGGCTGACACGTACCAGCGCCTCATGAGGGGCATCACGGAGGCACGAGAGGCCAGGCATTCCGCAGCCCTGGCAGGGATGGAGATGGCTCGCGAGGAGCCGCCAGCGCCTCCGGAGCCTCCCGAGGCCCCTAGGCATGGGGGCTCGTGAGGATCGGTCCTTGCAGCCCACCGAGCCTGCTACATCAACGCTCCTTCATCCTCAACATCATCAGGTGACATCTTTATAGTTTTATTTCCATCTAGGAGCGCCCCCCCCCAGGGCAGCATTATTCCCAGGCTGCGTCGGTCCGTCCCTGCGGCTTGTATCCCTTTTTTATTCCATGTTGTTAGCTTACCTTGTTGGGGGCGCTGATGGTGAACGTTGCAGAAAACAAAAAATTTCCTACTCGTTTCACCAAGATCATCTAGGAGTTCATCTAGCAACGAGTCATTGGATGCGTCTACATACCTTTGTAGATCGCGCACGGAAGCGTTCAAAGAATGGTGATGATGTAGTCGAACACGACGTGATCCAAATGACCGATGACCAAGCGCCGAACGGACGGCACCTCCGCGTTCAACACACATACGGGACGGGAGACGTCTCCTCCTTCTTGATCCAGCAAGGGGGGAGGAGAGGTTGATGAAGATCCAGCAGCACGACGGCGTGGTGGTGGATGCAGGGCATCACAGTAGCAGGGCTTCGCCTATACTACGAGAGAGAGACGTAACGGGGAGAGAGGGAGGCGCCAGGGGCTGGTATATGAAGTCCCTCCTCTCCCCACTATATATAGGAGGGCCAAGGGGGGGTGGTGCGCAGCCTAGGAGATCTGATCTCCTAGGTGCGGCGGCCAGGGAGAGGATTCCCTCCCCCCCAAGGCACCCAGAGGTGCCTTCCACCACTTGGACTCCTCCCCCATGGAAACCCTAGGCGCATGGGCCTAGTGGGGCTGGTGCCCTTGGCCCATGTAGGCCAAGGCGCACCCCCTACAGCCCATGTGGCCCCCCGGGACAGGTGGCCCACCCGGTGGGCCCCCGGGACCCCTCCGGTGGTCCCGGTACAATACCGATAACCCCGAAACTTGTCCCGATGGCCGAAACAGCATTTCCTATATATAATTCTTTACCTCCGGACCATTCTGGAACTCCTCGTGACGTCCGGGATCTCATACGGGACTCCGAACAACATTCGGGTTTCTGCATATACATATCTTCATAACCCTAGCGTCACCGAACCTTAAGTGTGTAGACCCTACGGGTTCGGGAGACAAGCAGACATGACCGAGACGATCTCCGGTCAATAACCAACAGCGGGATCTGGATACCCATGTTGGCTCCCACATGCTCCACGATGATCTCATCGGATGAACCACGATGTCAAGGATTCAATCAACCCCGTATGCAATTCCCTTTGTCAATCGATATGTTACTTACCCGAGATTCGATCGTCGGTATCCCAATACCTCGTTCAATCTCGTTACCGGCAAGTCACTTTACTCGTACCGTAATGCATGATCCCGTGACCAGACACTTGGTCACTTTGAGCTCATTATGATGATGCATTACCGAGTGGGCCCAGTGATACCTCTCCGTCATACGGAGTGACAAATCCCAGTCTTGATCCATGTCACCCAACAGACACTTTCGGAGATACCCGTAGTCTACCTTTATAGTCACCCAGTTACGTTGTGACGTTTGGTATACCCAAAGCAATCCTACAGTATCCGGGAGTTACACGATCTCATGGTCTAAGGAAAAGATACTTGACATTGGAAAACTCTAGCAAACGAACTATACGATCTTGTGCTATGTTTAGGATTGGGTCTTGTCCATCACATCATTCTCCTAATGATGTGATCTCGTTATCAATGACATCCAATGTCCATATCAGGAAACCATGACTATCTGTTGATCAACGAGCTAGTCAACTAGAGGCTCACTAGGGACATGTTGGTGTCTGTTATTCACACATGTATTACGATTTCCGGATAACACAATTATAGCATGAATAAAGACAATTATCATGAACAAGGAAATATAATAATAATGCCTTTATTATTGCCTCTAGGGCATATTTCCAACAGTCTCCCACTTGCACTAGAGTCAATAATCTAGTTACATTGTGATGAATCGAACACCCATGGAATTCTGGTGTTGATCATGTTTTGCCCTAGGGAGAGGTTTAGTCAACGGATCTGCTACATTCAGGTCCGTGTGCACTTTACAAATCTCTATGTCTCCATTTTGAACATTTTCATGAATGGAGTTGAAGCGACGCTTGATGTGCCTTGTCTTCTTGTGAAACCTGGGCTCCTTGGCAAGTGCAATAGCTCCAGTGTTGTCACAGAAGAGCTTGATCGGCCCCGACGCATTGGGTATGACACCTAGGTCGGTGATGAACTCCTTCACCCATATTGCTTCATGTGCTGCCTCCGAGGCTGCCATGTACTCCGCTTCACATGTAGATCCCGCCACGACGCTCTGCTTGCAGCTGCACCAGCTCACTGCTCCACCATTCAACATATACACGTATCCGGTTTGTGACTTAGAGTCATCCAGATCTGTGTCGAAGCTAGCGTCGACGTAACCCTTTACGACGAGCTCTTCGTCACCTCCATAAACGAGAAACATTTCCTTAGTCCTTTTCAGGTACTTCAGGATATTCTTGACCGCTGTCCAGTGTTCCTTGCCGGGATTACTTTCATACCTTCCTACCAAACTTACGGCAAGGTTTACATCAGGTCTGGTACACAGCATGGCATACATAATAGAACCTATGGCTGATGCATAGGGGATGATGCTCATCTCTTCTATATCTTCTGCCATGGTCAGACATTGAGCTGAGCTCAATTTCATACCTTGTAACACAGGCAAGAACCCCTTCTTGGATTGATCCATATTGAACTTCTTCAATATCTTATCAAGGTATGTGCTTTGTGAAAGACCTATGAGGCGTCTCGATCTATCTCTACAGATTTTGATGCCTAATATATAAGCAGCTTCTCCAAGGTCCTTCATTGAAAAACTCTTATTCAAGTAGGCCTTGATGCTGTCCAAGAGTTCTATATCATTTCCCATCAATAGTATGTCATCTACATATAATATGAGAAATGCTATAGAGCTCCCACTCACTTTCTTGTAAACACAGGCTTCTCCATAAGTCTGTGTAAACCCAAACGCTTTGATCATCTCATCAAAGCGAATGTTCCAACTCTGAGATGCTTGCACCAGCCCATAAATCGAGCGTTGGAGCTTGCACACCTTGTCAGCATTCTTAGGATCGACAAAACCTTCCGGCTGCATCATATACAATTCTTCCTTAAGGAAACCATTAAGGAATGCCGTTTTGACGTCCATTTGCCATATCTCATAATCGTAGAATGCGGCAATTGCTAACATGATTCGGACAGACTTTAGCTTCGCTACCGGTGAGAAAGTCTCATCATAGTCAACCCCTTGAACTTGTCGATAACCCTTAGCGACAAGCCGAGCTTTATAGATGGTCACATTACCATCCGCGTCTGTCTTCTTCTTAAAGATCCATTTATTTTCTATGGCTCGCCGCTCAACGGGCAAGTCAGTCAAAGTCCATACTTCGTTTTCATACATGGATCCTATCTCGGATTTCATGGCTTCTAGCCATTTGTCAGAATCCGGGCCCGCCATTGCTTCTTCATAGTTCAAAGGTTCACCGTTGTCTAACAACATGATTTCCAAGACAGGGTTGCTGTACCACTCTGGCGCGGAACGTGTCCTTGTGGACCTTCGAATTTTAGTAGGAGCTTGATCAGAAGTATCTTGATCATTATCATTAACTTCCTCTCTAGTCGGCGCTGGCACCTCAGGAACATTTTCTTGAGTTGCGCCATTTTCCGGTTCAAGAGGTAATACTTCATCAAGCTCTACTTTCCTCCCACTTACTTCTTTCGAGAGAAACTCTTTCTCCAGAAAGAGTCCGTTCTTGGCAACAAAGATCTTGCCTTCGGATCTTAGGTAGAAGGTATACCCAATAGTTTCTTTAGGGTATCCTATGAAGAAGCATTTTTCCGACTTGGGTTCGAGCTTTTCAGGTTGAAGTTTCTTGACATAAGCATCGCATCCCCAAACTTTTAGAAACGACAGCTTAGGTTTCTTTCCAAACCATAATTCATACGGTGTCGTCTCAACGGATTTCGACGGAGCCCTATTTAAAGTGAATGCAGCGGTCTCTAAAGCATAGCCCCAAAAAGATAGCGGTAAATCAGTAAGAGACATCATAGACCGCACCATATCCAATAGAGTGCGATTACGATGTTCGGACACACCGTTACGCTGAGGTGTTCCAGGCGGCGTGAGTTGTGAAACTATTCCACATTTTCTTAAGTGTGTGCCAAACTCGTGACTCAAGTATTCTGCTCCACGATCTGATCGTAGAAACTTGATCTCCTGTCACGTTGATTCTCAACCTCACTCTGAAATTCCTTGAACTTTTCAAAGGTTTCAGACTTGTGTTTCATTAAGTAGATATACCCATATCTACTTAAATCGTCAGTGAGCGTGAGAACATAACGATAGCCACCGCGAGCCTCAACACTCATTGGACCGCACACATCAGTATGTATGATTTCCAATAAGTTGGTTGCTCGCTCCATTGTTCCTGAGAACGGACTCTTGGTCATTTTACCCATGAGGCATGGTTCGCATGTGTAAAATGATTCATAATCAAGAGACTCTAAAAGTCCATCTGCATGGAGCTTCTTCATGCGTTTGACACCTATGTGACCAAGGCGGCAGTGCCACAAGTATGTGGTACTATCATTATCAACTTTACATCTTTTGGTACTCACATTATGAACATGTGTAGTAATACGCCCGAGATTCATTAAGAATAAACCATTCACCATAGGAGCATGACCATAAAACATATCTCTCATATAAATGGAACAACCATTTTTCTCAGATTTAAATGAGTAGCCATCTCGAATTAAACGAGATCCCGATACAATGTTCATGCTCAAAGCTGGCACTAAATAACAATTATTGAGGTTTAAAACTAATCCCGTAGGTAAATGTAGAGGCAGCATGCCGACGGCGATCACATCGACCTTGGAACCATTCCCGACGCGCATCGTCACCTCGTCCTTCGCCAGTCTCCGTTTATTCCGCAGCTCCTGCTGTGAGTTACAAATATGAGCAACGGCACCGGTATCAAATACCCAGGAGTCACTACGAGTACTGGTAAGGTACACATCAATTACATGTATATCAAATATACCTTTTGTTTTGCCGGCCTTCTTGTCTGCTAAGTATTTAGGGCAATTCCGCTTCCAGTGACCGCTTCCCTTGTAATAAAAGCACTCAGTCTCGGGCTTGGGTCCATTTTTTGGCTTCTTCCCGGCAGCTTGCTTGCCGGGCGCGGCAACCTCCTTGCCGTCCTTCTTGAAGTTCTTTTTACCCTTGCCTTTCTTAAACTTAGTGGTTTTATTAACCATCAACACTTGATGTTCCTTCTTGACTTCTACCTCCGCTGACTTCAGCATTGAGAACAACTCAGGAATGGTCTTTTGCATCCCCTGCATGTTGAAGTTCATCACAAAGCTCTTGTAGCTTGGTGGAAGCGACTGGAGGATTCTGTCAATGACCGCATCATCCGGGAGATTAACTCCCAGCTGAGACAAGCGGTTATGTAACCCAGACATAGTGAGTATGTGCTCACTGACAGAACTATTTTCCTCCATCTTACAGCTGAAGAATTTATCGGAGACTTCATATCTCTCGATCCGGGCATGAGCTTGAAAAACCATTTTCAGCTCTTCGAACATCTCATATGCTCCATGTCTCTCAAAACGCTTTTGGAGCCCTGGCTCTAAGCTGTAAAGCATGCCGCACTGAACGAGGGAGTAGTTGTCAACACGTGTCTGCCAAGCGTTCATAACGTCTTGGTTCTATGAGACGGGTGGATCACCTAGCGGTGCTTGTAGGACATAATCTTTCTTGGCAGCTATGAGGATGATCCTCAGGTTCCGGACCCAGTCCGTATAGTTGCTGCCATCGTCTTTCAGCTTGGTTTTCTCTAGGAACGCGTTGAAGTTGAGGACTACGTTGGCCATTTGATCTACAAGACATATTGCAAAGATTTTAGACTAAGTTCATGATAATTAAGTTCATCTAATCAAATTATTAATGAACTCCCACTTAGATTAGACATCCCTCTAGTCATCTAAGTATTGCATGATCCGAGTTGACTAGGCCGTGTCCGATCATCACGTGAGACGGACTAGTCAACGTCGGTGAACATCTTCATGTTGATCGTATCTTCTATGCGACTCATGCTCGACCTTTCGGTCTTCTGTGTTCCGAGGCCATGTCTGTACATGCTAGGCTCGTCAAGTTAACCCTAAGTGTTTTGCATGTGTTCCGAGGCCATGTCTGTACATGCTAGGCTCGTCAACACCCGTTGTATGTGAACGTAAGGATCCATCACACCCGATCATCAGGGCGTGCTTAGAAACGACGAACTTTAGGAACGGTGCACAGTTAGGGGAGAACACTTCTTGAAATTGTTATGAGGGATCATCTTATTTACTACCGTCGTTCTAAGTAAACAAGATGCAAAACATGATAAACATCACATGTAATCAAATAATTAACGTGACATGATATGGCCAATATCACATAGCTCCTTTGATCTCCATCTTGGGGCTCCATGATCATCTTGTCACCGGCTTGACACCATGATCTCCATCATCATGATCTCCATCATCGTGTCTCCATGAAGTTGCTCGCCAACTATTACTTCTACTACTATGGCTAACGCGTTTAGCAATAAAGTAAAGTAATATACATGGCGTTTCTCGATGACACACAGGTCATATAAAAGAATAAAGACAAATCCTATGGCTCCTGCCGGTTGTCATACTCATCGACATGCAAGTTGTGATACCTATTACAATAGCATGAACATCTCATACATCACATATAGATCATTCATCATTCATCACAACTTTGGCCATATCATATCACGAACCACTTGCTGCATAAACAAGTTAGACGTCCTCTAATTGTTGTTGCAAGTTTTACGTGGCTGAATTAGGGTTCTAGCAAGAACGTCTTCTTACCTACGTTAAAGCCACAACGTGATTTGTCAACTTCTATTTACCCTTCATAAGGACCCTGTTCATCGATTCCGCTCCAACTAAAGTGGGAGAGACAGAGACCCGCCAGCCACCTTATGCAACTAGTGCATGTTAGTCGGTGGAACCGGTCTCACGTAAGCGTACGTGTAAGGTTGGTCCGGGCCGCTTCATCCCACAATACCGCTAAAGCAAGAAAAGACTAGTAACGGCAAGAAAGTTGACAAATCTACGCCCACAACTAATTGTGTTCTACTCGCGCAAGAAGAATTACGCATAGACCTAGCTCATGATGCCACTGATGGTGAACGTTGCAGAAAACAAAAATTTTCCTACTCGTTTCACCAAGATCATCTAGGAGTTCATCTAGCAACGAGTCATTGGATGCGTCTACATACCTTTGTAGATCGCGCACGGAAGCGTTCAAAGAACGGTGATGATGTAGTCGAACACGACGTGATCCAAATGACCGATGACCAAGCGCCGATGCCACTGATGGTGAACGTTGCAGAAAACAAAAATTTTCCTACTCGTTTCACCAAGATCATCTAGGTGTTCATCTAGCAATGAGTCATTGGATGCGTCTACATACCTTTGTAGATCGCGCACGGAAGCGTTCAAAGAACGGTGATGATGTAGTCGAACACGACGTGATCCAAATGACCGATGACCAAGCGCCGAACGGACGGCACCTCCGCGTTCAACACATGTACGGGACGGGAGACGTCTCCTCCTTCTTGATCCAGCAAGGGGGGAGTAGAGGTTGATGAAGATCCAGCAGCACGACGGCGTGGTGGTGGATGCAGGGCGTCACAGTAGCAGGGCTTCGCCTATACTACGAGAGAGAGACGTAACGGGGAGAGAGGGAGGCGCCAGGGGCTGGTATATGAAGTCCCTCCTCTCCCCACTATGTGTAGGAAGGCCAAGGGGGGGGTGCGCAGCCTAGGAGATCTGATCTCCTAGGTGCGGCGGCCAGGGAGAGGATTCCCTCCCCCCCAAGGCACCCAGAGGTGCCTTCCACCACTTGGACTCCTCCCCCATGGAAACCCTAGGCGCATGGGCCTAGTGGGGCTGGTGCCCTTGGCCCATGTAGGCCAAGGCGCACCCCCTACAGCCCATGTGTCCCCCCGGGACAGGTGGCCCCACCCGGTGGGCCCCCGGGACCCCTCCGGTGGTCCCGGTACAATACCGATAACCCCGAAACTTGTCCCGATGGCCGAAACAGCATTTCCTATATATAATTCTTTACCTCCGGACCATTCCGGAACTCCTCGTGACGTCCGGGATCTCATCCGGGACTCCGAACAACATTCGGGTTTCTGCATATACATATCTTCATAACCCTAGCGTCACCGAACCTTAAGTGTGTAGACCCTACGGGTTCGGGAGACAAGCAGACATGACCGAGACGATCTCCGGTCAATAACCAACAGCGGGATCTGGATACCCATGTTGGCTCCCACATGCTCCACGATGATCTCATCGGATGAACCACGATGTCAAGGATTCAATCAACCCCGTATGCAATTCCCTTTGTCAATCGATATGTTACTTACCCGAGATTCGATCGTCGGTATCCCAATACCTCGTTCAATCTCGTTACCGGCAAGTCACTTTACTCGTATCGTAATGCATGATCCCGTGACCAGACACTTGGTCACTTTGAGCTCATTATGATGATGCATTACCGAGTGGGCCCAGTGATACCTCTCCGTCATACGGAGTGACAAATCCCAGTCTTGATCCATGTCACCCAACAGACACTTTCGGAGATACCCGTAGTCTACCTTTATAGTCACCCAGTTACGTTGTGACGTTTGGTATACCCAAAGCAATCCTACGGTATCCGGGAGTTACACGATCTCATGGTCTAAGGAAAAGATACTTGACATTGGAAAACTCTAGCAAACGAACTATACGATCTTGTGCTATGTTTAGGATTGGGTCTTGTCCATCACATCATTCTCCTAATGATGTGATCTCGTTATCAATGACATCCAATGTCCATAGTCAGGAAACCATGACTATCTGTTGATCAACGAGCTAGTCAACTAGAGGCTCACTAGGGACATGTTGGTGTCTGTTATTCACACATGTATTATGATTTCCGGATAACACAATTATAGCATGAATAAAGACAATTATCATGAACAAGGAAATATAATAATAATGCTTTTATTATTGCCTCTAGGGCATATTTCCAACAGGCGCCCCTCGGGCTGCATGACCCCCCAAGTCGCTCGGGCCTGACCCAGTGATGTCCGCATTCCCAACATCTATTTGAACGAATCCACTCCTTCGCGGCTAATGTGTTTTACCCAGTTGCCTGCTCAGCTGACGCCAACTAACGGAGCTGCTCCCAAATGGCACGACGCTTGCGCATGGGTCCGTCCTGGAACGCCGACAAACCTGGATGGCTGAGCTCTGGCCGCGGAAGCCCCGCATAGCGTCACCTCGTCAAGCCTTCAGTGCCTCACTACCCCTCGGAAGCAACCAACGGCTGATTGTCAATTGTCATGGCAACCCCTTGTTTTTTCTATGATGGACCTACAGGACCTCCTGAAGGAGTTGCGTCAGGCGAGGCCCTTGCGGTGTCTCCTTCACTCTCGTTCGCGCGAACCGCTTACACATTAAAGGGGGGGTGCCTGAGCATCGCGACTCAGGGCTCCTACTGGCTCTCCAGCCCTCACCCTCTGGCCTTGACCACGGCATCGTGACCTGGCATACCAGCGACGGCTGAGACTCACTCGAGGGCCGGGACCCGAGGACGTAGAGCAGAAAGGGGAGCAAAGGCGAGAGGGGAGAGACACATGAGGACCTCGCCGAGCAACCTCGCGCCTGCCGATGCACGGACCCGGCGACACACCAGAGAGTGGCCCCTGATCCTCGAGATAAGTCATCACCCGGAAGCGCCAGCTACCGTGGCACCATCCTCGCACCTAATGCTTTCCCGTGTTAGCGACGCCGCTCTCCTTTCTCACCAAATGATGGCTGCTTGGGCGCCAAAGGGGACCTCCCGAGCATCGCGACTCAGGGGATCTTACCGGACTCCGGGTCGCTCACCTCCTGGCCTTGACCACGGCATCGCGACCTGGCATACCAGCGACGGCTGAAGCCGCCTTGGTACTGGGACCTGTCGGTGCAGAGCACCAAGCCCTCGTGAGGTTCGAAAGGGAGGACTGAGCTAAGACGGAATGAGCAACTCGCACAATTCTACGACAAGGGTTATATTAACAAAACAGGATCACATGCACCTTACAAGCCCCCACAGGATGCGTTTTTGATTCCTCGCAGGGAACAGATCCTAAAGGGACACAAACTACGCGCGTCCCTGCAAAAGACGCCATCATCAACAGTGGGCCGTCAAGCACCGACGCCAACCCCATCCAGATCAGAGTCGGCGGCGTCCTGACGAGCCCGCCCTGCTCCAGGAGCGGCGCCAGCTCGGGGGCTCGTAGCTGTCGTCGCTCGTCTCCGGAGTCGCGAAGAGCTCGCCGGAGTCGCTGGAACCTCCAACGCCTCCACTGCCTGAGGAGCCGCCAAGGGAGCGGTTGGCGGGCCCAGTCCTCGTCGCGGCAGGGTCCTGGCCACCTTCCCCGGGGCAGCACTCCAGCCGGCACCCGCTCACATCGAAGACCCTGAAGAGCATCACCGAAGCACCGTCGTAATCCAAGTGGACTGCGAAGACGCCCCTTACCCTGCAAACCCGGGTGATCTCTCTCCAGCCCCGAGTCATGAAGACCTCGCCCGGGGCAACGACCGCGACCTCTGCCTCGGTCGCGAGGGTGCTGCAGCCGGCGTGCTGCAGCCAGAGCTCCAGGGGCTCCCCTTGAGGGATGATGGAGGCGAAGAAGGGAGGAAGGCAGATCCAAGACTGAAGAGGAATGGCGACGTGGAGCACGAACTCTTGGGAGGAGCCCTCGGTGTGGACCCCAGGGGGGATGACCCACACCTTCGTGACCCGTCGGCGCCGAAAAGCGGCGCCGCCCGTGGCTGTCAGCATCAGCTCCTTCGGGGCCCTCGACGTGGGCGTACAATGGAAGCGGGAACCCCGGCGGCGCCCGCTCGCACCAAGGCCACGACACCACCTGAAGGGCCCCTTCGGCGGGAGTGGGTGTGGTTCCTCTCGGGGAGCCTTTCCCTTCTCTGCCGTCGAGAACCGGTGGATCGGAGACATCGCAGCAAGACGGAGCAAGGATCGGGAAGAAGGAGAAGCAAGCGGGGGTGGACTGGAAGGGCGTGCGCTGTTCCGTACTTATGTCCGGCGAAGGCCAACCGCCGACCTCCACGATCTCAGGTAATTATGACCCTCTTTGCATGCGGGGACTTGTCCAATCCGTGCAGTTGCCGAGGCACCATGGGGAAGTGGAGGCGCCCACGTCCAATCAACCGCCACGCGGCGCCCAAGGCCGCAGGCTGTTAGGGCCTGCGGCGCTTCGCTCTTGCCCTTCCGCCTCCTCGCACGGCCAAGTCCGGGCGCGCCATGGGCCTGGGGGCTACCGTCAGCGTTCTGGGAACGGGGGTCCTAGACTTGCCTGCCTGCGGCCTGCGGCATGGCTCAAAAGGGGGCCCAGCGCGGCCCATCTTCACCAACACAAACCCAAGACCCTCGCGAGGGGCCAAGCCTTGCGGGGCGACGACGCGGAGCTTCCTCAGGCACGGCCTCATCAGGCTGGCTCACGAGGAGGCGGAGAGATCAAGGTGGGGTACCTCACGAGGTGCCCATGACGCAAGCCATGACAACCAAGGGCGCCAGGCAGGTGCCAGCCCGCGCAGTGTCCTCCCTTCCTATTTGGTGCAAAGGGGGCAAGCGCGGCCGTGGAGTACCGAGGCTTCAGGCAAAGGTTGTCATTTCGGTCAACGAGACCAAGACCAGGAGGACTACGAGACGGAGGTCACCGTGGAGCCCAAGACAGCATCATCACCAGAGCTTTGCGCAGGCGAAGACTACTTTTGTCAGGATAGCTGATACTAGCTGTCCCCCTTCAAATTAGCCCGCCATTGTTGGCTCCCTTCTCGCTCGATATTTGGGAAGAGGACCAGGGCCTCTATAAATAGGACCAGCCACCCACAGAGCAAGGGGGTTGGAAGAAAATAGGGGGATCGAAAGAGAAAAAGAAAGGATCAGAGAGAGAGAGAAGGGTGACTGAACTCCTCCCAGCAGTTCATTGCCCCAGCCAAGAACAGACCCTCGCGAGGCTGTTCTTCCTTGTATTGTTCATCATCATCAGCCCAAGAGGCAATCCACCACACCACACACTGGAGTAGGGTATTACACCACAACGGTGGCCCGAACCAGTATAAACCCTGTGTCTCTTGTGTTGTTCTTTCCGTAGTTTAGATCCTAGCAAGGCGGAGAGGTGCAGGTAAGTAGGAGGCGAAATCTCCGTGCGCACCCCAGTGTTCGAACCTCAAGGGTCTGCCGGAACCCGAAATCCGACAATAACAACCGAGAGATCTCGATATCTTCCATGCTACACACATTATAGGCGGTTCCCAAGCAGAATGGTAAAGTTTATACTCCCCACCACCAACAAGCATCAATCCATGGCTTGCCCGAAACAACGGGTGCCTCCAACTAACAACGATCCTGGGGGAGTTTTGTTTGCAATTATTTTGATTTGATTTGAGCATGGGACTGGGCATCCCGATGACCAGCCATTTTCTCATGAGTGAGGAGCAGAGTCCATTCCTCTTGAGAATAACCCGCCTAGCATGGAAGATACAGACAACCCTAGTTGATACATGAGCTATTCGAGCATACAAAACAAAATTCCATTTGAAGGTTTAGAGTTTGGCACATACAAATTTACTTGGAACGGCAGGTAGATACCGCATATAGGAAGTTATGGTGGACTCATATGGAATAACTTTTGGGGTTTATGGAGTTGGATGCACAAGCAGTATTCCCGCTTAGTACAAGTGAAGGCTAGAAAGAGACTGGGAAGCGACCAGCTAGAGAGCGACAACAGTCAGGAACATGCATTAAAATTAATCAACACTGAATGCAAGCATGAGTAGGATATAATTCACCATGAACATAAATATCGTGGAGGCTATGTTGATTTTGTTTCAACTATATGGGTGAACATGTGCCAAGTCAAGCCACTCGAATCGTTCAAAGGAGGATACCACCCTATCATACCACATCACAACCATTTTAATAGCATGTTGGCATGCAAGGTAAACCATTATAAACTCCTAGAAAATTAAGCATGGCATGAGCAACTACAATCTCTAATTGTCATCGCAAACATGTTCCATTCATAATAGGCTGAATCAGGAATGATGAACTAATCATATTTACAAAAACAAGAGAGGTCAAGTTCATACCAGCTTCTCTCATCTCAATCAGTCCATCATATATCGTCATTATTGCCTTTCACTTGCACAATCGAATAGTGTGGATAATAATAATAATAGTGCACATGCATTGGACTAAGCTGGAATCTGCAAGCATTCAATTCAAGGGAGAAGACAAGGTAATATGGGCTCTTTGTTAGATCAACAATAATGAATATGAGAGCCACTCAACATTTTCATTATGGTCTTCTCCTCTCGACCCCAAAGGAAAGAAATAAAACAATTTACACGGGAAAGCTCCCAAAAAGCAAAAGAAGAACGAAAAGTCTTTTTGGGTTTTCTTTTTAATTATTACTACTACAAGCATGGAAAGTAAACTAGCTAAAAGCTACAACTAATTTTTTTTCTTAAGGTTTTTCAAACACACAAGAAGAAAGCTTAAAAATAAAATAAACTAACATGGATATTACAATGAAAAAGTATGAGCACTGACAATTGGCATGAGTGTGTGAACATGAATGTAATGTCGGTGAGAAATACGTACTCCCCCAAGCTTAGGCTTTTGGCCTAAGTTGGTCTATGGCCATGGCTGGCATGGTGGAAATCCAAAGTTGTAACTGGGGTCATACTGGGATGCAGAAGCTATTGCCTCACGAGCTGTAGCTTGGAGGCGGGCTGCCTCCGTCCTCCTCTCGTACTCGTTCGCCTCCTCCCTGGTTATAACATATCTCCCTTTTGTCTGAAAATCAAAGAAAGCAGGAGCAGGGAGAGCAACATGGACGGTGTGCCATCTGTCAAAGATTAGTCAGTACTGGAGGAACTGATCGTTCCTCTCAATAAACTGATGACGAACCATAGCATTATAGTCTAGATAAGCAGGAGGCAACTCAATATCATCCCCGCGTATGGGTATCTCAAGAAAATTAGCTAAATGGGTTGCGTAAATTCCACCGAACAAATCTCCATTAATACTGTTATTTTGCAACCTACGTGCAACAATGGCTTGCAAGTTATATTGTCGATCTCCTAATACAGCACTCTTGAGAACACTAAGATCCAGAACACGCATATGACATGCCTCATCCTTACCGTTTATGCCTCTACCTATAAAAGAGCAAACTAATGTATGGCAAGAAAATGAATGCTCCCTATGGTAGCTTGTGTTACTTCTCTAGATTCCCCCACAGTGATACTAGCAAGAAATTCTTTAAATTCAGATTTGCGAGGTTCACTAATACTACCCCACTCCGGGAGTTTACAAGCAATATTAAAATCTTCTAAATCCATGGTATAAGATTCATCATAAAGATCAAATAGGACAGTGTGAGAATTGTGTGATGATGTAAATTTAAACCTTCTCACAAAGGAATCAGTTAGGTGATAATATTGAGGGCACTTATCTGACACGAAGCCCTCAAGTTCAGCATTACGCACATACGCGTCAAATTCCTCCTTAATTCCTGCTTGGACCATGAAATTTTCTGCCGGCCATTCACAAGGTCACACTTGAGCTTCTCTTGGTAGTTCATAGTCCAGCTCACGTACTGCGGGCCTGGGTCCTTGCTTCTTTGAAGAACCACCTTGGTACATTTTCCTAAACATATTTTTCCTCTGAAAATTTCTGAAATTTTTACTGACTCAAAATAAAAGTGAACCAAACTCAACAAGATTGATAGCAACGACTCCTACAAGTGCCTAGAGGCCATATCATGCATTAAAACTACTTTTGACCACACAAATTTGACATGCAAGCTCAAGAGCAAGGTCACCTAAGCAGCAAAAAAATGCAATAAATAAAGCATTAGAACAAAAACTAATTGGACCAATGGAGGAGTCACATACCAAAGAACAATCCCCAAAAGCAGTTTTGTGAATGGAGCTTTGAGCAAGGAGATCGAAAATGGCAGCAAGATGAGCTAGAACACAGGTTTGAGCTGGTGGATGATTTTTTCTGGAGGGAGACAAAGTGTGTGGGTGCAAGAATAAGTGGAGGGGGCCCACGTGGGGTCCATGAGGCAGGGGGCGCACCCAGGGGG
Source organism: Triticum urartu (assembly GCF_056163025.1). Taxonomy (NCBI): domain Eukaryota; kingdom Viridiplantae; phylum Streptophyta; class Magnoliopsida; order Poales; family Poaceae; genus Triticum; species Triticum urartu. Next base: position 366,864,565 of record NC_141878.1, read on the forward strand.
TGGGCGCGCCCTCCACCCTCGTGGGCACATGGTGGGTCCCCCTGGTGTGTTCTCAGTGCGCATAATTCTTAAATATTCCAAAAAAAATCATATTAAATTTTCAGGGCAATTGGAGAACTTTTATTTTCGGGGTTTTTTGCTAGGATAATTCAGAAAACAGACAGAAAATACGATTTTTACTTTATTTATTATAAATAACAAAAAGTAAAAAGTGGGTACAGAAGGTTGTGCTTTCTAACTTCATCCATCTCATGCTCATCAAAAGGAATCCACCAACAAGGTTGATCAAGTCTTGTTAACAAACTCATTCCGAATTGCATGAAACCAGAGAAAATTCGAATAACACTAGGTTACCTCAACTGGGATATGCACATCCCCAACAATAAGAATATCATATTTCTTCTTGGCAGTAGGAAGAGGAAATTCAAAACTTCCAATAGTAATCGTTGAAAATTTTCCAATAGAATTGATATTGTGGACTAGAGGTTGTTTCCTCGGAAAGTGTATAGTATGCTCATTACCATTAACATGAAAAGTGACATTGCCTTTGTTGCAATCAATAACAGCCCCTGCAGTATTCAAGAAGGGCCTTCCAAGAATAATAGACATACTATCATCCTCGGGAATATCAAGAATAACAAAGTCCGTTAAAATAGTAACGTTTGCAACCACAACAGGCACATCCTCACAAATACCGACAGGTATAGCAGTTGATTTATCAGCCATTTGCAAAGATATTTTAGTAGGTGTCAACTTATTCAATTCAAGTCTATGATATAAACAGAGAGGCATAACACTAACACCGACTCCAAGATCACATAAAGCAGTTTTGACATAGTTTCTTTTAATGGAGGATGGTATAGTTGGTACTCCTGGATCTCCTAGTTTCTTTGGTATTCCACCCTTAAAAGTGTAATTAACAAGAATGGTGGGAATTTCAGCTTCCGGTATCTTTATTTTATTAGTAGCAATATCTTTCATATACTTAGCATAAGGATTCATTTTAAGCATATCAGTCAAACGCATACGCAAAAAGATAGGTCTACTCATTTCAGCAAAGCGATCAAAATCCTCATCATCCTTTTTCTTGGATGGTTTAGGAGGAAAAGGCATGGGTTTCTGAACCCATGGTTCTCTTTCTTTACCGTGCTTCCTAGCAACAAAGTCTCTCTTATCATAACGTTGATTCTTTGATTGTGGGTTATGAAGATAAACAGCAGGTTCAATCTCTACAGCATTGTCATTGCTAGGTTGAGCATCAACATGAACATCATCATTAACATTATTACTAGGTTCATTTTCATTACCAAATTGTGTTTCAGCATCATAAATAGAAATATCATTGGGATTCTATGGTGTGTCAACAACAGGTTTACTAGAAGCATGCAAAGTCCTATCATTTTTCTTCTTCTTAGAAGAACTAGGTGCATCAACATTAATTCTCTGAGAATCTTGCTCAATTCTCTTGGGGTGGCCCTCAGGATACAAAGGTTCCTGAGACATTTCACTCCCTCTAATCATAACTCTAACAGCATTATCATTTTTATTATTTAATTCATTGAGCAAATCATTCTGAGCTTTAAGTACTTGTTCTACTTGAGTGGTAACCATAGAAGCATGTTTACTAATGAGTTTAAGTTCACCTTTAACTCTAGACATATAATCACTCAAGTGTTCAATCCTTTAAGCATTACGTTTCAATTGTCTACCAACATAAGCATTGAAGTCTTCTTGTTTAACCATAAAGTCATCAAACTCATCCAAGCATTGGCTAGCGAACTTGGTAGATGGGATTTCACATTTATCAAATCTATAGAGAGAATTTACCTTTACTACCCGTGTCGGGTTATCAAGACCATGTATTTCTTCAATAGGTGGTAAATTCTTAACATCTTCAGCTTTAATACCTTTTTCTTTCATAGATTTATTTGCCTCTTGCATATCTTCAGGACTAACAAATAGAATACACCTTTTCTTCGGAGTTGGATTAGGAGTTGGTTCAGGAAGTGTCCAATCATTTTCATTACTCAACATATTATTCAATAGCAATTCAGCTTGATCAACTGTTCTTTCCCTGAAAACACAACCAGCACGGCTATCCAGGTGGTCTCTGGAAGCATCAATTAGTCCATTATAAAAGATATCAAGTATTTCATTTTTCTTGAGAGGATGATCAGGCAAAGAATTAAGTAATTGGAGAAGCCTCCCCCAAGCTTGTGGGAGACTCTCTTCTTCAATTTGCATAAAATTATATATTTCCCTTAAGGCAGCTTGTTTCTTATGAGCAGGGAAAAATTTAGCAAAGAAGTAATAAATCATATTCTGGGGACTATGCACACAACCAGGATCAAGAGAATTAAACCATGTTTTAGCATCACCCTTTAATGAGAATGGAAACAACTTAAGGATAAAGTAATAGCGAGTTTTCTCATCATGAGTAAACAGGGTGGCTATATCATTTAATTTAGTAAGATGTGCCACAACAGTTTTAGATTCATAGCCATAGAAAGATCAGATTCAACCAAAGTAATTAACTCAGGATCGATAGAGAAATCATAATCCTTATCGGAAATAAAGATAGGTGAAGTAGCAAAGGCGGGGTCATATTTCATTCTAGCATTCAAGGAGTTTTCTTTAAGCTTAGCTAATAATTTCTTAAGATTAGATCTATCATTGCAAGCTAAAAAGTCTTTAGCAGTTTCTTCATCCACAACATGACCCTCAGGCACAACAGGAAATTCATATCTAGGGGGAGAATCTTCATCATCACTTTCATCAATATTATCAGTTTCAATAATTTCATTCTCTCTAACCCTAGCAAGTTGTTCATCAAGAAATTCACCTAGTGGCACAGTATTATCAAGCATAGAAGTAGCTTCATCATAAGTATCATGCAAAGCAGAAGTAGCATCATCAATAACATGCGGCATATCAGAATGAATAGCAGGAATAGGTGTCACAAGTTTACTCAAAACAGAAGGTGAATCAAGTGCAGAGCTAGATGGCAGTTCCTTACCTCCCATCGTAGTTGAGGGAAAAATCTTGGTTCTTTTATCTTTCAAGTTCTTCATAGTGATCAGCAAATATAAATCCCAAGTGACTCAAAGAATAGAGCTATCCTCCCCGGAAACGGCGCCAGAAAATAGTCTTGATAACCCACAAGTATAGGGCATCGCAGCAGTTTTCGAGGGTAGAGTATTCAACCCGAATTTATTGATTAGATACAAGGGGAGCCAAAGAATATGCTCAAGTATTAGCAACTGAGTTGTCAATTCAACCACACCTGGAAACTTAATATCTGCAGCAAAGTATTTAGTAGCAAAGTAATATGATAGTAGCGGTAACGGTAGCGAAAGTAGTTTTGGTTTTATAGTGACTGTAACAGTAGCAACGGAAAAGTAAATAAGCGAATATCAATATATGAAAAGCTCATAGGCAATGGATCAGTGATGGATAATTATGTCGGACGCGATTCCTCATGCAATAGTTATAACCTAGGGCAATACGGCACTAGCTCCAGTTCATCGATATAATGTAGGCATGTATTCCGTAAATAGTCATACGTGCTTTATTAAAAGAACTTGCATGTCATCTTTTGTCCTACCCTCCCGTGGCAGCGGGGTCCATATTGTAAACTAATGGATATTAAGGCCTTCTTTTAATAGAGAACCGGAACAAAGCATTAACACACAGTGAATACATGAACTCCTCAAACTACGGTCATCACCGGGAGTGGGCCCGGTTGTTGTCACTCCGGGGTTGCCGGATCGTAACACGTAGTAGGTGACTATAACTTGCAAGATCGGATCTAAAACATAGATATAACGATGCATTTATAAACGGTTCAGATCTGAAATCATGGAACCCGGGCCCAAAGTGACAAGCATTAAGCATGGCATAGTCATAGCAACATCGATCAAAGAACATAGTGGATACTAGGGATCAAGCCCTAACAAAACTAACTCGATTACATGATGAATCTCATCCAACTCCTCACCGACTAGCGAGCCTATGAAGGAATTACTCACTCCCGGTGGGGAACATCATGAAATTGGCGATGGAGAAGGGTTGGTGATGACGAAGAACGAAGACCCCCCTCTCTGGAGCCCCAAACGGAATCTAGATCTGCCATCCCGAGGAAGAACAGGGCTTAGCGGCAGCTCCGTCTCGTGGATCGCGATAATTCTTTCTCCCTGATTTTTTTCCTGGAAATATGTGAATTTATAGTATCATGGGGGTCGTCAACGGGGCCTGGGCGCGCCCTGGTGGGTTGTGCCCACCCGGGGGCCCCTGTCTGGTGGGTCTTGGCTCCAAAAATTCTTATTATTGGTATAAAAAATACTCGCAAAGTTTTGTTCCATTCTGAGAACTTTTATTTATACACAAAAACAACACCATGGTAGTTCTGCTGAAAACAACGTCAGTCCGGGGTTAGTTTCATTCAAATCATGCAAATTAGAGTCCAAAACAAGAGGAAAAGCATGAGAAAAAGTAGATACGTTGGAGACGTATCAACTCCCCCAAGCTTAAACATTTACTTGTCCTCAAGCAATTCAGTTGATAAACTGAAAGTGAGAAAGAAAAACTTTTACGAACTCTTATGCTCTTGTTTGCATAAATAAGCTTAAACAACACCCAAGTTTTCAGCCAGCATTATAACTAACCATGTCAACAATAATTCTTAAAGATTATAATGATTCATATCAATGACATAATCATCTAGCGAGCAATAATAAGATATCTCAAATGGTGACACGTTTTCAAAACAACCATGATATAATATGACAATAATGGTATCTCGCTAGCCCTTTCTGAGACCGCAAAACATAAATGCAGAGCACCTCCAAAGTTCAAGCAGCGACTAAACATTGTAATTCATGGTAGAAAAGATCCAGTCATGATGCACCCAACATTAGCTACACACAATGCATAAATCATGATAGTTGTGCTCTACTCAGTTTCTGGAGCTTGTTTTTAGAAGGTGGTTACACAACATAAAAGTAAATAGAAAGTCCCTTCACAGAGGGAAGTAGTGATTTGCAGAGGTGCCAGAGCTTAGTTTTTTAAAACAGAGATAAATGATATTTTGAGACATGCACCCTTCTTATTCACTTCACGACCATCAGTTGTCAACATCTTCCATGCTAAGCATGCTAGTGGCGGTTCCCAAGCGGTAAAAGTAAAGATTTTGACTCCATTGGGAGTTTTTGTTTGATTATTTAAGAGATGAACTCTTTTTGTATTTTGCAGTTTGGTACTGGGCATCCCTATTACCTCCGATTTTCTCGTGCGATGGTGAGTGAATAAACACTCGACCTGAGAATAACCCGCTTAGCACGGAAGCTATCGACCACCTCCTGTCATTCCATGAACGATCCAGGCACACAAAACGGGTAATTTTTTATAAGTTTTTTAGAGGTGGCACATGAAATTTACTTAGGATGGAAGGGTAATACCGTATATAGGTAGGTATGGTGGACTCATCTGGAATAACTTTGGGTTCAAGGTTTTTGACGTACAAGTAGAGTCCCCACTTAGTACTGGCGAAGGCTAGCAATTTAGAGTGAGAAGCGGCCAGCTAGAGAGCAACAACGATCATAACCATGCATTATGCATAAGTAACATTGGACACTAGCATGAGTAGGATATGAACACCATGAACATAAACATTATAGAGGCTATGTTGGTTTTGATTCAACTACATGCATGAACATGTACCAAGTCAAGCCACTCAAACATTTAGAGGAGGATACCATATTATCATACTACATCACAATCATTTTAATGCTATGTTGATATCCAAGATAAATCATTATTAACTCCCAGCTACTTATGCATGGCATGAGAAACTATAATCTCTAATTGTCATTGCAAACATGTTTAATCATAATGGGCTGAATCATGGGCACTAGGTTAAACATATTTACACAGACAGGACAAGTCGAGTTCATACCAATTTCTCTTTGCCACGGCCAGTTCATCAAATGTCGTCATTATTGCTTTTCACTTGCACGACCGAATGATATGAAAATAATAATAGTGCAAGAGTTCCATGGACTAAGCTGGAATCTGCATACATTTTATTCAACAGGAGAAAATAAGGTAAAATGGTCTCTTTATTAGTTCAACAATTATTCATACGAGAGCCACTCAAAATTTTCATTGTGGTCTTCTCCTCGGTACAACTCGAATAAAAGAAAAGAATTTCAGAGAAACACACTGAAATATGTTTGGAGTTTTTGGTTTTCTTCAACAAGCAAATAGAAAGCAAAAACGAGAAAAACTATTTACACAGGAAAGCTCCCAACAAGCAAAAGAAGAACAAGGAAATCTTTCTGGATTTTCTTTTTAATACTATTAAGCATGCATAGAAAGTAAATTAACTACAAGTAATTTTTTGATTTTTTTTCTAAAGTTTAACAAGCACACAAGAAGAAATCAAGAAAATAAATCTAAGCATGGATGATACAATGAAAAAGTGTGGCACCGACAAATAGAATGATATTGAACATGAATATAATGTCGGTGAGAAACATGTACTCCCCCAAGCTTAGGCTTTTGGCCTAAGTTGGTAATCGGTCAGTAGCCTGGAGGGTAGTAGTCCGTGTGGTAGCTCATGGAGGCTCTCGGTGCGGATGCCTCGGCCTGCCGGGCTGCCACCATGGGTGCGTTGTGAGCTCGGGCCTCGCTCTCAAGAAAAAATATCTCCACTTGCTGTGACAATCAAAGAGAGTAGGCACAGGAAAATATGTGTCCACAACATGTGATTGGTTAAACAACCAATTATAAGTGAAGTTATCAGCCCTTCCCTTGAGAATCTTATGCTCTTTTAAGGCATCAAAATCTAAATATCAAGTGGGTAGGATAGGGTCAAAGGGCAAAGGTGAAACACCCAGTCCTCGTGCTAAACGTGTGGCAGAAATTCCACCATAGAACCATCCAATTTTGGCGTTATTCTGAAGTCTATGTGCAACAATCGCTTCAAGGTTATAATTACTTTCACCAGTGAGAGCAGTGTGAATGAGGGTCAAGTATGGCGATCAAAGTATGCTACAGTCTTTCTTGCCTACTATTCATTTCTCGTTAAATAATGCAAAGGCTAGTAGAGTGGATTGCGGGAAAGTGAACACTTTTTATTCTTCGTTGTCTCACTCCTCTATTTTCACCGTAACAAAGGCTAGTCAAGAAGGTCTCATACTCAGCCTTTGCTGGCTCATCAAGCGAACCCCAAAATGGAAGTTTATAATGGTAAGCAAAATTCTCTAGTGGAATAGTAAATGGTTCATCATAAAGCATAAATGACACCCTAGACTCACGTGGAAAATATTTAAATCCTTTGAAAATGATTCAGTGAGAAGATGGCGTTGTTCAGACTTATCTGAGAGGTAGGGACCGAGACTGGCATTGTGAATATTTCTCAAATTCCTCCTTGATGCCCACCCGCACCATATATTCATCGCTAGGCCATAAACATGTCTTGGTGGCGGCATCTCGTGTGGAACTTTCACTTGGTTCAACATAAGACCGACGGGCGGAACTGTCACTAGAAGATGCCCCCAAGGATCGTCTCCTTGAAGAACTCCTCCCAAATAGGTTCATCATGTCCGCGTACAATTTTCTGAAAATAAAAATTTTGGGGTGAAAAAAATTTGTCAACAAAACTTTGTAAGATTGATAGCAACTACTCATAGGGGTACATAGAGGCCATATCAAGCATTCAAACTACTTAGAACACTAAGAATTCAACATGCAAGCACATCTACAGCAGCACCAAGAGTAGCTAATTATTCAAAGTAGAAGCAACTAAAACAAAAACTAATTGGACAAATGATGGAGTGACATACCAAGCAACAATCCCCCGAAACAGTTTCAGAAACGGAGCTTCGAGCAAAGAGATCGAAATTCGCGGGTTTGAGCTCAAGAACACGGGGGAGAGAGCAATGGGGATTTTTTTTCTGGAGGTAAGTGATGATGTGGGATGAAGAGGTAAGTGAGGGGCCCACGTGGGGACCACAACCCACCAGGGCGCGCCTGGGGTGCTGGCGCGCCCAGGTGGGTTGTGCCCACCTGGTGCACCTCCCTGTGGTATTATTTGCACCAAAAATTCTTAAATATTCAGAAAAAAATCATATAAAATTTTCAGGGCATTCTGAGAACTTCTATTTTTGGGTCATTTTTTTATTGCACAGGAAATTTAGAAAACAGACAAAAAATGACATTTTATTTTATTTATCTATTAAAAACAGAGAATAAAAAATAGGGACAGAAAGTAGTGCTTACTAAATTCATCAACTTCATACTGTTAAAAAATTATTCATTAATAAGGTTGATCAAGTCTTATTAACAACCACTTTTGATTAGCATGAAACCGAAGAACTTTCGTAAATCACTAAGTTACCTCAATGGGGATATGCATTTCCCCAACAATAAGTATTTCATATTTCTTTTTGACAGTAGGTAGAGTTATTTGAAAACTTCCAATAGTGATTGTCAGAGATTTTTCAATAACATAAATACCATTCACTTGGAATTGTTTCTTCGGAAAGTGCACCGTATGCCCATTGCCATTAATATGAAAAGTGACCATGCTTTTATTGCAATCAATAACAGCCCCTGCAGTATTCAAGAAGGGTCTACCAAGGATAATCGACATGTTGTCATCCTCGGGCATCTCAAGTATAACAAAGTTAGTCAAAATAGTAACATTAGCAACAACAATAGGCACATCCTCACAGATACCGATTGGTATGGAAGTTGATTTGCTAGCCATTTGCAAAGAAATTTAGGTAGGTGTGAGTTTATTCAAGTCAAGTCTTTTATATAAAGAGAAAGGCATAACACTAACACCAGCTCCTAAGTCACACAAAGCAGTTTTCACATAATTCTTTTTGATAGAGCAAGGTATACTTGGTATTCCCGGATCTCCATGTTTTTTAGGTACTCCATCTTTAAAAGTGTAATTAGCAAGCATAGTGGAGATTTTAGCTTCCGGTATTTTTCTCTTATTTGTGATGATGTCTTTCATATACTTTGCATATGGAGGCATTTTCAAGATATTAGTCAGGTGAGTACGCAAAAAGACTGGCCTCAGCATTTCAGCAAAGCGTTCAAATTCTTCATCATCATTCTTTTTAGTTGACTTGGGTGGAAAAGGCATAGGTTTTTGAACCCATGGTTCTCTTTCTTTATCGTGTTTTCTAGCAATGAAGTCTCTTTTGTCATATCTTTTATTCTTAAGTTGTGGGTTATCAAGATCAACAGGTGGTTCTATCTCAACATCATTATCTAGTTCTTTATCATTGGTTGGTTGAGAGTCTTCATGAACCTCATCATTATCTTTTTCATTATCATTAGGTGAGTGTTCATTACCATATTGAATTTCAGCATCAGAGATAGAAACTTCATTTTCATTATCAGGAGGTCTTTCTATTTCAGGTTACTAGAAGTGTGCAAAGTCCTATCATTTTTCTTTTTCTTTTTAGAAGAACTAGGTGCACTAGTGTTGGCTCTTTGTGAGTATTTTTCAATTCTTTTTGGGTGTCCCTCAGGATAAAGTGGTTCCTAAGTCATTTTACCTCCTCTAGTTGCAACTCTAAGAGCAAAGTCATGCATATTATGATTCATTTCATCAAGCAATTCCTTTTGAGATTTAGCAACTTGTTCTAACTGGGTTTGAACCATAGAAGCATGTTTTCCAACACCTCTAACATCATTTGATATTCTAAATAACAAGTCACTCAAGCGAGCAATCATATCAGAATTGTATTTCAATTGTTTCATAACATTTGCATTGAAGTGATCTCGTTTCCTAATGTAATTTTCAAACTCATAAAGGCATTGACTAGGATGCATATTCTGAGGATTATCATTATCATTGAACTTCATAAGAGAATTTACCTCTACCACCTTAGTCATTGGTGGTGTATTAAGCCCATGTATTTCTTCAATAGGAGGTAAATTTTTAACATCCTCAGCTTTAATACCTTTTTCCTTCATAGATTTCTTTGTCTCTTGCATATCTTCGGGACTGAGATATAATATACCCCTCTTCTTCAGAGTGGGTTTAGGCGGTAGTTCAGGAATAGTCCAATCATCATAGTTTTTCAATATGTTATTCAATATTTCTTTAGCTTGAGCAATAGTTTGTTCCCTGAAAACACAACCAACACAACTATCTAGGAAGTCCCTGGAAGCATCGGTTAGTCCATTATAGAAGATATCAAGTATTTCATTTTTCTTAAGAGGATGATCAGGCAAAGCATTAAGTAGCTGGCAAAGCCTCCCCCAAGCTCTTGGGAGACTCTCTTCTTTAGTTTGAGCAAAGTTAAATGTTTCTTGTAAGGTAGCTTGTTTCATATGAGCAGGAAAATATTTTTCAGAGAAGTAATAAATCATATCCTGGGGACTACGCACACAAGCAGGAGCAAGAGTGTTGTACCAAGCTTTAGCATCACCCTTTAATGAGGAAGGAAATAATTTGAGAATCATGTAATAGTGAGTTTTCTCATCATGAGTAAAAAGGGTGGTTATATCATTCAACTTAGTAAGATGTGCCACAATAGTTGCAGTTTCATAATCATAGAAAGGATCAGATTCAACCAGAGTAATTAGCTCTGGGTCGACAGAGAATTCATAATCCTTATCATCAATAAAGATAGGTGAAGTAGCAAACTTAGGATCACATTTCATTCTAGCATTCAGAGATTTTTCTTTATACTTGTGTAATAATTTCTCTAGATCATCTCTATCATTGCAAGCAAGAATATCTCTAGTTGCTTCTTCACTCATAACATAACCTTCCGGTACCTCAGGCAATTCATACCTAGGAAGGCTAGTTCTAGCTGGTGTTTCAGGAGTTTCAGTTTCAAGCTCATCATGAGATTCAACAACATCATGTTGTATAACTCTAGCAATTTTTTTATCAAGAAATTCACCAAGTGGCACATCATCATTATCAAGCAAGGTACTAGCATCATCATAAGCATCATTCATACTAGAAGTAGCATCATCAATAACTTGCGACATATCAAAATTAATAGCATGTGGTGTTGTTGCAAGTTTATTCATAATAGAAGGTGAATCCAAAGCAGAACTAGATGGAAGTTCCCTACGTCCCCTCGCCCTTGAGGGAAATATCTTAGTCTTTGGATCCTTAAGATTCTTCATAGTGATAATATGATAATAATCCCAAGTGACTCAACAAATATAGCTATGCTCCCCGGCAATGGCACCAGAAAAAGGTCTTGATAACCCACAAGTATAGGGGATCGCAACAGTTTTCGAGGGTAGAGTATTCAACCCAAATTTATAGATTCGACACAAGGGGAGCCAAAGAAGATTTGAAGGTATTAGCAGCTGAGTTGTCAATTCAACCACACCTGGAGATTAATTATCTGCAGCAAAGTGATCAGTAGCAAAGGTAACAGTAACAGTGATAGCAGTAATTTGTAGCAAGTGTAACAATGATGATAGCGATAGTAACACAGCAAGATAAATAAGGATAAATTCATAGGCATTGGATCGGTGACTTATTGGATGATATTCATCTTGTGACAGTTATAACCTAGGGCAATACGGCACTAGCTCCAGTTCATCGATATAATGTAGGCATGTATTCCGTAAATAGTCATACGTGCTTTATTAAAAGAACTTGCATGTCATCTTTTGTCCTACCCTCCCGTGGGAGCGGGGTCCATATTGTAAACTAATGGATATTAAGGCCTTCTTTTAATAGAGAACCGGAACAAAGCATTAACACATAGTGAATACATGAACTCCTCAAACTACGGTCATCACCGGGAGTGGGCCCGGTTGTTGTCACTCCGGGGTTGCCGGATCATAACACATAGTAGGTGACTATAACTTACAAGATGGGATCTAAAACATGGATATAATGATGAATTCATAAATGGTTCAGATCTGAAATCATGGCACCCGGGCCCAAAGTGACAAGCATTAAGCATGGCAAAGTCATAGCAACATCAATCTAAGAACATAGTGAATACTAGGGATCAAGCCCTAACAAAACTAACTCGATTACATGATGAATCTCATCCAACTCCTCACCGACCAGCGAGCCTATGAAGGAATTACTCACTCCCGGTGGGGATCATCATGGAATTGGCGATGGAGAAGGGTTGGTGATGACGAAGAACGAAGACCCCCCCCCCTCTCCGAAGCCCCAAACGGACTCCGGATCTGCACTCTCGAGGAAGAAAAGGGCTTGGCGGCGGCTCCGTCTCGTGGATCGCGATAATTCTTTCTCCCTGATTTTTTTCTTGAAATATGTAAATTTATAGTATCGGGGGGGGGGGGGGGTCGTCAACGGGGCACCAGGTGGGTACAACCCACCTGGGCGCAAGGAGAGGGGGGTGCACCCTGGTGGGTGTTGGCTCCAGAAATTCTTATTATTGGTATAAAAATCCTCGCAAAGTTGCGTTCCATTCCGAGAACTTCTATTTCTGCACAAAAACAACACCATGGTAGTTCTGCTGAAAACAGCGTTAGTCCAGGGTTAGTTTCATTCAAATCATGCAAATTAGAGTCCAAAACAAGACAAAAAGCGTGAGAAAAGGTAGATACGTTGGAGACGTATCAAGCCTCCGCATTTCAAGTCAAAATATCCGGCGGCCAAAATTCCAGCCCTAGCAAATTCCCCTCATGTCCCCGGTCCATAATGACTACCGATGAACAATGGAGGGATCTTTAGTAACTAGACAACGTTACCTACCGTGCCGAGCATGGTTCAATTCCCTCGGTCGCCGCTACCAAAGGTCACGCATCAACTCCATTGCCTAGTACTAATAGGAGTACTACACCAGGATGAGCACATAACTGAGCCCCGTTTGTTTGTGCCTAGTACTTGAGTTAATATATCAGGCAATGCACTGGTAAGGAGGGATTATCCTTTTACTCTGCATATATAACTTGTCTGAAGTCTAAATAAGCAAAATGTTTGACCAAATCCTTTCTTAAGAAATATTAACATCTACAAAAGTAAAGATGTATCGCTTGAAAATTTATTGCATGATGCAGGTTATGATCTTATTTCGAATCCTGGATTTTAAATTTCAGAAAATCCAAAAGTGACAGGAAATTCATGAAACTGAGCATGGTCTCGTGATATGACACAAATATTCCTACGTAATGTTTTTCTTCAATTTGAGACAAGCTGCTTATGAGAAGTTGCACAAATGAAGGGCCAAGGTATTTTGGAACAAAGACCTATCACGTTAAGGAGAACGTTTTCACTATTCAAACCGTGGGCGTTTACGTGCCACCACGAGTCCCGCTTCTCATCGGTAGGTGCCGTCCGAGAAAGCGTGTGAGTCGACGAGAGGTGTCCGAGCAGACCGCTGCGCCGGCTGACCAGGAGGCGTGCGAGCAGGCCGCTGCGTAGGCTCACCGGGAGGTGAGCCCTTTGACCAGGCTCCACCGCCCACCTTCGTCCCAACTGCCCTCACTTTTAATGGCGTCGGCGCCGGAGTTTAAAATCACCCCCGCACTACCCGGTATCGCTACAATCTTCACTCTTCCTCTCTGATTCTCCCGACGTCTACCTCCAACCACCTTAACCTAATTGTATGCCATGCCGCATCATGATGGCCTGCCCTTAGTCTTCCGGTTTCCTAAGGAACACACCCAGACGGAGTCTCAAGAACATAAGGTGCTTTTGGACAAGCTTGAACCGGCCTTGTGGGAAGACGCCGCGCCTATCGCCGCTCCCGTTCCGGCTCTCGTCACCCCGACTGCGCCATCGCCCATCCCCGTGGCATTGATGGGCTGGGAGCCGCACATTGTCGCCGAACTTGATGCCACGGGGTTCCACGAGGTCCCCGACGATATTCACGCGCCCGTGCAGCTGCCTGCGCATGCACTAACGCGCGCGCCCATGCCGGTGCCCGTGCACATGAATGTCTCCGCTGCGCCGTTGCCAGCGCCTGTCCCCACGCGGGTGCCAGTGTCCCCCTCGGCGGCATGGATGGCCACCATCGACCGCTTCCTTGCACCAACACCAGTCGCCTCCTCCCGCCAGTTGACTCGCTCCTAGAGACCGAAGTCCAAAACATTCTGGCTTTCCTTGAAACTAGGGACAACGTCCAGGAGTACGCCAACACTACAAAAAGAGAAACATCCGTGACATTTTGGGTCGAACGAAAAAAATCATGTCATACTTATGACAATTCTATGACGATAATTGTGACAAAACCCGGTATCATCATAGATGTGGTGGGCTCCTACTTCTATGACAGAAAATGGGCTTTTCGTCCTGGGCGGGCCGGATACGCAACTGCATGACATTCTTTGGGCCGTCCATGACGGAAAAAACCATGGTAGAAGCGAGGGCGAGGAAAATATCGGGGAGTTCCTGGTTACGATGGGTGGTCGGGGGCCGAGCGATGCGCGTTTCTCTCGTACGTACGCGTGTGTGTGCGAGGCATTGCGCTCTAGCTGAACCCGAGCGAGGCGTTGGGCTCTAATTGAACCCGAGTGATTGCAATGCAGGCTAAGCGTTACTGAACCCGAGCGATCGATCGATCCCTTGATGTTAACTGAACCCGAGTGATTCCTTCTGTACTGTTGCTAACTGAAGCCGATCGAACACTGCTGCCTCCTTCCCTGGATAAACAGTGAGCGTTGTTGAGGGGGTTTGGATGAACAGTTCCCAGTGGGGGGTTGGATGAACATGAACCCGTGGTATTAGAGGCCATTGCCGATGGATGAACAGTACCCCAATCGATCGAGCCGGTGGATGAATAGGACCCTATGGAGGGCTGGATGAACAAGACCACGTGGAGGGCTGGTTGAACAGTAGCCGGTGGAGGGCTGGTCGAACAGTAGCCGGTGGAGGGCTGGATGAATAGTAGCCCATGGAGGGGTGGTTGAATAGGACCCCCGTGGAGAGCGCTGGTTGAACAGTAGCCGGTGGAGGAACGCGCGGTAGACGCTGGATGAACAGGAGCCTGTGGATGAACAGTCACAGGTGGAGGCTATAGGAGGTTGTCGGTGGATGAACAGTAGCCCATGGAGGCAGTCGACGGTGGAGATGAACAGTATCCCGTGGAGTCCCGTTTTGCGGTACGCCACACCCCTCCCGATGAACAGGACCCTGTTTCGACCGTAGCGCTCCAACACAAGTCTGTTTCCTCCGTTTTGTGGTATGCCACACCCCTCCCGATCAACAAGACCCCGTTTCGACCGTAGGAGGTCCGTTTCCTCTATTTTGCGGAATGCCAGACCCCTCCCGATGAACAGGATCCCGTTTCCACCATGGCCGGTCAAACACAAGGCCGTTTCCTCCGTTCTGCGATACGCCGGGCCTCGTTTCCATCACCTGTTCCATCCAAGCCGGCTGGCTCCCGATGAACAGCACGTGTTTCGTTACCTCCCCATGAACAGGAGCATTCCATTACCTCCCCATGAACACGACGATGACGCAGTTTCTCCGTTCTGACCCAGCCACAACCATGTACACGAGCCATGGTCGTACGTATGCGCGAGTAGGCGTTCAAGACCCCGCCCGTATGTACGTATGTGGCCGTCTTTTCATTCTTGTATCCCGGCCATTGTACGTATGTGTACATGCTACGTGCGCGCCTCTACTACCACACGTGCATGCCTCTACTACCACAGGTGCCCTTCCTTACACGGGCACGGTTCATCGCTGCAGCCTGCAGTCAGACCGATCAACTAGTATGTACATACACGTTCGCCACCAGAATGACAACGCTACGTATGCTTCGACCGGGTGGGTCCCTGTCACATCCCTAGCTCTGGTATGACCTAGGCTAGCCTTCATGTGTGCATCATGTTTAAATCTCATTTAAATTTGAAATGAGGATTTGTGAAACCCTCAGAATCATTTCTGAAAATGACCCAAGTTAAAAAAAATGCTCCAAAAGGCTCCAAGAAAATGTTCATGTTGCTCTCTGAAAATATTGGACAGAGATTAAAATCAAACCAATATTATTAGGAGCTCATAGATATTTATTTTGGGCATTTGGATTTAATGAATAATTATTTGATTTGGATATATATTTGTTATATATAATATATGTCCAAAAATTATGTTAGTTGTTGAGGAGCTCTGGAATAATACCACTAGCTCCTGCAAAAATTGGCATAAGTAAATAAAATGATTTAGTATTTTATTAAATCAAAACAAATGTCAGAAAGATAGAAAACAGAAACAAAAATAGAAAAAGCTTACTTGGCGCTTACCTGCAGCCCCTGTGCAGCCTGGCCTAGCCCAGCGGCCCAGCAGGCCGGCCCAGCCCAACTGCCAGGAGATTCTTCAAGCTCCTGCCGGTAGGAGCAGCTGCGTGGTCGCACCGCAGCCAGCCGCGGCCACGTCTTCCGCCGCGTCCTGCTTCTCCCTCTCGTTGCCTGGATCGCCTGTGCATTGCCACGCACTGCCCCGCACCTCTCTCTCTCTCCCGTGGCCTCCCCTCCTCTCCCTCGCTCTCTCTCCCATGACGCCGAACGCATCGGAAAGCGCCGCCGCACGCCGACGCGGCCACAGCCTCCCTCTCGCCTCTCCGTCGTGCCCACGAGCTCCGCGCCATCGCCCTCGTCCTCTCCGTCAAGCCGGGCATCTCCGAACGCACCGTATCGTCTTCACCGCCGTCGTCTTCATCCTCAGCCACCCGAGATCGCCGGCGACGTTCCGGCTGCCCCAAGCCTTCCCCGAGCTCACCGACCCCGCCGTTGGATTCGCCGTGAGCTCCCACCTCGAATCCCCCTCTCCCCCTTGTCTTTTGCACGCTGCAGCCGCGATTCCGGTCGAGGCCGAACTCCGGCCGCCGCCGCGAGCTTCGCTCCGGCGAGCTCCGCCGCCCCCGCAGCCTCCCGCCTGCTCCCCTGGATGCGGGCGACGACGGGCTACGCCCCGGTGGTCCCCGCGCGTTCAGCCGCCGCCCGTAGTGCAACTCCGGCGAAGAACCGCCGCGGCTCGAGGTCATTGCCGGCCGAACTCCAGCGAGGCCAACGTGGCTATCATTAGCGCCTAATCCCGCAGCCTAAACCACCCCACCAGCCGCTGACCGTGGGCCCCAGGGCCAAGTCAAACCCTGGTCAGTGCAGGTTTGACCCGGGCTTAACCACTGTGTCACTGACGTGTGGCCCCCACACGTTAGGTTTGACCCAGGTTGACTGCTGACGCAGTGCTGACCTCAAGCTGACGCAATAAATGATTTCTGGAATTATTCTAAAACAGGAAATTCTAGAAAATAGCCAAAACTTCTAAAATTCATATAAATTCAACCGTAGCTCATATTGAAATAATTTATATATGAAAAATCATCAGAAAAATGCAATCTATCCGTCTGTACCAGTTTCATGCATGAAAAAACAAGTTGTGCCTGCTGTATAGGTGAAAACACATGAATGGCATTTATAAGAGCTTATTTTGGAGTTGCATTTGAACCTTTGGTTCAAATGGACCTCAACCAAATGAATGCCAGTTGCATTAGCTCAAACAACATCACATCTTCATGCCATGATCATGCATCATATTGTTGCATATGTTGTGTACTGATTGCCGGCACCGTTCCTTCTCGATAGGTCCTGCTCCGGAGACCGATCCAGAGTACCTGTCTGAGGAGCAGTGCCCCCTTGTTGATCTACCAGGCAAGAAAACCCCCTTGTTCATTCTGACATGATCCCACTCTCTCGCTCCTGCTCTCTTTTATTGCATTAGGACAACAGCGAATCAACTGCTACTTTATGCTGCGGTAGTTGAACCCATTCCTCTGCATGACTTGTCATTGCCATAGTAAATAGTTGAAACCCATTAGCATGTGTAGGATTTAATTGAGCCATGTTGTGTTCCTACCATGCCATGCCTGCTATTGCTTAGAGTTGTGTCAGGTCTGATTCATTGGGAATGAATTGGAGTGTTACGATGTGTTCTGATGCTGAGAGTTAAATGTGTGAACATGATTTGGTAAAGGTAGCGGTGAGAGGCCATGTAGGAGTACATGGTGGGTTGCCTCACTGGAACCGTCCTTAAGCACTGAGTTCTGTGTATGTTGTCCAATGACTAGATACTACCACACATTGGGTTCCGGTAACTCGACCCCTCTCGACTTATTAACCGACTTGGTCTCTGTCCAGGAGTTGCAAATAGTTTCTGGTGTTTGTAGGTAGTGTTAGTAGTCTACCAAGTGGCACCGGCCAGGTGGGCTTGGGACAGACTAGGCACAAGTGGCACGGTGTACCAAGCGTAGATCCATTCGGCGAGGTGGGCTTGGGAACCCTGCACACATCGTTTGGGGCCGTGAGCGACACCCCAGCCGGATCTCCTTGCGGATGGAACCCGAATAGGCGATAAACCTGGACTAGAGTCTTGTGTGGTTAGTCAGGTCGTGGCCGACACCCTCGCCAGGCTTCCGCTTGAAGGTTGCCGAGATACATGACGTGTACATCGTGATAAGTGGTGAGAGTGTGTGTGAAGAAGTACACCCCTACAGGGTTATCATGATCTATTCGAATAGCCGTGTCCTCGGTTATGGACTTCTTGGATGCTTACGTGGTACATAGACAACTTGAAGTGGATACTCTAAAATGCTCAAGACAAGTGTGAGTGCTATGGATGGCCTTCTCGTAGGAAGACGGGAATGAATCCATAGTAGTGTATTGATGTGGTGATTAGTGGACTCATGTGCGCCACCTCAAAAGAGTTACCAGCAGTCGTAGTACAGGGTAGCCACTGAGTCAAAGCTGGCTTGCTGCAACTAAACTCCACATTACCTTCTTGATACAAGTGCATGTATGATAGGATCTGATGTAAGTCTTGCTGAGTACCTCTGTACTCATGTTGCTTTGTTTATGTTTTTGCAGCGGAGACTTCGGTCTTACTAGTTTATGTGGACTTTGACAAGTAGCTTGTACCTCAGCTACGATCTTGATCGGATGTTGTAGATAGTCAGGCTCTTCAGCCTTTTTTCATTTGTAGTTGTCTGTACTCAGACATGTAATGCTTCCGCTTGTTGCTTGTATGCTCTGAATGATGGGTCATGAGACCCCTGTTTGTATTTAATGCTATGTGGCTGTTTTGGGCCTTTATCTATATGAGTTTGCATTATGTTGTGATGCCATGTTGTACAGCACATACTTGCATGTTATGCGTACGTGTAACGTGTATTGCTATGTGTGGGATCCAACAATCTAGTTGTTTATCCTTGGCAGCCTATCATATGGGGAAATGTAGTCTAGTGCTTTCTGAGCGATAGTAGTCCGCTACAGCCCGGTTCACCGGAGTCCTGCTAGCCCAGCACTACTGCCCGGAACACTTGACTGGCCGGCATGTGTTTCACTTCGTTCCTGTGTCTGTCCCTTCGGGGAAATGTCACGCGGTGACATCCGGAGTCCTGCCTAGCCTGCTACAGCCCGGGTTACCGGAGTCCTGTTAGCCCAGTGCTACAGCCTGGATTCACACGTTGATGACCGACATGCTCGATGTGATTCATGTATGCCTGTCCTCATGGGTTAGTGCCGCATTGGGTTCACGACTAGCCATGTCGGCTCGGGTTCTTTGTCTTATGGATGCTAGCGACACTATCATATACGTGAGCCAAAAGGCGCAAACGGTCCCGGGCCAGGTAAGGTGGCACCCGTGGGAATACCATGCGTGAGGCCGCAAAGTGATATGATGTGTTACATGCTAGGTTAGTGTGACTTAGGATCGGGGTCCCGACAGCTTTGGTATCAGAGCCTGACTGCCTGTAGGATTTCCAAGCCAACCTGGTCGAAGTTGAGTCTAGAAATTCTTTAGTTATGTAAGGGAATTGATTGTGGAAGGGAACGTAAGGCTCTTTTTACTCCTTATATCTCATGCCCTTCTGATCTGAGTCATCCTATCTTTCCTACGGGGTTAAGGAACTAGGCTTTCTTTTCTGTCTATCAGGATCACGTGTTACTACTCCGTAGTCTCTTAGGATTGGTTGATGAGAGTCATATCCCAGTTCGAGTACTTCCGGTGTAGCCTGTTTAGTAACGTTTCAGAGCCTTGAGTGATGATGTTGATTATGTTATTACCCCATTTTAGCAGTATGTCTCATTCTGAGCATTTTACTGCCGTTATGCTGCCGGAATTGTCCTAGGAGTTTGAGAGATACTAAATTTCCTTGTGCTACATGTTGCATCCTATAGTTGTTGTTGACCTCGTCCTTGGTTCCGCTTCTCAGGATGTCGTCAGTTAACCGAAGTTCTGTTGCTCGTTGCCTAAACCACGGAGGTGGTAGGGATGAGGAGGATCCTCCCGACCAACCTTCGTTGGCAGAGTTCATGTTAGAGATGGAGAGGAACAAGCGTGAGTCTAACCGCTTGTTAGCACGTATCGAGGAGAACACCGCACCCCAGTGCAAAGAGTCAGCGACCATCCAGGATTTCATTGGTCTGAAACCACCCACCTTCCATCATTCCATTGAGCCACTCGATGCAGATGACTGGCTCCGTAGTATCACACACAAGCTGCGTTCTACGAACGTAGCTGAAAGTGACAAGGTCACTTATGCTACATATCACCTGGAAGGTCCTGCTAGTCTCTGGTGGCAGAACTATGAGGCTATGCTTCCAGCTGGTCAAATTCCTACCTGGAGAGATTTCACTGAGGCTTTTCGCGAGCATCACATTCCTGAAGCCCTCATCGATCGCAAGAGAGAAGAGTTCTGTAGTTTCACCCAGGGTAAGATGGCTGTTGATGCTTACAGTAGAGAGTTTGTGAACCTCGCCCGCTATGCTACAGAAGAAGTGTCCACGGATACCAAGAAGCAGGCTAGGTTCCGGAAGGGTCTCAACCCCAAGTTGCGTCGAGATCTCCACTTGCACCATTGCAATACGTTCCAGGCTCTTGTGAACAAGGCCATTAATGCGGAGACAGCTCAACTCACTTACGAGGAGTCTCGTAATCACAACCGTGATTTGGGTTCTTCGTCCGGTTCTAGTTCTCAAAAGCGCCGGATTTGGATTCCGAACTCTACACTTCCACCCGGCTACACACCGACGCCATCCTATGTGGCACCTCACCTAGTTCAGCCGTATGCTCCACCCAGGCCTATTGGTGGACCGCCTGTCAATGCGGGTCCTTGTCCTACCTCCAAGATTTGTTACAAGTGCGGAGAGCCAGGCCACATTGCCCGTATTTGCACTCAGACCCGTGTTGCTCCACCCCAGCCCGAGAAGTCTGTTGGCCGTGGTAGTAAGCCTTCACACCAGATGATCAGTGCCAACTCAGCTCCCACTGAACTTGGACGTGTGCATCACGTCTCAACTAAAGACGCTCACGATGATCCAGATGTCGTTCTTGGTACACTCCTTGTCAACTGTCACCCAGCTTCGGTTCTATTCGATACCGGGGCATCTCACTCCTTCATTTCTGAAAGTTATGCCCATTTGCACGACATGTCATTTTGTGATATGCCCTCCCCACTACTCATTCAAACTCCTGGATCCAAGTGGCAAACTTCTAGGATAAGTTATGGCAATGAAATAAATGTTGACAGACTTGTATTCCTAGCTTCCTTGATATCCCTTAAGTCTTCAGATATTAACATCATCTTGGGTATGGACTGGATGAAAGCTCATTACGCCAAGATTGATTGTTACACCAGGTCTGTTCAGCTCACACACCCCTCTGGCAAGATAGTCACTGTCTCCACCAAAATTGCAAGGCGTCAACTATATTCTCTAAATGCCAGACCTCTTCCTGACCTTGAAGATATCCCGGTAGTCCGCGACTTTACGGATGTCTTTGCAGATTAACTGCCAGGTATTCCACCTGACAGAGATGTAGAGTTTGTTATAGATCTTATCCCCGGAACCGACCCAATTTCTAGGAGACCTTACAAGATGGCACCCTTAGAGCTAGCCGAGCTTAAGAAACAACTCGATGAATCCTTGCAAAAGGGTTTCATCCGTCCTAGTTCTTCTCCCTGGGCTTGCCCCATCCTCTTCGTCAAGAAGAAGGATGGTACGGGCCGAATGGTTGTAGATTATCGTCCCATTAATTTGGTCACGATAAAGAACAAGTATCCGCTCCCCGGGATCAACGATCTGTATGATCAGCTCGCTGGATCCTCAGTCTTCTCCAAGATGGATTTGAGGTTAGGCTACCACCAAATAAAGATCAGAAATGGGGATATTCCTAAGACGGCTTTTGTCACTCGTTATGGTCAGTACGAGTACACCGTCATGTCCTTTGGTCTAACCAATGCTCCAGCTACTTTCTCTCGCTTGATGAACTTGATATTCATGGAGTACTTAGATAAGTTCGTCGTGGTTTACCTCGATGATATCCTTATTTACTCGAAGAACGAGGAAGAGCATGCCGAACATCTTAGACTTGTGTTAGAAAAACTCAGAGAGCACCGCCTTTATGCCAAGTTCTCCAAGTGCGAATTTTGGTTGCCAGAAGTGACCTATCTCGGCCACGTAATCTCTGGTAAGGGCATTGCTATCAATCCCGAAAGAGTTCATGCCATTCTTGATTGGACTCCACCTGAAACGGTTAAGCAAGTTAGGAGTTTCCTTGGCCTAGCCAGTTATTGTCGCCGCTTCGTTGAGAACTTCTCCAAAGTGGCCAAACCTCTCACGGAACTTCTCAAGAAAGATAAAAAGTTTGAGTGGTCCCCACAGTGTGAGCACAGTTTTCAGGAACTGAAAAGACGCCTGACTTCTGCTCCCATACTTGTGCCACCGGACTTCACTAAGGACTTTGTTATCTATTGTGATGCCTCACGACAGGGACTAGGTTGCATTCTTATGCAAGATCGCCATGTGATTGCCTATGCATCTCGACAGTTGCGTCCACATGAGGAGAATTATCCTACACATGATCTAGAGCTTGCAGCCATAGTCTATGCACTTAAGACATGGCGACATTACCTTCTTGGTAAACGTTGCGAGATTTACACCGATCACCAGAGTCTCAAGTATATCTTCACCCAACCACATTTGAACCTTAGGCAAAGACGTTGGTTGGAGTTGATCTCAGATTACGAGTTAGGGATTACCTACACCCCGGGCAAGGGAAATGTCATGGCTGATGCGCTAAGTCATAAGTCCTATTGCAACAATCTCATGTTGCAGCAGGGCCAACCACTTCTCCATGAGGAATTCTGTAAGCTTAATCTTCACATTGCTCCTCACGGATTCCTTTCTACCCTGGTGGCGAAACCTACTCTTGTGGATCATATCATAGAAGCCCAGAAGCATGATACGGGGATTACTCGGATCAAGAGAAACATTGCCAAGGGTATTGTTGGTAGTTTCTCATTAGATGATCGAGGTGTTGGTTTCTTTGGAAACCGCCTGGTGGTCCCCAAGAAGGAGCATCTTCGACAACTGATCCTTAAGGAGGCGCATGAATATCCTCTCACAATTCATCCCGGTAGTACTAAGATGTATCAGGACCTACGCCAGAGGTTCTGGTGGACTAGGATGAAGAGAGAAATCACTGAGTTCATTGCTAACTGTGACGTTTGTCGTCGCGTTAAGGCAGAACATCAGAGACCTGCTGGCACCCTTCAGCCTTTAGCTATTCCTGAGTGGAAATGGGATAAAGTTGGTATGGACTTCATCACCGGCTTTCCCAGGACCAAGAAAGGGAATAATGCTATCTTCGTAGTCGTTGATCGTCTTTCCAAAGTGGCTCACTTCCTACCTGCTCGAGAGAATATCACTGCTAGTCAGCTCACTGACTTATATATTTCTCGAATAGTTTCACTTCATGGTGTTCCACTAGAGATCAATTCAGACCGTGGTAGTCTCTTCACTTCTCATTTCTGGGAGAGTTTCCAAACTGCCATGGGCACCCATCTTTCCTTCAGTACCGCTTTCCACCCTCAATCAAGTGGTCAGGTGGAACGGGTCAACCAAATCCTCGAAGACATGCTTAGAGCTTGCGTTATCTCATTCGGTATGGATTGGGAGAAGTGCCTTCCTTTCGCCGAGTTTGCTTATAACAATAGCTACCAATCCAGTCTCAAGAAAGCTCCTTTTGAGATTCTGTATGGACGAAGATGTCGAACACCTTTGAACTGGTCAGAAATCACCGAAAGACAATTCTTTTTGGACCGGATATGATCCAGGAGGCAGAAGAGCAAGTTCGCATCATTCGTGAGAATTTGAAAACAGCCCAATCTCGTCAAAAGAGCCAGTATGACCGTCGTCATAAGGAAGTGGCTTATGAAGTTGCCGACAAAGCTTATCTTCGGGTTACCCCTTTGAAGGGTACCCATCGTTTCGGTATCAAGGTCAAGTTGGCTCCTCGTTACATTGGTCCTTTTCCCATTCTCGCTAAACGAGGAGAGGTTGCCTACCAGTTGGAACTACCCCCACATCTTTCTCGAGTACATGATGTCTTCCACGTCTCTCAACTCAGGCATTGCTTCTCGGATCCCATCCGTGGAGTGGACCACGAAACGCTTGATCTCCAAGATAACCTCACATACCGAGAGTACCCTGTTCGCATTCTTGATCAAGCAGAGCGTGTTACTCGACGTCAGAACATCAAGTTTCTCAAAGTTCAGTGGTCTCATCATTCCGAGAGAGAAGCTACTTGGGAGCAAGAAGATCGTCTTCGACTGGATTACCACACTTCCTTTCCATCGACCCCTGAATCTCGGGACGAGATTCTTTCGAGTGGGGGCGAGTTGTCACATCCCTAGTTCTGGTATGACCTAGGCTAGCCTTCATGTGTGCATCATGTTTAAATCTCATTTAAATTTGAAATGAGGATTTGTGAAACCATCAGAATCATTTCTGAAAATGACCCAAGTTAAAAAAATGCTCCAAAAGGCTCCAAGAAAATGTTCATGTTGCTCTCTGAAAATATTGGACAGAGATTAAAATCAAACCAATATTATTAGGAGCTCATAGATATTTATTTTGGGCATTTGGATTTAATGAATAATTATTTGATTTGGATATATATTTGTTATATATATAATATATGTCCAAAAATTATGTTAGTTGTTGAGGAGCTCTGGAATAATACCACTAGCTCCTGCAAAAATTGGCATAAGTAAATAAAATGATTTAGTATTTTATTAAATCAAAACAAATGTCAGAAAGATAGAAAATAGAAACAAAAATAGAAAAAGCTTACCTGGCGCTTACCTGCAGCCCCTGTGCAGCCTGGCCTGGCCCAGCGGCCCAGCAGGCCGGCCTAGCCCAACTGCCAGGAGCTTCTTCAAGCTCCTGCCAGTAGGAGCAGCTGCGTGGCCGCACCGCAGCCAGCCACGGCCACGTCTTCCGCCGCATCCTGCTTCTCCCTCTCGTTGCCTAGATCGCCTGCGCATAGCCACGCACCGCCCCGCACCTCTCTCTCTCTCTCTCCCGTGGCCTCCCCTCCTCTCCCTCGCTCTCTCTCCCGCGACACCGAACGCATCGGAAAGCGCCGCCGCACGCTGACGCGGACACAGCCTCCCTCTCGCCTCTCCATCGTGCCCACGAGGTTCGCGCCATCGCCCTCGTCCTCTCTGTCAAGCCGGGCATCTCCGAACGCACCGTATCGTCTTCACCGCCGTCGTCTTCATCCTCAGCCACCCGAGATCGCCGGCGACGTTCCGGCTGCCCCAAGCCTTCCCCGAGCTCGCCGACCCCGCCGTTGGATTCGCCGTGAGCTCCCACCTCGAATCCCCCTCTCCCCCTTGTCTTTTGCACGCTGCAGCCGCGATTCCGGTCGAGGCCGAACTCCGGCCGCCGCCGCGAGCTTCGCTCCGGCGAGCTCCGCCGCCCCCGCAGCCTCCCGCCTGCTCCCCTGGATGCGGGCGACGACGGGCTACGCCCCGATGGTCCCCGCGCGTTCAGCCGCCGCCCGTAGTGCAACTCCGGCGAAGAACCGCCGCGGCTCGAGGTCGTCGCCGGCCGAACTCCGGCGAGGCCGATGTGGCTGTCATTAGCGCCTAATCCCGCAGCCTAAATCACCCCACCAGCCGCTGACCGTGGGCCCCAGGGCCAAGTCAAACCCTGGTCAGTGCGGGTTTGACCCGGGCTTAACCACTGTGTCACTGACGTGTGGCCCCCACACGTCAGGTTTGACCCAGGTTGACTGCTGATGCAGTGCTGACCTCAAGCTGACGCAATAAATGATTTCTGGAATTATTCTAAAACAGGAAATTCTAGAAAATAGCCAAAACTTCTAAAATTCATATAAATTCAACCGTAGCCCATATTGAAATAATTTATATATGAAAAATCATCAGAAAACTGCAATCTATCCGTCTGTACCAGTTTCATGCATGAAAAAACAAGTTGTACCTGCTGTATAGGTGAAAACACATGAATGGCATTTATAAGAGCTTATTTTGGAGTTGCATTTGAACCTTTGGTTCAAATGGACCTCAACCAAATGAATGCCAGTTGCATTAGCTAAAACAACATCACATCTTCATGCCATGATCATGCATCATATTGTTGCATATGTTGTGTACTGATTGCCGGCACCGTTCCTTCTCGATAGGTCCTGCTCCGGAGACCGATCCAGAGTACCTGTCTCAGGAGCAGTGCCCCCTTGTTGATCTACCAGGCAAGGAAACCCCCTTGTTCATTCTGACATGATCCCACTCTCTCGCTCCTGCTCTCTTTTATTGCATTAGGACAACAGCGAATCAACTGCTACTTTATGCTGCGGTAGTTGAACCCATTCCTCTGCATGACTTGTCATTGCCATAGTAAATAGTTGAAACCCACTAGCATGTGTAGGATTTGATTGAGCCATGTTGTGTTCCTACCATGCCATGCCTGCTATTGCTTAGAGTTGTGTCAGGTCTGATTCATTGGGAATGAATTGGAGTGTTACGATGTGTTCTGATGCTGAGAGTTAAATGTGTGAACATGATTTGGTAAAGGTAGCGGTGAGAGGCCATGTAGGAGTACATGGTGGGTTGTCTCACTGGAACCGTCCTTAAGCACTGAGTTCTGTGTATGTTGTCCAATGACTAGATACTACCACACATTGGGTTCCGGTAACTGGACCCCTCTCGACTTATTAACCGACTTGGTCTCTGTCCAGGAGTTGCAAATAGTTTCTGGTGTTTGTAGGTAGTGTTAGTAGTCTACCAAGTGGCACCCGGCCAGGTGGGCTTGGGACAGACTAGGCACAAGTGGCACGGTGTACCAAGCGTAGATCCATCCGGTGAGGTGGGCTTGGGAACCCTGCACACATCGTTTGGGGCCGTGAGCGACACCCCGGCCGGATCTCCTTGCGGATGGAACCCGAATAGGCGATAAACCTGGACTAGAGTCTTGTGTGGTTAGTCAGGTCGTGGCCGACACCCTCGCCAGGCTTCCGCTTGAAGGTTGCCGAGATACATGACGTGTACATCGTGATAAGTGGTGAGAGTGTGTGTGAAGAAGTACACCCCTACAGGGTTATCATGATCTATTCGAATAGTCGTGTCCTCGGTTATGGACTTCTTGGATGCTTACGTGGTACATAGACAACTTGAAGTGGATACTCTAAAATGCTCAAGACAAGTGTGAGTGCTATGGATGGCCTTCTCGTAGGAAGACGGGAATGAATCCATAGTAGTGTATTGATGTGGTGATTAGTGGACTCATGTGCGCCACCTCAAAAGAGTTACCAGCAGTCGTAGTACAGGGTAGCCACTGAGTCAAAGCTGGATTGCTGCAACTAAACTCCACATTACCTTCTTGATACAAGTGCATGTATGATAGGATCTGATGTAAGTCTTGCTGAGTACCTTTGTACTCATGTTGCTTTGTTTATGTTTTTGCAGCGGAGACTTCGGTCTTACTAGTTTATGTGGACTTCGACAAGTAGCTTGTACCTCAGCTACAATCTTGATCGGATGTTGTAGATAGTCAGGCTCTTCAGCCTTTTTCATTTGTAGTTGTCTGTACTCAGACATGTAATGCTTCCGCTTGTTGCTTGTATGCTCTGAATGATGGGTCATGAGACCCCTGTTTGTATTTAATGCTATGTGGCTCTTTTGGGCCTTTATCTATATGAGTTTGCATTATGTTGTGATGCCATGTTGTACAGCACATACTTGCATGTTATGCGTACGTGTAACGTGTATTGCTATGTGTGGGATCCAACAATCTAGTTGTTTATCCTTGGCAGCCTATCATATGAGGAAATGTAGTCTAGTGCTTTCTGAGCGATAGTAGTCCGCTACAGCCTGGTTCACCGGAGTCCTGCTAGCCCAGCACTACTGCCTGGAACACTTGACTGGCCGGCATGTGTTTCACTTCGTTCCTGTGTCTGTCCCTTCGGGGAAATGTCACGCGGTGACATCTGGAGTCCTGCCTAGCCTGCTACAGCCCGGTTTACCGGAGTCCTGTTAGCCCAGTGCTACATCCCGGATTCACACGTTGATGACCGACATGCTCGATGTGATTCATGTATGCCTGTCCTCATGGGTTAGTGGCGCATTGGGTTCACGACTAGCCATGTCGGCCCGGGTTCTTTATCTTATGGATGCTAGCGACACTATCATATACGTGAGCCAAAAGGCGCAAACGGTCCCGGGCCAGGTAAGGTGGCACCCGTGGGAATACCGTGCGTGAGGCCGCAAAGTGATATGATGTGTTACATGCTAGATCGTTGTGACTTAGAATCGGGGTCCCGACTGTCCCGACTGTCAGGCACTTCCTTGTGTGCGAAGATGTAGCTGGTGGGTCCCAGCAGTCAGGGGCGAATCATTTTTTTGCCCGTAATATGGACGCACTTCCTTGCGTGCGAAGATGTAGCTGCTGGGTCCCAGTAGTTAGGGGGGAAACGTTTTTTTTTCATGAAATACGGTGGCCCGTCTGGTTGGTCCCTACTGTCAGGTCGAGGAATCATTATTTTTGCGTGTAATAAGGAGGCATTTCCTTGCAGCGGCCGTGGACCCAGCTGTCAGCCTCTCCATGTACAGTACTCTTCCGATGGAATTCATTTGTTGACCACATTGACCACGCCGCGCCAAGAGCACCAGGGCGGTTGACGATGACGAGGCCTAGGAAGGGGATGACGCGGAGCCGGGGAATATGCGACAATGGATGCTCACGCGGAGGGGAGTACGTGGATTGACTGCTTCGGTTGCGGTGTGAGGCTGTCGTCGCCGGAGAATAACAGGAGGTGTGGGAGAGTATAGAGGGATAGCATGGCCAGCGGTGGTAGCACAGCCGGACACAGGAGGCAGGAGCAGGCGGCATGGCCGACGCTTGTTTGGGCGGATGGAGCAAGAAGATCAGAGGTTGAAGAAGCACTACGGCCATTGGATGGACATCGTACGGTCACTAGAGCTAGAATCGTTCATATTTACTAAGTTGACAAAGCCCTCCATCCCTGTCATCTTAGTAGGCCCACAAGTCAGCCTCTCATATGGCGGGTCCCGGCTAGCAGGGGGTATTCATTTTTTTGTGCGTAATAAGGAAGCACTTCCTTGCATGTGAAGATATAGCTGGTGGGTCTAAGCTGTCAGCGGCGGGAACATTTTTTTTGTGAAATACAAAGGCCCTTTCGGTTGGTCCCAGATGTCAGGTGGATGAATCATTATTTTGCGTGTAATAAGGAGGGATTTCCACGTACAGTCCACGTCCGATGGATGTCGTTCATTGACCACGTTGACCACGCCGCGACGAGAGCACCAGGGCGGTGGACGACGGCGAGGCCTAGGAAGGGGACGGCGCGGAGCCGGGGAAAACACGACAGTGGATGCCCACGCGGAGAGGAGTACGAGGGTTCACTGGTTCGGCTGCGGTGTGAGGCTGCCGTCGCCGCAGAATAACAGGGGGTGTGGGTGAGTAGACGGATGGCCTGGCCGGCGATGGGAGTAGTAGGGGGCGGTGAGGCCTCTGCGGCAGCACAGCCGGCCACGGGAGGCAGGAGTAGGCGGCACGACCGGTGCTGCTTTGGGCGGCTAGAGCAAGAAGAACGGAGGTTGAAGAAGCACGACGGCCGTTGGATGGACATTATACGATCACTACAGCTAGAATCATTTATAATGACTAAGTTGACAAAGCCCTTGGTACGCGTCAACTTAGTAGGCCCACAGGTCAAACTCCAAAACGGTGCGCCCCAGATCTCAGGGGGAGGAACCATTTTTTGGGCGGCTGAAGCTAGAATATCCGAGACTGAAGAAGAAGCACGACATTCGTTGGATGGACATCCAATGGCCACTGCTGCTAGAACCGTGTGTTGACTATAAGTTGACAAAGCCTTGCATACGTGTCAACTTACTTTTTTTAGGGGACGCGTCAACTTAGTAGGCCCACAAGTGTGTGGCAGAGAACTTATATCCCATTTGCGATTTGTAAGAATGTACAACCCATTTTTGAATTCTAATGGAATTTACTACAGCCCATTTATAGTTTGTTAAAGGTACAACCCATTTTCTAGCAAGGACAACGATTAATAATTTCAACCAACCATTCAAAACAGAATTCAAAAAAATTCACACATTTTGATGGGATACAAAATATTTTTATTCCGAAATTTCTAGCTAGATTAAATACAATTTCAATATAAATTTGGATTACGTAAAAATCCAACGAAACATTACGCGTGCAACAATTAATGAAATTAAAATTTTCAAATTCCAAAAATAATATTTATAAACTAATTACGTGTTTGGTGCATTTTTTTATAGTTACTGCCCAGTTTTTATAATTACATCACATTTAATATTTATTAAAGCTCATTTTCCTGTTAAGCCTAATGCATCCCTCCTAGGAAAGATTTGCTGCCCAGCGGGGCAGAGCATAACAAGTTGACCTTGCATGGGTATTCCTAAAAAAGTATAGCTGGGCTAGCCATTTTTAGCTTGAAAAATAATAATATATGGGCTGGATATCTGGCCTGGGCTAGACGCCCGCCCAGTTAATACCCTGCTCTCCTCTGAACAACAACGAAAACATCGCTCAAGAAAAACTCTGCAGTGCTTACGCCTCAAAAGCACAAATACTACTCGAGCTGCTTGGTCCGAGCTGTCAGCCGTTCCTTGTGCAATTCTCTCATTTATTGACTACATATGTTGACAATGGTGTGGGACTGTGATGTCAGGAAACCAGGAGGAAGCAAAAAAATATAGAGGCACTTGCGTACGTACGGCTATGACCCTAGTGGGTCCCTACTGTCATCCAGTCAAAATAAAGTCATCTCCTGAATCTTCATGTTCGTTGACCATGTTGACAATGCTCGGTGCCACGACAAGCGCAACAACTCGAAGGACAATGGGGAGGGCCTCGAAGGCCCCATGGATGGTCTAATACGGCGTCCGCTGCTCATTCAGGAAGCCAGGATCATCGGACACCTATGAGCACCTTCGAGAGACTGAGACGACATGAAACGGTAAGGCCGCGCATGGGAGCTCTGGTTTATTTCACACCTGTATTAAGGTACAAGTGTAATTTACTTGTCATCAGAAACAACACGTAAAATACAGGCGTAATAAAACTGAGGGCCCGAGGTCTGTAAGTAAAACCGGCGGGTTACGCGTGTAATTTGAGAGACCAGTGTATATTTTACTAGTCGAAATCGACCAACCAAGCGCTTCACCCGAGACCATCTGCTTTTATTTACAAGCGTTAGTTTTACAAGCGGTTTTGGTTGGGAAACAATGATCCAATCACGGCCTAAGATGATGAGTTTGTCGGAAGATCATATGGTTTCACCTCTAACCTACCCGAGTTGTCGTATAGGCTATGAATGAAACATAAAACAATGAACTTCTTAAGCACAGAAACAATAGAAGAGGATGATCTTCTTAACATGCAAATCACGGGCATTAGATCAACATGCAAAACAATATGAAGTATTATTCTCAGGAGGCACCGTGAACAGCTTGTGATGTCGCATGCCACAGCATTCCAAGCTCAACTTTGTAATCAAACTCACAAGGCCTGGCATTACATAGAAAACATTCAGAACAAACTCTTAAAATACCTTACATAAGTCAACATTCATGTGACTATGCATCTCAGCAGAGTAAATATTTACTTATGAACTGAAGACAAGAATAGAAAAAAACGATCGACGTTGCTCATAGCAAAGGGCGTCCCACTCAAAAATATCAAATGCATGTCTTCTGGCTAACATCAATGAGCAAAAATTGACAAGGTTTTCCAATTCCAATATATTAAACTAATGTCTTCTTGCTAACATCAATGATTAAACTTTGACAAGCTTTTCCCATTCAAAACATGTAATGCCTATGATTGTGGAACGGGCAGGGTTTGTCATCAGTTTGTCATCTGATAGTCCGGTGGCTCAAGGTGATGACGAATGATTAGATAACCATTCGATGTATTATGCATGATGAAGTATTATGGAGGACACGAACCATCTGAACATTTTGTGCAGTTCCACTAAAATCAAGCTGAGCATCCCTGTGGATTTCGTATTTATATGCTGCCAGAAAACAAACACACATCAGCACACGCATGAATATTGGCCCCAGTGCCAACCCACCAATATGTGGACTAACAAACTGAAAGTATGGTAAATAGATTACCATACCCAGATTCCCCATCATTGTTGCTTAGAGTGACATTGACAGACTTGGAGTCCTGTCCTGGCTTCTTGGTACTTGTTTGGGCACTTGTTTGCCCAGTGTTCCTCCGAACCACAAGTAAAGCATCCATCTCTCTTTTTGTCTTTCTTCTTACCCTTCTTAATGGCCAACGCTGGCAGCACCATTCAAACATATAGTCCAGTGGCTCAAGGTGACGAAGAATGATTAGAGAACCATTTGATGTATTGTGCATGATGAAGTATTATGGAGGACACAAACCATCTGGAAATTTTGTGCAGTTCCACTAAAATCAAGCTGAGCATCCCTGTGGATATCGTATTTATATGCAGCAAGAAAACAAAGACACAATAGCACACACATGAATATTGGCCCCAGTGTCAACCCACCAATCGGTGGACTAACAAACTGAAAGTATGGTAAACAGATTACCATACCCAGATGCCCCATCATTGTTGCTTAGAATGACATTGACAGTTTTGGAGTCCTATCCTGGCTTCTTGTACTTGTTTGGACACTTTTTGCCCAGTGCACTCCACGTGTTGTAGAGTTTCATATGCTCTCTGCAGACTAGTCATGTCACCAGCGTCTAATAATACTCTGTAAAGCTTTTCGATCATTCCTTGTGTAATGTAGCGCAAACAGTGACTGCTTCTTTCTGCAAAGTGGTAAGACCAACTGGACCCACTAATGCAGCAGTTTACCTTAGACACATTGGCTCCTTTTGTGCAGTTCAACTAAAATCAAAATTGGAATAAAACCGAGCTTTAATTTTGATATCCCTGTAAGCAACAATAGGTATAAGGGAAACAATTACTGAGAAATAACGGTTGATGACTTGTACTCCCAGAAGAAAAACATCTACTGATCTACCTTATCTTAATGGGAAACAAAGCAGGAGAGTAGCAATTCTCAATCAGTGTGATTCATTCATATTAACTGAGACATTATCTTAACAATGCCTTCTTTCAACATGTATAAAGAACAACAAAGCAGAAAAGTATCATTCCTAAAACAATGCGACTGATTCATTTTAACAAAGACATTATCTTAACAGTACCTTGGTTAAACATGTAGAAAGAACTACAAAGCAGGATAGTACCATTTGTAAAACAGTGTAACTGATATATAATAGCAAAGACATTATCTGAACAATACATTTCTTAAACATGTACTCTGGCCAATCCCTAACAGAAATGGTACTCCCGTCGATCCCTAACAAGTGTTGCAGTTTTGAACTAAGATTCAGTAGTTAATTCTGAGAGTGGCATTGCTTAATTTTACCAGCGGCATTAAATTAACAAAAAGCATAAACAGTTCTAGGGGAGAGTGGGCGCAACAACAACATGTGCTTCCATCTACTTATAAAGGGGGTGATGCAGAGTTTGTTTTAACAAAGCAACAAGCATCATGTCTAGGTTGGTCCCATTTTTGTTCACTACTTAATGGGAAAAGACAGCAATACAATAGCTTCAATTCAACATTTATTTAAAACGGTACAAATACAAATAGCACAGCATCTCAAAGCACACTACACGGTCATGTGGATGAAGGCAAGTACCAACCTGTCATGACGCACAAAAGATCACGTACGAATCTGCCAACACGAATAGGAAATCCAATCTCATTTTGTGAAGTTGCACTAAAATCAAGCAAAGTCGCCGGTGTGACATTTAAGTTTGCTATAGCAACAAGTTGAATAGATATCCCTGGTTTAACAGAGGCAAAAAAGGAAACAATTACTGCCAATAAAGGAGGATGAAACATGCGGCCACAAAAAGAAGCATCTACCTTATCTTGATGGAAAACAAAGTATAGGACAGTAGCATTTCTTAAACGGTTACATTGATTCATATTAACAGAGAAATTCTCTTAAAACAGTTCAGTAGTTAATTCTGAGAGTGGCATTGCTTAATTTCACCATCAGCATTAGATTAAGAAAAAAGCAAAAACAGTTCCAGGGAGAGTGGGCGCAACAACACCATGTGCTTCCATCTACTTATAAAGGGGTGATGCAGAGTTTGTTGTAACAAAGCAACAAGCATCATGTCTGGGTTGGTACCATTTGTGTTCACTACTTAATGGGAAAAGAGAGCAATACAATAGCTTCAATTCAACATTTATTTAAAACAGTACCAATACAAGTAGCACATCATCTCAAAACACACTGCA
This sequence comes from Triticum urartu, assembly GCF_056163025.1. Lineage (NCBI taxonomy): Eukaryota > Viridiplantae > Streptophyta > Magnoliopsida > Poales > Poaceae > Triticum > Triticum urartu. The sequence continues at coordinate 366,899,220 of NC_141878.1, forward strand.
CGATCATGTGGATGAAGGCAAGTACAAACCTGTCATGACGCACACAAGATCACCTACGAATCTTCCAATAGGAATAGGAAATCCAATCTCGTTTTGTGCAGTTGCACTGAAATCAAGCAAAGTCGCCGGTGTGACGTTTAAGTTTGCTAGGCAAGAAGTTAAATAGATATCCCTGTTTTAATAGAGGTAAAAAAGGAAACAATTACTGGCCAATAAAGGAGGATGAAACAAACGGCGATAAAAAGATGCATCTAACTTATCTTGATGGAAAACAAAGTAGGATAGTAGCATTTCTAAAACGGTTGCATTGATTCATATTAACAGAGACATTCTCTTAAAACAACATTCGTTAAGAATGTAATTTACTTTTAATAGTGGCATTGCTTCAATTTTCCAGCAGCATTCTTAGATTAACAACAGCAAAATAGTTGTATGGGACATGACATGGGACATGGGACATGCTAGCACCACGTGCGTCCACACGTATAAATGGGTGATGCAGAGTATGTAGCCAAGCAGCATATCTGCGTTGGTCCCATATTTGTTCTCTTTGAAACTTTTTCCTACGTGAGAGCAGCAAATCTAGTCCTACACAAACTACATGACCCCCAGTTTCTTTCCCTTTTCAACAAAGAGATCAGTTCCTTACAGATGTGTGTACTGGGTTACCCCCTTTCTCCCTTTTTGACCAACAAAGCGGCTGGATAGCTAGTCTATACTACTTTCCCTCCCTCCTTTCCTCATTGAACCACGTCCTAGATTCATGCTCCACCACACCGCCCCCTTCTTTCCTCTTTGAACCAAGACCTAGATTCGACTACAGAATCAAAAAAGATCTGCATGTAGCTAGAGCAATGACGGTTTCAAAGAAACTTATAGGGTCGTTGGGATGTGGCAAGGCGTGTGGCGGGAGGCCGGATCTGCCCACACTACGTACGGCAGTGAGGAAGAAGGGGTCGGTGGCCCTCCCGCACAGGCACTGGGTGAACGGGAAAAGCGCAACCGGCAGTGGATTGCCTCCTTCGCCGGAGACGATAGAGTGAACGCTGCACCTCCTCCCCTTCCCGGTGCGACGGGATCCGGACGCCTCCTTCGCCAGCTGTGAGGGGGGTGAGAGAGACAGAGGCCACAACGCAGTCTTGTTTAGATCTGGTGAAGAGGGTGAGAGACTGTGAATATAGCAAACCCTAGCAAAGGAACGCTGAGCCTCCAGCGTGTATATATATGTAGTGCGGCGAGAGTGTGGAGAGTGCAAACCCTAGCAAACAAGCACTGAGGCTCCAGCTTATATAGTGTACTACATATATACTGTATTACGAACTGAGCTCCCGTGCCTTAACTGCACCTGCCTTTGGCTGTATGACAGGTGGGCCAGCCACATTTTGGGCCCACCTGTCATACACCCAAAGGCAGGTGCACTAAGTCAATGAAGTTGCGTCCATATAGTACTCGTGTATACTACTAATATATAGCGGAGTGGTTTTCTTATTCTCTCCATAACAATCGTTTTAAATTTTGTAAGTACGAAACAAAACTCTTTATTTAGGGGTTGTTTGGTTCTAGGCCTAGGAATGCCACATTTTGCCACACTTGCCTAAGGTTAGTTCTTGAAAATGAGAGCCATAAGTTGGCAAGCCTAAGGGAATCTTGCCACACTTTTACAGTGTATGTCACGTGGTGCCCTAGTGTGGCAAAAAGTATATTTCCTAAGGTAAGGCTTGAACCAAACACCCTCCTAAGTTGGTCAAAGTTACCCAACCTTAGGTGTGGCAACATGTGGCAACCATAGTCACAAATCAAACAACCCCTTAAAGTACCAGTGAAGAAAACTACTACTTCCGATGAACTAACGATCCACGCGTCCTGGTCGCACTTCCTGTCCTTCACGTGTGGTACACTACCCTCCCTTAAGAGAACAACCACACATGCGCCAAATTATCGGAAACGTGTGAGAGTGTGTACAAATAAAGAATTTTAATTTCAATTATCGGAAAGGTTTGAGAGTACGTACAGTTTGCCCTCTCTCAATAATTATGGTTTGTTGTGTTCGGCTTAAACTTGGTCAAACTTTACAAAGTTTGACTTGAGTCAAATCTAATATGCATAGTAAATAAAAATGGAGGGCTACTGTGTCCGTCCGGGTTTTTAGTCCACACCATTTTTTAATCAAAGTTAATAACTGGACAAATAAAATTACAGGGGAGCTGAAGACAAAGTTGTGAGAAGGCTTAGAAATCAATACAAAACTTATGCTCGTAGTACCAACGTCGATCCTTCTTCAAGGAAACATTTGGTTCATAGCCAATTGTGTGATAAAATTGCACCAACATGAAAGACGACTGCGTCTCCAATGCAACCAAGGTGAACTGATGAATGATATCATCTTTGTGGGTAACAAGCAAAGAGCACTGATGGAAGACAACTTGTTTTTCGTGGAAAATCGATCAGCTTCACCAGCCGATGCAACCATGAGGTGCAACCATGAGCATCGATAGGTCATCGTGGTGATGCATCATCCATTTGGCATCAAGTTTGGGTGAGGAACCTATGAAGTTCGACAAATCCTCACTGTGGTCTGTTTCTTCTCATTAATCAAGCTTGAGGAAGGAAGAACCATGTGGCAGAGGACAGTGAGGCGGAACAATAATGGCCATCCAATTTTGTGCAGTTCCACTAAAATTGAGGAAGACATGCCCGGGTATGGAGATACGCATCGATGTTTGCAAAAATATAAAAAAGGGATATAATGTTGTTACTTTCTTTTGGCAGCGGTACAAAATTAACAACGACATCTCATTTGTCATTAAGAATTAATGAAAAGTACACCAACAAACAGAAGCATCATGATTATCTTGATGGGAACTAAACCAGGATACCCGAGAAAAAAAGCATTTCTTCATTTAACCAGTGATAGTATTAGATTAGCAGCAGCAATAGGAGCATATGGACAATGACCGTAGAACCACCATGTACTTTTTGTCGAAACAACATGTATACCTCCACCGAGGCATAAATCAGGACAACTTTTCGAGTGGCATTACCTCTATAATAGTAGGTGATGTTGGACCAGCCGACGAACCCTAGCTACTATACATGGGGAGCTGGGGAGTAGTCGCATAGAAGAAAACCTGCATAAAGCGACCTGGGGAGCTGGACTAGTATAATAAGTTATACCTCAGGTGGGCGAGATATCGCTTAGGCGGGCGGGATCTACCCACACGACGCCAGCGAACAAGGGCGCGGAGGACCTTCGTCCGCGCCAGCACCGGCTCCGAGAGGATGGTGTGCATCGGCTTCCTCCATCGCCGACGGCAACAACGTCAACGCTGCACCTCCTCACCTCCCGCAGCGGATGGGATTCGGCCGGATCTGTGACCACGGGTGAGGAGAGAGATAGAGTGGACACTATCATCTTGTTTTGATATGGAGAGGGTGAGAGAGCGAGATGCGAGAAACCCTATCAAACAAGAGGCTATATATACAATGGAGTAAAAAAATCGAGACCGACTACCTTGAAGCTAGAAATATGGTGAGGATTAGGAATGAAGATCTTGATAGATCTCGGTTTGGTTTTTTGGTGCGTGAGATTAGATTGCTCATGGCACTCCGAAATACTTGTATTGCTCATGTTCAACGAAACAACAACATTGTCAGTCATACTTTAGCTCATTATGGTAGGACTAGTGGTTGTATCGCTGTTTGGCTAGGTTCAGGCCCTGATGGCATTATCGAACTTTGTAACTCTGAGTGTAGCCTGGCTACGTGAGTAATACAAGTTTGTTCCCGCAAAAAAACATAGACATGCATATTCATGTTTATGTAAAATTCCATCTCCATCTCCATCTCCAATCATATTTGTCCAACTGGCACATTATTTACGTTGTTAATTATATACGCAGCAATATTAATGTACAACATCTCTTGTTTGCGGGCGTTCGGACCGCTGCCACGCTCGCTCCTGACCAACACGAACCCTCTTCATCACCCGTGCGTGCTTCCCGTCTAAAACGGTTAGTGCTGCATTCATGCCCGGCCAGAGCGGACGGGACCTCTCACTGGCACCGGCATTGAAGTGGCGCGCCAGCCGAGAGAAGCGGCGCCCGTGCCGCTTCCCGGTGCACGCGACTGCTCTGCGTTCAAAGGTCGCGATAGCCGGCTACAACATGCATGTAAAAAGTTCTTGGGAGTCCATGCTACAGCTAGCTGTCCTCCCCCAACTCGTCAATCTCTTCCAGTAGTGCTAGTACTCCATGGCACGATTCATCGACAAGCAGGCAGGAAAGTTATCGTATACTCGGTTTGTGGTGAGTGGCATGCCGAGCGACCGTGTGGGGTGGAGCCGTGGAGGAGGGTGAGACACGAACGTGACAGACGTGATTTAAACGTTGGTTTTTCTCAATGGCGCGATCCAACAAAACGAAACGTTGGTTTCTCTCTGTTTCCATTTTTCTCCGGAAAAACGGAAACTTTCCACTCCATTTTCATTCCTACTCCAAGGTTGCCCCGTTACAAAATTCCATCAAATACAAAGAAAAACTAACACTCATGCTGATGCATCTCAATGATTCACAGATCATAACCAATTTTTACTTCACAACTAAAGACAAAAGTTGTGAGAGCGTGTACAAAAGAGAAACTACTGATGGGGTCACTACGACTTAAACCCTAAACCCTAAACAGGATTTAATTTCCTGGCTAGGTAGAACCTGTCGAAGGAAAGACGGCTGTCACCCTCGGATCATACGATGCTTTTGTGCAGTTCCACTAAAATCGAGCTGAGCATCCCTGATGGCAAAGATATTGAAGAAGTGTGATTAGAATAATAGTATTGGCACTAGTTCATGAGACATAAACTCATCACAAATAGAAGCCGGTACAAGTAGAGAAAGATCGACATGGAGATGGAGCTACGTGGGGAGCTGTGGCAGTGGAGCAAGTCGGATCCAAAAGGAAGATGTACTACTACCTGGGACATCGGGCTGTAGCTAGAAGGGCGGTTAGGATGCACCGACTGTGGGTTTTGTCCCTCGCCAATGTCGACCGCGTCTATGCAGAACATTGTTCCCATCCCCTAGCGGCGGGATCAGGCCGGATATGTGACCAGCAGTGTGGCCACCGTCGTTCTATGCTAGTGAAGAGAGCAACCCAAGCAAGTAGGCTTGTAGCTTAGGCTCCTACTAGTGTATATATAGTGGTTTTCTTTTTTCTCTCCATATCAACCATTTTATATTGCGTACGTGTCATTGAAGAGTGAAATGATGGTTGCTTCTTCCGACTAACTTACTGTGTGATTTGACTGCTCCTTAGTGGCCCCTACACGTACCCCCCCTACGTGTATGACCGTTCCTGAGTCTCACTTGTACTTATCTCTATTTTCTTGCATGACACTTGAGTAGACAAGATGCGCATAGAGGAATTTTGTTACCGCATGTTGTTACGTAGTACTGTACTACTAGTACCTACTCCCTCCTTTCGGTTCACTACCGGTACTCCCTCTGTCCTGGCTTATTGGCCCCCTTTGTACTCAATTCATGGGCTTGTTTTCCTCAAGAAATTGTCTTTACCAATGTATTAATATCAAGAATGCATGCGTGAACAACGAATGATTAAACCTTGCATGCAACGTTTTGACAAAGCATTGACTTATGAACATGTGAATGTAAGGGACTACAACCTCATGCATGCATGCAACAGTCACACGTACACATGGATGCAAAACGCGCGCGACGCCCTAATGCATGCATGTCCGAGCACACGACGGAACACACACAGTCACACTCAAGTGCTCAACCTACACGTGCATGCACACACATACTCAGCCAGGGTGAGCTAGTGACCGTATAAACACCAGAAAATGTATATATTGAGCACAATGAGCATATTATGAAGTCCACTGACCATATTTTTACAAATATACAATGACGGACAGTGTATTTATCTCATTTGAAATTAAGCCATATTAATCGAAAACGAGGAAGTATGGACTAGCATTACTTTGTTGTGTCCCGTCAACTTGCCGAACGAGGAGAAGCTTGCACGACGGGAGAAGCTTGCGCGCAGTGGCTCGCAGGACATGGTGAAACTTTTGACTAATGCAAGCTCTCCCTCACTCAGGCGGTGGGCGTGCAATAGTTAATTCGATGTCAGATTGCCAGAAGCATACACTATACTAGTACTAGTACTATTGTTCGACTTCCCAAAGAGGCGAACAGCCAAGCCCAAAGTTTACTAGTACTAGCACTACTACTATAGAGGTATGTACTATACTATACTAGGAACCGGATGGAGGAACATTTGCACTCTTATTATATTTTAAAAATGTGATAAAGCAATCTTCAACACATTTGGTTCTCTTCGAGGGTTCTCGCATGTGATAATGGAAGTTGATTGCATGGAACACTCGCCACAATTCTCGCTTAATTCTGGCTCAGATCCTTTTACAAATAGGAGCTCTCGGTAATATTTCCTCTTTTTTGTTATTCAGCATGTAAACAGGTCAGCAAACCTTGCGGCGCATCTTTGTGCGAACCATGCTTGCTGCACTTTGAATGTGACCGAGAGCTAGCTTGATGAAACACCTCACTTCCTTCTTATTTTTTTGCGGGGCACCTCGCTTCCTAGTGACCAGTCTCTTGGCTCATCATCCTAAGAATGCTTATATATGAATAAAGCTCTCTTATTTACCCGCAAAAAATATTAAGCCATATTAACCGGAAAGGAGGGAGTATGGACTAGCACTACTTTTTGGTGTGTCCCGTCAACTCGCAGAACGAGGAGAAGCTTGCAGGACAAGGTGAAGCTCGCTTACGCCTTTTGATTAATGCAACCTACCCTCGCCCAGGCGGTGGACATGCAGCAGTTCATTCGGTTCCAGATTTCCATAGGCATACACTGTAGTACCCAACAAGCGGAGTACCATCATTGTTCGACTTCATGAAGAGGCGAAGAGCCAAGCACAAGGTTTATAGCTGCATGAGTAGTACTACTCTAGAACCGCATGGTGGAGCATCTGTACTCTTATTTTATTTTAATCTCTGATAAAGTACACATTTATTTGGGAGAAGGACAGAAAATGGCAGCCCAATGGTAGTGTTAAAAACATCGAACATGTAATGATGATATCGATCAACCATGCTCGAATATATCTTGGCCTCTGTGCGAGCCCGCATGTGTGTTCTCACTCCTCGTCTCTCTCAAGGAACGGCGGGTTGGCAATTTTGCCGTCAATTGAGATCAGTTTTCTCACAATCCGGTCCCACATGTCAGTGATATGCCAAGAGGAATTGCATTGACCGATTGTCCATACGCGTACTTGGTTTTGCACCTTCAGGCCATGCTTGGAATGGTTGTATTTCAATACGGAGGCGTATAACTTACACCTATAAGTTACTGGCCGCTATGCAAATTCCAGCCGGAATTGAAACGACGGGCGCAAGTGTTTATTTTTTACAAGTGTATTCAAAAGAGAAACGGTGATCCAAACAGGGCCTCATACTACTCCTCCCTCCGTCACAGTTTACAGGGCGCGCTTCATTCTGATGCATTTCCACCACTAGAGAGACTTTAGAGCGTATTGATGGTTGCTTCTTCCGAGCAACTTACTGTGGGAAAGGTGGGGCTTATGATTTGACTGCTCATTACTGCTCACTATTAGTGCGGCGCAACAACCGGGCTGAGTCTCCCATGTGGTTGTGCACTACTCCATATGTTCTTAAATATACTACAGAGTATTTGTCTTTCTTGAGATTTCAACGAGTGACTACATACGAAGCAAACTGAGTGAATCTACACTCTAAAATATGTCCATTTAAAATTTGTAAAAAGATAAATATTTAGGAATGGAGGAAGTATAATTTTGTGCATGGCACATGGACCCGGATGTTGAAGAGGCTTCTGGCAATGCTATCAAGATTCCAGCATTTGTTTACATAATTGACGTACTATACAAATAATTTTCTAGCGACATGAAATTGTACAATGCTCTGAGCTTTCAGCTTTTGTTTCGTGTGTCTTGCCATCGATGCTCTTTCGGAAACAATAAAAAACTAACTTCCTTGCTAATGCATCTCAATGATTAGCAGATCAGAGCTAATATTTACATCACAACTGAAGACAAAGTTGTGACAAGGTGTTAAATTAAAATTGATCCATGCTTTCATTGGCAGCAACGTCCCCCCAGCTCTGTCTAAATCAACAAGGCATGTTGGGAAAAAAAAGTAGCTTTCTGGAGCATGCAACATTCCAATCATTTTGTGAAGTTCCACTAAAATAGAGCCGAGCATCCCTGTTCCAAAGATATTAAGTGTGATTACGATAATAGAGGACTGCTGATGAAATAATAAACACACAAATAGAAGCCGGTCACCTTTGTAGTCTATCTTAAGACTAACTAGTTGGAGAAGATTAAGCAAATAGTTGGAGAAGATTAGGCTCGGAGTTGGATGAGGAGGATAGAGCAAAACCAATCTCCCTTTGTGCAGTCGCACTAAAATGTAGACGTTGCCCGTGTGATATTTTAGTACAACTGCACAAAACACTCTCAAGAAAAAAGTGATTTGTGTAGTTCACCAAAAGGTCGCAATAGCAACGAGGTGAAATGGATAGCCCTGTTTGCAAAAAATAGGTAGAAAGGAAACAATTACTGGCCAATAACAGCTGATGACACATGCGATGACAAAAAAGAAGCATATTCCATGTCCTAAGGGAAGATAACAACCCGCTTGTGTTTGTCTAAAACGGTGTGGGGCCGAGATTGCAATATGGAAAGTATGTCGGACGAGCTACGTTTTGGGCAAAGAACTATGTTAGATCCACATGCAAGATTTTCCACATGCAGGGACGTGGGAAGACGGGCAGTGGAGCAAGGTCGGAGGGGATACCTGGGGGTCGTCGGTATGTAACTAGGTGAGCGGCGGCGGGCGGGATCTGCCCATACTGCGGCACCGAGCGGGTGGCATAGGACCTATCGCGTCGGAGCTTGGTCAGAGAGAACGGCAGGTACCGCAGATCGGGATGTGCTGCCTCGGCGCCGTCAAACGGAGAAACGATGCACATCCTCCCTTTCCGTCGGCGGACGGGATGCGGCCGGATCAGTGACCAACAGTGAGAGAGAGAGAGAGGCCACCGCCACCTTGTGTGAGATACTCTGAAGAGAGACAAACCCAGGCAGGCATGCTCCATTGTATATAGTGGAGCGGACTACCTTTTTCTCCATAAAAATCATTTTATATTCTGTGTACGTGCCATTGAGAGATATAACTATTTAAAAATAACGCGCCAACGCATCAAGTCGAACTTTGTTTCGTGCACGCGTGGTACACGTTCTTCGTAGGTAAACAACCGCTACACGCGTTCAAATTAGCACGTGGGCTGCCATTTCGTATAGAAATGAGCTCCATCGTGTACCCGCACGGGTGTGGCTAGGCACGAAGCGTGAGTACATGCACCTATTCTCTTCGTGTACGTACACCATCTACATCGGGTTGTGTGAGAGAGATACAAATGTAGAGAGATATAGTGTGTGGGTTCTTGAGTGTTTTTTGGGGGGTGTCAATCAAAAAATGTAACATATGCAATGTGTGTGAAAATAGAGACCAGGATATATCATATATATAGAGAGGGGGCGATCACGAGAAGAGAGTGGAGGTATCATCGGCTTGAGGTATCCATAGAATCGAAGAGAGGGATGATGTGTGTGTGTGCGCGCGCGCAATCGATAAAGAGTGCCATCGAATTTGTGTGTGCCCATGTCAAAGATATAGGGTAGCTGGCCTACTAGAACGTGAGAGGGGACAGGTGCAGTTTGTCTCTGTGGCATGGATACCTACCTACAGCGCTCGACTACTGGTGTGTGGGTGGGGAGGCCTTATTAACTATAGAGGTACAATGGCTAGTATATGTGTGGAGGAGGAGAGAGGCCTACCTTATGTATTAAGGGAGATCGATCGGGATCCATGCATATGTGTGGGAGAGGAATAAGGTTGGGAGAGAGACAGAGCTAGAGTGTTGGAGGGGGTGGTAGTGGAGTTGCTTCTAACAAATGGTGGGAGAGGATTGCTAGACAAACGGAGGGCACACCTGCAATATCAATAAGAGAGGGCATGGCTGCTTGTCTGTGCGCGTGCATGTGAGAGACAGGTCAAGAGGCATGCACGAATGATGAGGAGAGACGATATGGTTGTGGTAAGCAGACATAACTACATAGGAAGATCAATCGTCCTCTGTCAGAGAAAGGAGACACATAACTTGTGAGGTACGTCGATCGATGGGTGGGGGTAAAATAGTTAAAGTCGACCTAGGTATATGTAGGGAGATCGATCGGTATACATGCATGTATGTGTTAGAAGCAAATAAGGCTAGGGAGAAGGATAGAGAGAGAGGGATGCATCTAAGAGGTGGTGCGAGAGGCATACTATATCGAGGGGGAAGGAGTGTGCGAGTACGAGATCAATGAAAAGAGTGGTGGGAGTGAGGCATGGAAGGTGAGAAGAGAAGAGGGGAAGCTTGTGTTTTTGGTAGGCACACCTGGCTAGAGAGGCATATCGATCGATGTGTGCCGTAAAAAGGAGCTGGGGGCCTACACACACCATGGGTGAACGACCTAAAGTGAAAAGACGAATTTGCGCGATGGAGCTAGAGAATGTTGAGGGAGGGTGAGAGGGATGCGGGCATGTGCATGCACGAGAGAAAGTTAGCACTAGCTACAAAGATAAGAGGATTGTGTGGGTGTAAAAGAAGAATAGAGATCATAATTCATTATAAAAAGCAAATTCGGATATTTGAAGAATTTATCATAGTGTTTTAAACCGACGCATGCGTGAATATATATAACGGTGATACACATGGTGTGGTTATGAACATGTTTTACTACATATAATATATTTTATCTCTACTCTTATAAAAAACAGAGTTGTTGATGATGGTGTGCCTGCCATCCTGCAATATAGGCCGCCCGATTTATATCTGATGGATAGGAAGGAAACTATGGCAATTTTGAAAAAAGATACCCACACCCCTCTCCATATTTGCAAATAAGGCCTCCCCTTGATGATGTTGATGTTCCGTGGAACGCATAGGCATCTTGCTAGTACTACATATAATATATAGAACATTGATTATAATTTGGGCTAATGTGTGGCTTTTGCAGCTCGGGGCTAAATACTTATCATAATGTAGGGGGCGGGGCACTATAGTTTGTGTGATAAACACGGTGTACGTATGGAACATGGTTTAGATTATGAATATATAGTTAGTACATCAAATGTACTATTATTTGGAATCAACATCTAGTGTATTCAAAAGATTGAATTCGAGGTCATATAGTACACATAGTTCATATCTATCTCTATAGTAATCATGTGGTGTATTGTTAAGGTAATACATGAATGATGGTTGAAGTTGGCAACAATCATGATTGTAGATTCTTATTGAAATAGAGAAACGAATTCAAATTCAGTTCGAATTGCAGCGGTAGTATAAACATTTGGAATGCACTAAAATGTTGGTATGAATAGGTTACATGCATTATACAGCCAGCGAAAAAATTTAATTGGACATAACATGGATCCATACTCCCTCCTTCCATCTATAGAGGGCCTAATGCGTTTTTAAGACCGCCTTTGACTATTGACAAGATTAATAGTACATGAAATGCAAAATATGAAAATTATATCATTGAAAGCTCCTTTCACACACGAATTTCACGGTGTGCTATGTGTAAGTTGCATGTCATATATTATTGCTATAATATTTGGTTGGTCAAATTTTGTAACACCCCGAGACCGACGTGCCAGGTATCTTCCAGTTATTCTCCGACGTTGCCATGTCATTTGCTTGCGTGTTGCATCTCATCATGTCATCATGCGCATTTGCATCATCATGTATTCATTCGGGTCCTCCCAACTCTCTCCGTTGTCCGTTCTGAGCCCAGACACACTCGCACGCACCCGTGGCACCTCCGAAATATTATTTTATAAGTAGCTGGAAAATGTTCTTGGAATGGGATGGAAGTTGGCGCGCGGTGTTGTTATGTTGTAGGTAGGCCGCCTGCCAAGTTTCATCACATTCGGAGCTTGTTTGATGCCCCAACGGATAACTATAGCGACAATATAGTCGGTCAAACGTCGGACGTTTTCTGTCTCTGAAACTGCTCCCGGGTCTCTATCTCTCTCTCCTCTCTTCTCAGCCCATCTCTCTCTAGCACAACCCACCTGTAGTCCATCTAGTCCCTCTCTATCCGGAGCCGCATGATCGTGATCCGAGGGTACGAAAATGCTCTAAAAACCCCTCCTAACCTCTCAAACCCTAACCATGCCTATAAAAGGAAGCCTCCCTTCCATTTTTGGCAGCAGACTACTCCCTCCTCAAAATCAGCGCACCGCCAGCCTCCTCCCACCTCCACCTCGCTTTCCGCGCCGGCCTAATCCGCCGCCACCACTTGGTCTCTTCCTGCGCCGCCACCTCGCCGGCGCCACTTGGTGAGCCGCCATTGGCCTACGCCGCAACCACCGCGCCTGGCCATCCAGGGCATGCCACGTGGCCTCCCTGCCCCGCTCCCACCGTCCCACGCCGCCAGGCCCGTGCCAGGCCCGCCCGGGCCCCGATATGGGCTCCGAGGCCCGCACTGCGCCGCCCCTGCTCCCCGAGCTCCAGATCGGGAGAGGGAGATGATCTGAGCTCCTCCCGATCCAAGCCCTGCACCCCTTGCCTCCTCATCGCCGTGCGCCCGCCGCGACCTCGTCGGAGACGACGCCGGCAACCCCGTCTCGTCTCGCTACCAGGTCGGAGCCCCGTCCCTCTCCTCTCCCTTTTCTCTCTCTTCTCTCTTTCTCTCCCTAACCTCTCTGCTCTCCTCCTTGGTTTGCGCCGCGCCAGGGCTCCCTCGTCGTCGCCCCACGATGAGCCGCTACCTGGATCCGTCCATCCCCGCGAGATCTGCGTCTCCACCGCCATTCCAAGCCCCGCCCTCGCCAGAGTCTCCTAGCGCCGACGCCCGTTGCTCCCTGCTCATGAGCCAGGCATGAGGAGGGCGACAAGCACGTTGACCGCGTGTGGGCCTCGGCCTCACCCGCCGGCCCAGCCGGACCATTCGGCCTGCCAGCTCACCTGATCTGGGCTTGGCCCATGGTGAGCAGCTCCCTGGCCTTTCCTCTGTTGGACTAACCACTTTCGGCCCGTAGTTACTTTTTTCCGCTGCTGCGAATTTGTCCAATTATCCAAAACTGCATATTTACATAATAGTCACTCTCGTCCATGCATATTATAACTCACAAATGGTGCATCGGATTAAAATGTTTTATATATGAAAAGTGCTTAAAATTGTGTGTAGATTAATAATATGCCACATTCATGCATGTTAAAAATGTTTAAACTTGTTGTTTGCTTTGTTTTGTTGTATTGTCATGCTAAAATGCTTTATTTCATAACTAAATAACCGTAGCTCCAAACTTAACAAACTTTATATGTAAATAGGGTAGAAAAATGCCTAGTTTAACTTGGTGCACTCATCTTGCATGTTTAACAACTCTAAAATATGGTTTAGGGCATAACAGTACCTAATCTAAAATATGCTCATGAGGATTTTTCTGGACTTGTTGCTTGTTGTTCCAGCCTCATTTAAACTTGTCTAGATATGTAGTTTTCATATGCTTCACATATTTACATAATAGTCACTCTCGTCCATGCATATTATAACTCACAAATGGTGCATCGGATTAAAATGTTTTATATATGAAAAATGCTTAAAATTGTGTGTAGATTAATAATATGCCACATTCATGCATGTTAAAAATGTTTAAACTTGTTGTTTGCTTTGTTTTGTTGTATTGTCATGCTAAAATGCTTTATTTCATAACTAAATAACCGTAGCTCCAAACTTAACAAACTTTATATGTAAATAGGGTAGAAAAATGCCTTGTTTAACTTGGTGCACTCATCTTGCATGTTTAACAACTCTAAAATATGGTTTAGGGCATAACAGTACCTAATCTAAAATATGCTCATGAGGATTTTTCTGGACTTGTTGCTTGTTGTTCCGGCCTCATTTAAACTTGTCTAGATATGTAGTTTTCATATGCTTCACCTCTTGCCATGTTAATAAACATTTAATATTGGTGGGTACATAAACGAGATCGAACTAAATAAGTCATGTGGTGTTTCGTCAATATGCAACTCGTTACATATTAAGCTCCACTTAACTTGTAGTTTTGTTTGTGCATTTTGCCATGCCATGCCTCATTAAACCGGACATCATACTTGGTTGTGCATCATGCCATGTTTATGTGGTGGTTGTTTACTATGTTTTTTTCTTCTTTCCGGTGTTGCTTCTTCAGGTTAGTTCCGATAACGTCGCGTTTGTGAGGATTCGTTCAACTACGTCCGCTTGTCTTCTTCATGGACTCATTCTTCTTCCTTGCGAGATCTCAGGAAAGATGACCATACCCTCGAAATCACTTCTATCTTTGCTTGCTAGTTGCTCGCTCTATTGCTATGCCGCGATACCTACCACTTGCTATATCCTGCCTCCCATATTGCCATGTCAAGCCGCTAACCCACCTTTCCTAGCAAACCGTTGTTTGGCTATGTTACCACTTTTGCTCAGGCCCTCTTATAGCGTTGCTAGTTGCAGGTGAAGCTAATGTTTGTTCCATGTTGGAACATGGATATTGTTGGGATATCATTATTATATCTTATTTACTTTAACGCATCTATATACTTGGTAAAGGGTGGAAAGCTCGGCATTATGCCTGGTGTTTTGTTCCACTCTTGCCGCCCTAGTTTCCGTCATACCGGTGTTATGTTCCTTAATTTTGCGTCCCTTATGCGGTTGGGTGTTATGGGAACCCCTTGACAGTTCGCCTTGAATAAAACTCCTCCAGCAAGGCCCAACCTTGGTTTTACATTTGCCTCACCACCACCTACTTTTCCCTTGGGAGTCGCGCTCCCGAGGGTCATCTTATTTTAACCCCCCCCCCCCCGGGGCCAGTGCTTCTCTAAGTGTTGGTACGAACCAGAGCACCATGCGGGACTATCCTTTGGCAACTTTGTGATGGGCTAAGTTGGGACACCCCTGCATGGTTTTGAACTTTCGGGAGCCGTGCCCGCGGTTATCTGGTAGATGGGAATTTGTTAATATCCGGTTGTAGAGAACTTGACACTTAACTTAATTAAAATGCATCAACCGCGTGTGTAGCCGTGATGGTCTCTTCTTGGTAGAGTCCGGGAAGTGAACACGGTTCTTGTGTTATGTTTGAGCGTAAGTAGTTTCAGGATCACTTCTTGATCACTTATAGCATCTCGACCGTTGTGTTGCTTCTCTTCTCGCTCTCATTTGCGTATGTTAGCCACCATATATGCTAGTGCTTGCTGCCGCTCCACCTCACTACTCTTTCCTACGCATAAGCTTAAATAGTCTTGATCTCGCGGGTGTGAGATTGCTGAGTCCTCGTGACTCACAGATACTTCCAAACAGTTGCAGGTGCCGATCATACCGGTGCAGGTGACGCAACCATGCTCAAGTGGGAGCTCGATGAAGATCTTGATCATTGTCTTGTTTCGTTCCCTGTTTATCAGTAGTGGAGCCCAGTTGGAACGATCGGGGATCTAGCATTTGGGGTTGTCTTCTTTTATTTTGGTTCTGTAGTCAGACCTTTGATTGTATTCTGGATGATGTATGTTTAACTTGTATTAGTGTGAAGTGGCGATTGTAAGCCAACTCTTTATCCCTTTCTATTTAGTACATGGGATTGTGTAAAGATTACCCCTCTTGAGACAAACCTACCATGCGGCTATGCCTCTAAGTCGTGCCCTGACACGTGGGAGATATAGCCACATTGTGTGTGTTACAAGTTGGTAATCAGAGCCTTCCCCGACTTAGGAGCCCCCTACTTGATCGAATCGCTGACGTTGTTGAGTGTAGAACAAAATGTTTTGAGTCTTAGGATTATATATACCGGAGAGTAGGATTCTTTTTACTCCTCAGTCCCTTCGTCGCTCTGGTGAGGCCTCCTGACGTAAAAGTTTTGACTCTTCTTTCCTCAAATTTCATGAAATTTCTTTTAGGATCACGCAGGTATCTTGGAATCATTCCAATAGTCTTGTGACGAGAACATTGTTCTTGGTGCCTCCTGACATTTAGGTGTTGTGGCAGTGTCCCGGGGAGTTGAGCTTCGAGGTGTTGTCGTCACAATTTATCGTTGCAGTTTTGGAATACCTGAGTTCACCGACATCGAAAATCTATTTTATGCAGTTGTTGGTGAGATAACCTCGACGCCACCTAGTACTGGGGCGGGAGTTCATGAGTATTTCCATAACTCGTATAACGGATGCTTTTCGAAGGTTGAGGTAAATGATTTCTGAAGGTTTCTTGGTGATGTGTTGAAGGATGGATACAGCTGGATGTAGGATTTGCTAGTTTTGGGTGAGATATTATGCTTCCCCTGTATCCCCAACACCTGATTGCATAACCAGAAAGTTTCGGGAGTTTACAAGTGGGAATTCAAGTAGCTCGTAGGAATTCTTTCCAACAGACACATGATACGATATGGGATCTATCATATGTTTGTTCCGGCTTATTTTGCAAGCCAATCCTTTGTTTTTGTTTTGAGTTGTGGTATTCGAGTTGCTTCAATGTCAAGTGTTGATTTCATACCTTGCCTAAGCGGTATCCTCATATTTCTATGTGGATGCTAATCCTTCATGATAATCGAGATTGTCATGTCAATCCTTTTCAACCAGCGTATTCCTCTTCAAGTGGATCCGATCATTTTCAACATCCGCAAGATCAACTCTAAGTTCTTCTCATCGGTGTTTGTTTCATCCGTCCCCAAGTTTCCTTTGTTTTCCCACCCTCCCACCTTTTTTCTTCAAGGACTCAGATTTCTTAATCAAGTTTCATTTTATTGATGGGAAGCCTCTCCAGTCTTTTCCGTCAATGTTCTTTTCTGGTGATTCTCAAGAAGATACTAAGGGAGCTTCAAGTTTATCATTTTTCATTCTTTTCTTCTCCGATGGATTAAAGTCAAGCTTTTGGTGTTGATCATATCCTTTTTTCCTCATTTCAAATGTTTTCCAATGCCAGTGCACCTCACAATCATTCCCCGTTTGTTATTCAATTGTTCTGGAGTGCTGAAGATATCTCAGAAGATTCAAGTTTCCATTCTCAATTTCTCAAGTTCTTTTCAGGATGTTATCTCATTCAAGCCATTTAAATAAACCGTTGCTATCTCCCTTTCAAGCAATCTCTTCAATGGTGTTACTTTTGAGTGGGCCCTAACCCACAGGTCTTTTCCCAGGATCTTACCTGACTCTTCTATTTTTCGGAATTATTGTCAAATTCATTTAAAAGTTTGACGTAAGAATGAATTGTCATCAGTCAAATGTATTTCTCCAAGATCTTTCAAATTCTTTCAACGTTGGTCAACCTTTCTATTATTCATCCCAGAGTATCTCAACAATTCATGGTGGTGTTTCTTCTCGTCATTCTCAACATTTGAAGACCGAAGAAGAGTTTTTCCTCCAAATCTTATTTGTTCTCTCAGAGATGCGTAGTTCAAGCTTGATACCATCCTCTCATAATTGTTTTCGATTGTGAGAATTCTTTTCACCCATCTGGAGCAATTCACGAGTCTTTTCAGTTTGATTCTCCGGAGTCCATCATCTCAAGATTACTCATTCTCAGCTTTCAGCTCTCTTTCTCTAAATCTTACTGGTGCATCGCTCAAATATCCTCTAATCAACTCGGGATATCTTCGTTCACTTGTATCTAAATTCTCTCAAGTATCTTTGTTCTCTAATTCTTCCCGGTGTTTCTTTATATTTTCTTCATTAATTTTCAATTCTTACGGTGGTTTGTTCAAGAGTTCTCTTCCTTTGTTTATCATAGCAATTCATTCGTTCTTTTCAAATCCTACCGGTGGTTTGTCGAAGACTTTCTCAAGTTTACGCTATATCTATCTTAATCCTTTCTACGAGAATAAGTTGTATCCCAAATCCGTTGCTTGTCATCAATTTAAATTGGTGAAGGATGCGCATAACGTAATTCTTATTATTGTTTCATCCAAGTGATCTAATTTCTTCTTTCCGGAGTGTTCATCATATCACATTCTCGGTCCGAGTTGCTTCATCTTTTCTTTTCCGGAGTGCCAAGTTTTCTGCATTATCTCCTCACGAAGCTCCATCTAATCATTGCAAGACTTCTCCCGGAGTTCTTTTCAACTATCCTTTCGCTTGTTCATTCTTTTATTACTGGAGTTCTTCATGGAGATTCTACATGGTGGTTCATTAAGGATTTAATTCCTTCTCGAAGTGTTCATCGAGATTCTTTTCAGAGGAGCTCAAGTATTCTTCATTTTGCATTCCGAAGTGAAATTCCTTCTACCTTATCTTTTCAGGTGGTGTTATGTCATTCTTGACAATTTCCCTTCGTGTTTCATGATTCGCAGGTAGTTAGGAATGAGATATGTAAACCCACCAATCTCTTCATTGGAGTTATCTTGGGTTATATTTCACCTAAAGCTTTCCCTAAGGATTGTTGCTAATTATGGTGCTTATGAATGACCCAAGTTCTTCATTTATCCTCCCGGTGAAATAAGCTTCTCATCTTCTTGTTGATATCAATCCAATCTATTGTTTCGTTAGTGGCAGAATTTCACCTCAAGATTTTGGGATGTTTTCCATAAGCCCACTACAAGCTTATTCATTTCATTGTTGGGTTTTTTTCCAACAACTCCATTATAACCTTCTTGGAAGGGTGTTTTCCAAGCTCATTTGTGGCAGAAGTTGTCATTTTCTTCTCAATTCTTTCCGTTCCAACGATTCAACTTCTATTCTTTAGTTCCGGAGGCAGTGTGTTGCTGATTTCATCAACTATCATCTCATCTTGTCAAGTTCATGTTCAATTCCTTCCATTTACAGTCGGAGTGTTGTCCAAATTATATCATTCTTATTCTTTCTCTATCTTGTTTTAACCGGAGTGTTGTGGCTATCATTCCGGAGTGTTGTCGTAATTGATCCTTATCGTTCCTTGTACATATCATTTCTACCGGAGTGCTTGCATGTACTTCTTGTCCATTTCAACCCCTTTTCTTATGTCTTTGAACCTACAAGGTTCTAGTAATGTTCCATGTTCCTCTTTTCTAACGGAGCGTTTTCAACTTCGTTCATCTTCGTTGTATTCTTTCTTTCAATTTGTTCACCCTCGCAAGGTTCTTTGGTTTCACTTATTTGTCAAAGAAGCAACTTAGTTTTACCTCTTCCCCTTCCTCTTCCGTTTCCCCGGTGCCATCCTAGATCTCGAGACGAGATCCTCTTGTAGTGGTGGAGTGTTGTAACGCCCCGAGACCGACGCGCCAGGTGTCTTCCAGTTATTCGCCGACGTTGCCATGTCATTTGCTTGCGTGTTGCATTTCATCATGTCATCATGCGCATTTGCATCATCATGTTTTCAAAACTTGCATCCGTTCGAGTCCTCCCAGCTCTCTCCGTTGTCCGTTCTGAGCCCAGACACACTCGCACGCGCCCGCGGCACCTCCAAAATATTATTTTATAAGTGGCCGGAAAATTTTCTCGGAATGTGATGAAAGTTGGCGTGTGGTGTTGTTATGTTGTAGGCAGGCCGGCTGCCAAGTTTCATCGCATTCGGAGCTTGTTTGATGCCCCAACGGATAACTATAGCGACAATATAGTCGGTCAAACATCGGATGTTTTCGGTCTCCGAAACTGCTGCCGGGTCTCTCTCTCTCCTCTCTTCTCAGCCCATCTCTCTCTAGCACAGCCCACCTGTAGTCCATCTAGTCCCTCTCTGTCCGGAGCCGGACGATCGCGATCCGAGGATCCGAAAACGCTCCAAAAACCCCTCCTAAGCCCTCAAACCCTAAACCTACCTATAAAAGGAAGCCTCCCCTTCCATTTTTGGCAGCAGACTACTCCCTCCTCAAATTCAGTGTGCCGCCAGCCTCCTCCCACCTCCACCTCGCTTTCCGTGCTAGCCTAATCCGTCGCCGCCACTTGGTCTCTTCCCGCGCCGCCACCTCGCCACCGCCACTTGGCGAGCCCTCATTGTCCTGCGCCGCCGCAACCACCGCGCCTGGCCATCCATGGCATGCCACGTGGCACCCCTGCCCCGCTCCCACCATCCCACGCCGCCAGGCCCGCCCGGGCCCTGATCTAGGCTCCGAGGCCCGCACCACGCTGCCCCTGCTCCCCGAGCTCCAGATCCGGAGAGGGAGATGATCTGAGCTCCTCCCGATCCAAGCCATGCAACCCCCTGCCTCCTCATCGCCGTGCGCCCGCCGCGACCTCGTCGGAGACGACGCCGGTGACCCCGTCTCGTCTCGCCGCCAGATCGGAGCCCCGTCCCTCTCCTCTCCCTTTTCTCTCTCTTCTCTATTTCTCTCCCTAACCTCTCTGTTCTCCTCCTTGGTCAGCGCCGCGCCAGGGCTCCCTCGCCGTCGCCCCACGACGAGTCGCTACCCGGATCCGTCCATCCCCACCAGATCCGCGTCGCCAACGCCATTCCAAGCCCCACCCTCGCCGGAGTGTCCTAGCGCCGACGCCCCTTGCTCCCTGCTCGTGAGCCAGGCATGAGGAGGGCGACAAGCGCGTTGACCGCGCGTGGGCCTCGGCCTCGCCCGCCGGCCCAGCCGGACCATTCGGCCTGCCTCCTCACCCGATCTGGGCTTGGCCCACGGTGAGCAGCTCCCTGGCCTTTCCTCTGTTGGACTAACCACTTTCGGCCTGTAGTTATTTTTTCCGCTGCTACGAATTTTTCCAATTATCCAAAACTGCATATTTACATAATAGTCCCTCTAGTCCATGCATATTATAACTCACAAATGGTGCATTGGATTAAAATGTTTTATATATGAAAAATGCTTAGAATTATGTGTATATTAATAATATTCCACATTCATGCATGTTAAAAATGTTTAAACTTGTTGTTTGCTTTGTTTTGCTATATTTTGATGCTAAAATGCTTTATTTCATAACTAAATAACCGTAGCTCCAAACTTAACAAACTTTATATGTAAATGGGGTAGAAAAATGACTAGTTTAACTTGGTGCACTCATCTTGCATGTTTAACAACTCTAAAATATGGTTTAGGAAAGAACAGTACCAAATCTAAAATATGCTCATGAGGATTTTTCCGGACTTGTTGCTTGTTGTTCCGGCCTCATTTAAACTTGTCTAGATAGGTAGTTTTCATATGCTTCACCACTTTCCATGTTAATCAACATTCAATATTGTTGGGTACATAAACGAGATCGAACTAAATAAGTCATGTGGTGTTTCATCAAGATGCAACTCATTGCATATTGAGCTCCACTTAACTTGTAATTTTGTTTGTGCATTTTGCCATGCCATGCCTCATTAAACCGGACATGCATCATACTTAGTTGTGCATCATGCCATGTTTATGTGGTGGTTGTTTACTATGTTGTTTGCTTTTTTTCCGGTGTTGCTTCTTCGAGTTAGTTCCGATAACGTCGTGTTTGTGAGGATTCGTTCGACTACGTCCGCTTGTCTTCTTCATGGACTCGTTCTTCTTCCTTGTGGGATCTCAGGCAAGATGACCGTACCCTCGAAATCACTTCTATCTTTGCTTGCTAGTTGCTCGCTCTATTGCTATGCCAGATACCTACCACTTGCTATATCATGCCTCCCATATTGCCATGTCAAGCCGCTAACCCACCATTCCTAGCAAACCGTTGTTTGGCTATGTTACCGCTTTTGCTCAGCCCCTCTTATAGCGTTGCTAGTTGCAGGTGAAGCTGAAGTTTGTTCCATGTTGGAACATGGATATTTTTGGATATCATTATTATATCTTATTTACTTTAATGCATCTATATACTTGGTAAAGGGTGGAAGGCTTGGGCTTATGCCTGGTGCTTTGTTCCACTCTTGCCGCCCTAGTTTTCGTCATACCTGTGTTATGTTCCTTGATTTTGTGTCCCTTACGTGGTTGGCTGTTATGGGAACCCCTTGACAGTTTGCTTTGAATAAAACTCCTCCAGCAAGGCCCAACCTTGGTTTTACATTTGCCTCACCACCACCTACTTTTCCCTTGGGAGTCACGCTCCCGAGGGTCATCTTATTTTAACCCCCCGGGCCAGTGCTTCTCTAAGTGTTGGTCCGAACCAGAGCACCGTGCGGGACCGTCCCTTGGCAACTTGGGTTATGTTGGTACTTGTATGCTTGGCTTATCTTGTGTTGCCCTGAGAACGAGATGTGTGCAGCTCCTATCAGGATGTCGGCGCATCGGGCGGTCTTGCTGGTCTTGTTTTACCATTGTCGAAATGTCTTGTAACCGGGATTCTGAGTCTGATCAGATCTTCCTGGGAGAAGGAATATCCTTCGTTGACAGTGAGAGCTTGTGATAGGCTAAGTTGGGACACCCCTGCAGGAGTTTGAACTTTCGAGAGCCATGCCCGCAGTTATGTGGCAGATGGGAATTTGTTAATATCCGGTTGTAGAGAACTTGACACTTAACTTAATTAAAATGCATCAACTGCGTGTGTAGCCGTGATGGTCTCTTCTCGGCGGAGTCCGGGAAGTGAACACGGTTCTTGTGTTATGTTTGAGCATAAGTAGTTTCAGGATCACTTCTTGATCACTTATAGCTTCTCGACCGTTGCGTTGCTTCTCTTCTCGCTCTCATTTGCGTATGTTAGCCACCATATATGCTAGTGCTTGCTGCAGCTCCACCTCACTACCCTTTCCTACCCATAAGCTTAAATAGTCTTGATCTCGCGGGTGTGAGATTGCTGAGTCCTTGTGACTCATAGATACTTCCAAACAGTTGTAGGTGTCGATGATAGTAGTGCAAGTGACGCAACCGTGCTCAAGTGGGAGCTCGATGAAGATCTTGATTGTTGTCTTGTTTCGTTTCGTATTGATCAGTAGTGGAGCCCAGTTGGGACGATCAGGGATCTAGCATTTGGGGTTGTCTTCTTTTATTTTGGTTCCATAGTCGGACCTTTGATTGTATTCTGGATGATGTATGTTTAACTTGTCTTTGTGTGAAGTGGCGATTGTAAGCCAACTCTTTATCTCTTTCTATTCAGTACATGGGATCATGTGAAGATTACCCCTCTCGGGATAAACCTACCATGTGGCTATGCCTCTAAGTCGGGCCCCGACACGTGGGAGATATAGCCGCATTGTGGGTGTTAAAAATTTAGCCTCGAAAAATGCATTAGGACCTATATAGATGGGACGGAGTTGCTTTGAATAGCATTTTTATAGTAAAACGGGACAAGACTCTTTGTGTGGTGTTAATAGTTTATATTTTTTTCCTTTTTTTTTGTTGAGGGAAGTGCGAATTGATTTAGTATGTACAAGTACAATATTACACATTAGGCTTGTCCCTAAAATTCAACTCGCGCCTTGTTATATCCCGAAAATTCAGATATCGTGCTCCCAAAACTGGTGCCTTCACAACCCGCGCCTTGCTATCCCGAAATTACAACACGCGCGAAAACTCCCTCCAGCTGCCAAATCCCGACACGTGAAATCCCCCTTCTAACCTAGAGCCGAAAGGGCCGCTAGTTCAAATCGGTGGGTGTACTTTTGTAACACACCCTACATTTTGGACAAGCGCGTCCCTAAGTCATGGTCCCCCCTCCCATTGCCTCCTGTTCGCCATTCGAAATCTGGCCACCATAACCTCTCTTCTCCAGCCGCGAAATCCCACCCTCCTTCGTCCGCCACCTCACCGCTGCCCAGCCGGAGCCTCTTCCCCGACGACGTCGTCCACCGCAACAGCTCGATGTCCCTGATCCGCTTCCCCGGATGAGGATCCTTCGTCCATCCCGTCGTCCCTCCGGTTCAGCCGCCCCGTCCTCCACCTCCAAGGAGCTGCTTCGACGATCGCCTCGTCTATCGCAGCTGCTCCATCCCCACAGCATTGCCTTAACCTGCTCCACCGGAACCACAGCATCCTCACCGACTCCTCGGACGAAGCCGAGGCCTACTCGGCGCCACCAAAGAGGTTGTACACTCATCGCATCGCACCATCCCGCACCCCCATGGAGCGGCTACCTCGAAGCCGGTGCTGCGGGCGACATCTCCACGACGGCTCTCCCCAGTGCGAGGCCCCTTTGGCGGCGGCGTCCATACCAGCCAGATCTGCTGCTGCTCCGGCTCTCGCTCGCTCATGCTGCTGCTGCCCGGGCTCTCGCTCGCTCGCACTGCTGCTGCTCCGGCTCTCGCTCGCTCGCTCTGCTGCTCTCCCCCTCGCGCATGCTGCTGCTCTACTTTGATTTAGCTACACTTCAGTCGACTGAATCGACTTTTGGGTCAGTCGATTTTCAAGGGGTGGTGGGTCCCGCCGGAGTTAAGGAACAACCACCCGCAGCAGGGAGGGGGGCTTGCCGGAGAGGTACCCCACTATCTATCTTAGGGTTCTGGGTGGGGTGCTGCTCGCCGGCGGTGGGGGCGCGGTGGTGGGGCGGTGGCGTGGGGATCGCCAGAGAAAAAGCTTGGCGCAGGGGGGGCTAGAGGGCTGGCCGGGGCGGCGGCAGACCGACGGTGGGGAGTTGTTTCGGGGCGGCGAGGCGGCAGTGGACGAGCGGTGGGTAGTTGTTTCTGGGCGGCGAGGCGGCGCGGGGTTCGGCCGGTGGTGGCTGGCGGCTCAGGAGGGTGCAGGTTGAAGATGAACTGCAGGACCTCCCTAAACTATCCCATGTGAAGTGCCTCTCTACTACCATTGCGTTCAGTTTCGACAGTAACATTCAGATTCCACAGTAAATTTCAATTTCGTCAGTTAAGTTCAGAGTCAACAGTTTTTACCTCATCTGTTGTAGTCAGGTGGTTTTTGGTGATGTAAATTTTACATCTATCACTTTTTGGTAATGCATTTTACTTCATCTATTGGAGATGCTATTAGAATCCCCCTTGAGATTAACGATGTCTGTCTTGTGCTGCTTCAGCCTTGACGTCTTACGGCTCACCGGAGCTGCTCCAAGGACGGAACGATCCATCACAACAGAGCAGTGCCATGGACGTCATCTACAGATTCCTCAGATCTTCCTCCACACCTCTGACAGCCACCTCTGCCTCAACTTCTTCAGCGACCAACCCCATGATGCTAAGGTCGACAAGGCTACGGCAAAGATGTTGTACACTTGTCGCATCACTTATTACTCTACATTCTTTTCGATCCATTAGGGCTATTGTGGTTCAACAGAAAAACATAGCAATAGGATTTTTTTCCTATGGCACTCTACTATTCAATTATTCATGCATTTTGTTGAAAGGAACGGAGCAAAACATCCACCTGGACCTACTTTTCAAAATCCTATGCATGAAAACAAGACCAAGTGCATTAGTGGCATAATAACATTCTAACTATACACGCTTTCATATGGTTTCACTTTATTTTGGCCATGTTTCTTTACATTCCTCTGCTCCTCCTTTTCCTGTGAACCAAACACCCAAGTTGACAAAAATCATGTGTTCACAGATGCTCTGTTTCCCATGTGCATTCCTATCCTATTTTGGTGTTTTTTTACCTATCCCTGCATTTTTAGAATCATGCAAGCCAAATGAGCCCTTACAGAATTACTTCAGTTACAGGTAGGTGTTGAAGAAAACTTTGTGTGGTTTGTCCTGCTCCTGCCGTGACGTCGTCCACCTCACCTGAGCTGCTCCATCGACAAAAGCATCCACTAAACCAGACATCACGACTCCTGGTCGTCTTTCGCTGCCTCAGATCTCCTTCCCTGCCGCCGGCACCCACCGCAATGGCATCACCATCATCGACTCAGCAGATAAACCTGAGGAGTACGCGGGTCCACAAGAGAGGTCGCACTCTTTTGTTTATGCTTATGTTATGCATTGTTAATATTACCTGCTACTTTATTGTCCTGTTCACCTCTTAGACTCCAATTCAGGTCCAAATGGATGTTCAAACTTGAGTTCTAAATTAGTTGTGGGGCACATATCGAGGCAGCAATGAATAGTATCTCTATCTAATATCTGGCTCACCTAGGGTATGCCTATGTTGTTCATCTTGGGTGGGAAACAAATAGTAAAGCAATCATCATCTAGTTTTTATTAAATTAAAGAAATCATCAGCCTACTATCATTATTTTTGGATCCATCCACTGGTTCTTACCATTACTCTAGATTTATGCATTCTCTCCTTACATAATCTCACTATATTTTTTCGTATGCATGTCAGATATTGTACACAGTCATGTTCAACATGTAGAGAAAAAGAGAAGAGTTTTGCCCGGCAATACAATGTCATGCAGACATCGCTCCATGGTGGGTTCAATGGCAAACCCTCCCCCCATCTCCAGATTGTAATCCAGAGGAAAATATCTGTTCTGAGGCGGATTCAGACGTAGCTGACAACTCCTATTTACCCCCCAAGGTGTTTTCTCTAACTTGGCATGATGATGTTGGTCATATCATGCATATGTTGCCTTGCAATGCTTACTTTCGACATCATATATGTCATCTGCTTAGTTTAGACATGTTCTGTAATGCCACCTATTTAGTTTCAATATCATATATGGGAATTATGTAGTCTCATGTCTTAGCCAGCCATAATATATGTGAAATGTGCAATGCCATCCTGTTTAACCAGGCATCATATATTTGAATGATATATATCCCATCCTTTTCTTCATTAAATTTCCATTTGTCGACAATGTTTGTACATTAAACTACTCTTCCTGTGAATCAGCCATTTGAGTGGGTGATGGAAAAATCTAGAGTGAAAACAAGGCCTTCAGAGCAGACAGTGCTACATGTCAAAGCAGATCTCTTGCTTCTCGGAGATGGATTCAGAGACGGATGACTAGTCCTATTCCCCCACCGAGGTGTATGCTCTAACTTGGCACGGTTCTATTGCTCATATCATGCATATGGTGTATTGCATTGCATAGTTTAGACATTATATACACAATATTCAACACCATGTTCTTAGTTTAGACATCATATATGTGAATGCCCTCCTCTTAGCATATAAATCACATATGTGAATTAAATCACGCAATCCTGGTTACTTAGATAACATGTATGTGAATTACGTCATGCGATCCTATTTAGTTAGTCATCATATCTTTGAATTATGTTATGCTATGCTATCCATTTTAGATAGACATCATATATGTGAAATTATGTCATGCTATCCGTTTCAGTTAAACATTATATATGTCAATTATTTAATGCCCACTTTTTTCCACACTATCTATTGCATATATCTCTCATACAATGTCTGTACATTCAATTATGTTTCCTGTTTATTAGCCATTTGAATTGGAGCGGGTGATGGGAGTATCTAGCAGAGTAAAAACATGGTCTTCAAATAAAACAGTGCTACCTCTTGGTGGAGATAGTACCCCGGTTGTACATGCACGAGAACCAGCCCTACCACACATAACCCAGACTATCGCAGATTTTACCCCTACTGCGATGGACAGAGAACCAGCTTCACCCAATCTAACCCCAGCCCCAGCAGATAGTAACCCAGTTCATGTTGACACAGCACCGTCTCCACCATAGAGCTCCCAAACAAGAGCAGTTAGTAAGGCAGCTCCAGTGCCCAAAGCGCCAGTACTACCACGGCGAACCCCAACTCCACCAGTTAGTACACCTATTCCTGTGGAGGAAGCACAACCAGCCATTCGTAGTTTAGCATCTATCGCATTTGATGTTGTTAAATCCTATGTGCGTATCTTCCCATCATGGAAATATTATACTGAAGATGAAGGAAAATGCCAGTTGCGGGTGTTTGTCCAGGAATTATGTGTAAGTAATGTTATTCATGGAAATTACTTTGCTTTGTCCCATACATTCTACTTCCATGATGGTTATAATACAACAAATTTTCCCATTTTTCTCCATAGAGAAGGACCGATTTGGAAACTCAGGATGAGGTAACATGTGCTAATACCTCTGCTATCTTCAAGAATGCTTGGTGGTAGTATCGATATTACCTAAAGAAAACATACTTCACTGGCAAAGAAACTCATCAAATTCCCTTACGTTCTCCTGAGACACATTTACTGGACAATGACTGGGAACGCCTTGTTCTTTACTGGTCCCGAACCAAGAATGTGGTAAGGTCTATGAGCTCATTTTATTTTAAGTACTATATGCTTGCATCTTACTATACTCTGTTCATGTAGAACAAGTGCTTAAACCTGAAGAACAATTGTTCTCATTTAAAATTCCATTGCTATCGTGCATACTGCTTTGCTCTTGTATCACTGTATTTACTCATACAAACTTATTTTTAGATTGAACTATCCAATGAAAACTCCAATGGCACAACAGGTATGTTTACGCATGTTTCTTTAGTAGGTTTGCTCTTATAAATAGCTCTGTTGATTTCAATTTCATTTGTGTATACAGTTGACTTCTCATATCATACACATTACTAGCATCATAACAGGGCCAATAGTGTTGTTGTACATGTAGACCCGTGGTACCCATCTGAAATCTTGTTGTGCCGTTTAGTTTCCCACGCTTTGTATTATTTCAGTGCTGCTTTCTCTTGAACTGATATGATTTGAACCATGTCTCTATTTTGATTTGGCAAGACAATGCAGTGACCATAGGATATAGATATATGTTTGTTTGATGCTCTTATAATGTACTACTTGGCAGTAGAAGACTTGGTAGTTTAATCTTGTCCACCTTACTAATGAACTGTTCACCGAAATGAGTTTCATATACTAGTACATGCTAAACTTGTTATGTGTCTCCTTGTTTCTTCTTTTAGAATGCTGACAGAATATTGGGGAAGAGTGCCTTATTAAGCAATGATAAAGGAAGTGATGCAGATAAGGTTCAGGATCGTGAGACATCCTTGTTGGTCTCCAACAAAGCTTACAAAACAACTAAGGAAAACTATCTTGAAGACAGTGAGGCAACCCCAAAGTCCTGTATTGGTTTACTGTTCGAGTTACTGGCCACTACCGCTTGCACAAGCTATTCAAACTCACTGTTTGTATCAGTTCAGTTTCTTGAGTCTCAACTACAAGCTTAAAGACATCGATCAGCTGTGCTGCGACAAGAAGCGGAAGGACTACGAAAATCCCTAGAGCATTCAGATGCATACTGTCTGGTGCAACAGCAAGCGTTGGAGGATTTTAGCGCCAAACAGGACAAAGCTAATAATCTTGCTAAGCTTATTGCCAGCATGGTGGATACCCAAGATAATGTTTCCTGAGCTCTTCTGAAGTTGTTTCAGTCATGGACTTGTTTTGCTGCTGCATTTATTTGCACTGGTGGCCAATTTTGACGGCCAGTGTATGTAATATGCTGCTTTGTTCCCTATATTTGCACTAGTGGCGAACTTTGATGCCTAGTGGATGTAATATGTGTAATAACTGTAATAGGCTAGCGTTAGTTGATTGCTTATTTATTTCCTGATTGTCTTGTTTAGTTGTTTGCTTGTAGTCACTGCAGTTCTTTTTCCACGTTTTTAGTGGCCATAATAACCTAGTTTTAGTAACTAGGACACAATAATCATGGCAACACGCGGACTGTTGTAACCATGGGCCTCCTGCGGGCCGTAGGATCCGTGGGCCTTTTACGGGCCATAGGATCCATGGGCCTTTTACGGGCCGTATGATCCATGGGCCTTCTACGGGCCGTAGGATCCATTGGTCTTCTACGGGCCATAGGATCCATGGACCTTCTACGGGGCGTGTCGGTGGGAACGACACCTATGGGATCACAAGAATCCCTACTGTGGTTAGCGGGGCGCGAGGTCGTGAAAAGAGCGGATCAAACAGATAGCACACGGTTCGTTTATCCAAGTTCGGGCCGCGAGGATGCGTAAAACCCTACTCCTGCTTTGGTGGATTGTATATCTGTGTTCTTGAGCTAGCTATGGGGCGTGAGGAGCTCCAAAAAGCCGAATCCTTCCTCTGGTCGCCTCGGGCCTCCTTTTATAGAAAAAAGGGGTTGCCACAGTGGCACACAGGAGGTGAAAAGGTACAGTGTTGCGAGGTTATCCCTCGCATCACATGACAAGGCGCATTTAATGCGTCTTGCTTAGGTGTCCTTGCTTTATCGGGG